>NW_004567116.1:38804188-38816292 GCF_000260355.1 Condylura cristata | reverse complement strand
TGTGGGGGCTTTGTTAGAGGCCAGACAGGGGGACCTACATTATGGTACTGGGCAACATTTCTCAAAATGGGGTCTTCAGACTTCTGATTCAGAGCTACCACCAGGAATTTGTGTGTAGTACAGATTCCCAGGTCTCGCCAATTGCTATATCAGGATCTCCTTGGGTGAGGGCCAAGAATCCATTCTGCAAATGAGCAGCTCCGGGGATCCTGAGCTCTCTCCAAAGTCTCAGACACTGGGTGGTGGGGCAGGCAAGGGAGCCAGACAGCCCTCGTTCCAGTGCAGCTCTGGTTCTTCAGCCTTATCACTGGCTGCAGCCCTGAAAGCCTCAGACCCCTGGTTTACAAAGAAGCTACTAGAGCTACTACACTGTAGCCTCTAGACGGTTATACTCCTCAGCATGGCGCCTGCTTCAGGAAGCACACAGCAAGTGGTAATGGGCAACACTGACTGGAGCATTCCTTCCCTCAAATGCCCCCAGCAGAGCTAGAGAAATGAGCATCTGCTCTCCACATCTTCCTCTAGGGCCCGTAGCAGAGGTCTACTGCTGCTTGGGTTCCTCAGGTTACAATGCTGGAGGTTGGAGTAAAGGAGGAAGGAGGTGGGGGAGTACCAGTCTCAGACAGCCTCTACCTGTCCCCACCATTGTGGCCTCTGCCTGACTTGACCCATGGACATTCTAGAGACCTGCCCCCAAAGTGCAGCTGTTGACCATGTCCACACCCATTCACTCTGATGCCCATGGGTAACCCAGGACTGCCCACGGCATGGACTCCAGCTTCACCCCAGACTGCTGCTCTAAACCAGTTCAGACATCAGCACCTCTTACTGCATCATCCCAACAACCTCCTCACTGGTCTCTGTACACCCCATCTCTTCCTTCCAGCCCATCCTTGACACCTGCACCAGCTGCTCTCAACACAGACCTGTCACTCCCTATGCAAAAACCATAACTGCTCCCACTATCCGCTAGATTAGGTATAGCCCTGGCACTCAGGCCCCCATCAAAGGTCGCTATAGGTGTCTGAGCTGTCACTTCCCATTTCTCAGCTTCAGTAAGGAGGGTTCCTTGGTCAGCTGGCCCTCTCTGGCCCCCTCCAGCTCTGGACCATCCCTGTACCAGGTTGCAGAGAAATAGACCCTGTCCCTGCCTTTGGCACTTCCCATCTCAAGGGGAAACCATTGCAGTTAGTGAGCTAATTCTACAAAAAGGTATGGGACCAGAACTGGGACAAAGGCAGTCCAGAACGGAAAGGAAGCTCTCCTTTATGGGTCAGCCACGGCCCACCAAGTGCTCCCTGCAGGAGGTCCAGCCACGGCCCACCAAGTGCTCCCTGAAGGACCTGGCAGAACATGCAACTCCAGCAGGAACCAAGAGCAGAGAACGGAGCCGCACAGCCTGAAGGGTCCCCTGCTCACTGTGTGACCTCGGACAGCTCACTCCACACACCTGGGCCTCAGTTTGTGACCCTGAGAATGGAGTAAAAAAATCTAATTTGTAGTTTCTTTTAGAATCTGGGTGACCACTAAGACTTGGAATTCAAGGGACTCTCCTGCAACCAGTAAGATTAATTAGAGATCATAGTCCCTAAAGACCTCCTTAGTTCTGTGGGTCAGGAGTTTGCCCAGCTGTGCCAGAGGAGGCAAAGGGCAAGGGAAATGTCAGGGCTTAGGAAAAGAAGGTTAATGGGACGTGGGCACTGGGAGAGGCAACTGCACACGTCCGCACACAATCACACACACACACACACCAGCCTCCTGCTGGGACAGACCTGGCAGCAGCTTGTCTTCTGTAGGGCAAAGGGAAGTGGAAGAGGAGGCAGGAGCAGGTCTGTAGTGCCCTCGCCTTTGCCAGGCCCAGCTCCATGGGCCTCACACTACACCCCCAACGAGCCAGATCCTCCTGGGCCCCTCATGGAGGCAACACAGAAAAGAGCCACAGGCTGTAGGAGAAACACTGCGGAGGAACCAGAGACCTGAGTGTGGGGCCACTGGGCACAAGCTCAGCCCTTTCCCAAGGCTCCCGCTGCTGAAGCCCTGCCCACCCTTCAAGGCCTAGCTTCTATGAACTTTCTTCCACCTTGTACCTTGAAATTGCTCTTATCCACCTCACAAAAAAGAAGGCATTTTCTCCCACCCTTGAGCCCTTTCTTGGTGGTTCCTTCCTGGACATTGGTTTTGTCCACTGCACAGCAGTGATCTGCGAGCATGTCTGCATCCCACAGGCCCCTTGGGAATCCCCTGTGGGCAACACAAGAGTGTTTTTAATCGTGTTCTCTGGGTTTCCCTGAGTGCCAAGTGAAGGACCTGGAGGGGTGGGCCAGAGGAAGGGTGCATGGCCACGGGAAAGACCGTCATGAGTAAAGGAAGTGGGGCATAGGGGGGAGCTCCGCAGCTTTGGCATAGTGGAACTGTCTGCTCTGATTTACATGTGTTTGGGTGCAGCTTAGGTCTCTGTCCAGAGAGCCGCCTCCTGTCCCTGTAGCCAGCCCTAGCATTCCAGAGTTGGCACACAGATCCCTTTATAGTTCAGTGATCATTAAAATGCACATAATCAGTACATGTAAGTAATATACCAGGTTTTTAAGTTGTTGTTTTGTTTTGTTTTTTAATTTAAATGCAACTTCATGCTGTGAAGGATCAAAATGAAAGCAACCCCTTCTTCAGGGCAGAACTTAGAAGTTGTCCCTCCACACTATGGCCCAGACTTCTGAAATGGGATCTAGAGGATGGTGAATTCCACCTCTTTCATTCCCTTTGGATAACTCTACATCTCGTTTGCTTCCTGAATGCAAGCTCTTGAGAAGAAGGGCCAAATGTGGTCTATTCCATGTTTCCTTCCTTAACACCTTCCATGGTGTTCAAGACCATTAAGGCAGTCACTTACATCTTAGCATGAATTAATAGACCAGCTCCTTCTTAAGAACAGGCCGTTCCGGGGAGAGATGGCAGCAAGCATAAGAGTCCTGGAGACTGTATAATTGGAGCAGGGAGCAGAGAGCAGAGAAGCAGAGTAATGGCAGTCTTGAAAGAAGCCTCAAGCAGTTAAGTTTCCCATCTCCAGCATCCAAGCTACCTCTGGTGAACAGTGATACATTAATTCCATTTATCTGAGTGGTTAAATGACAATTCCAAGGTCATATCACTTTTTAGTATGAAGACAAGGCAGGAGCTCAGGTTTTCTCACCACTTCTCAATTATAGTAGGCTAGTGGGACTAGCCCTGGCTACTGAGGGCCCAGGATCCTAGCACACTAGGTATGTCTTAGCTGAGGTACCCATGGGTGTGACCAGCTAAGAGATGGCATCAGCACTAGACATCCAGGTAACCCAAGGTAGGGGCCTCCTTGGTGGCACAGTGGATTAAAGCACAGCACTAAGGGCTAAAAGCCACTTCAGCATCAGTTCGATCCCCACCCTAGAGGTGACCCACATGGCTGGCAGACCTCTCCTGACCTGCCCCTGGCTCCCCTCAGCAGTGTACTTTATAGATCTGCCTGTTCTGCTCCCCACTCTGTCTCTGGTGAATCCTCTCACTGCCCCTGCACCTCTGGCCTGTACCCCAGTTCTGTATGCATAAATAAATAAATATTAAAAAAAAAAAAGCCTAAGTTTAAGAGTGACAGGTGAGCCAGCTTCCCAAGGCAACCAAGGCTAAAGTAGGATCCTTACATGCAAATGTCCCCCTCCCCTATGGTCCCTCAGCCCCCAGCCCCCATCAGCTAGAGATTAAATTAGACAGGTACACACCCCTGAGAAGGACGGCACATTTCCTTGACCCCAGACTGATAGTCCTCTGTCTAAGGAGGGGCACTCTCTAAGAGATAAAGATGGGAAGGGAATGTGTCAAGTAGGCTGGACAGCCCAATGGCTTGGACAGCAGAGCGGGCAGTTCCCTCTTCACCCCACCTCCCTCTTGAGTTCTGGGAAGCAGAGCAGAAGGCACCCAGAATAAATCTTCCTCCTACCTCCACAGGGAATGTCAGTCCAGGAATCTTGGCAGTGTTAAGAGGACACATTTCTAGTGACAGGTTGATTGTCTTTTTGGTGACAGAAATCAAAGGATTTCATTTAAGTATAATATGATTATTCTGGCAACCTTCAAAATAAGTCATCCTCCAAGATGACAACAGCTCCACTGATCATGAGGCACATTTATTTCATTTATTTCAGACAAAAGGCCTCAAGTAATGAGATTTAGAAGGCTGTGCACATGTTCGAGGAGGATGCCTTTCCCAAGAAAGCAGCATAATAGTGGGGAGAGAGAACAGAATTTTAGTGGAGTCAGAATCAGGTCTGGTCCCTGACTGAGCCTCAGGTTCCTTTAATACAAACCTAGTTCACCCAACCTATATGATCATTTCCTGAACACCCCCTGCCCCCTCACCCTTCCCCTTCCCCCAGTACCTCCTTCCTCAGGGAGCCGGGGTCAGGCCCCCATGACACAGATTCCATCTGACCCCTGCAGCATCCTCCCTGTACTGAAGCCAGGGCTTCAGCTTCTCTTGAACCTCCTCTGAGGAGGAGGGATCAGACAGACCTTTTGGAACCATGGTTGGCCTGAAGCCTTCAGAAGTGCCTCCCACTACGGCTGTGAAGTTCCTGGGGGCAGGCACGGCAGCCTGTTTTGCAGACCTCCTCACCTTCCCACTGGACACGGCCAAGGTCCGCCTGCAGGTGAGTGCCCTTGGCCAAGGGTTGTCACCAACAAGGAAGAGCAGAGTTCTCCACCTCAGCCCCGGCACGCTCTTCCTCACACACGCTGCTGTTTAAGACCCTTGCCTGCCTCCTCCTCATCACCACAGCCCAAGACAAAAAAACCATAATTCCTTGGCAGGCCATGAAGGGGTGTTCATGGTCTAGGCCTACTTTGCAAATCATAAGATACGAAGCAAAGGAAGAAATCAGTGTGACCACAGGGGAGCCACTGATCCTTTGACATGGGAGAACAATTTGCCCTTCCTTCGCTGATAAGATCAAATGCCACGTTGACTGTGAGCTGTGAACTGCTACCCAAACCTCAGTTTTCTTACTGGGCTGTGTCAGCCAACACCATGCTCTCCCCAGGGCCTGCCCCAGGCAAGTCCCCCTGCATTCAGCCCCACCACTCCTCACCAAGTTCCTAACACCTCTGCGGGGGGTGTCCCTCAGATCCAGGGGGAGAACCAGGCTGCCCGGAGCACCCAGTACCGCGGCGTGCTGGGCACCATCCTGACCATGGTGCGCACCGAGGGCCCCCTCAGCCCCTACAATGGGCTGGTCGCCGGCCTGCAGCGCCAGATGAGCTTCGCCTCCATCCGCATTGGCCTCTACGACTCCGTCAAGCAGTTCTACACCCCCAAAGGCTCCGACCGTGAGTCCCCAAGACCCTGAGGACTTCAAGGGGCGGACAGAAGCAGAATCTAGGCCTGCAGGTCAGGAGACCAGGGTGGGGCAGACTCAGAGGCAGCTTGAGCTTAGAAAGCTGGTAACAGATCAATGAGGTCTGAGCCACAGTCAAGGCAAGGAAGCTCCAAACCCCAACTCAGGAGAAGAGGAGCCGCAGGGCAGGGACAGCCCCACAGAGAACTGCCTCAGGCCTACAGAGGCCTAGAGAAGTGTTAAGTGTGGGGGGTCACCACCCCATTCTCTCTCTCTCCCTTCTTTGCAGACTCCAGCATCACTACCCGGATTCTGGCAGGCTGCACCACAGGGGGCATGGCGGTCACCTGTGCCCAGCCCACAGATGTGGTGAAGGTGCGATTTCAGGCCAGCATGCACCTTGGGTCCGGGAGCAACAGGAAATACAGAGGAACAATGGATGCATACAGGACCATTGCCAGGGAGGAAGGGATCAGGGGTCTGTGGAAAGGTAGGTTTGGGCTCCAGGCTCAGGGGCTTCCGACAGAACTTTCCCCTACCCTAGAACAGGACAGGGGGTTGAGCGAGGAAAGGAAATCCCAGCGATTCTGAAAGAACATCTCGACCAAAATCTCTCACTGACCTGCCACCATGCCCCACGCTCAGTTCAACTGGCCAACCCTTCACAATGTGCAGGCTGCCTTGAGGGAGACAGACACCAGCAAAAGCCACCTCCATGCCTCTCACTTATATAGAGGTGACAGTTCAAGGAACAGCTGTCCCACCTTGCAGAATATGCTAGGTTCACACAGAAGTGCAGGTTCAGTGGCAGGAGAAACCTTGCTGGCTCTAGAGGGAACGTGATTCAGGAAGGGCTTCCCAAGCAATAGCCTAAGAAGGGCGGCTGCAGATCATGGAGCAGAAACCAAGGCTATAGTAGGAGGCAGCCATGGGCTGCAGGTAAGCAGAGATGGGGGAGCTTCTCTGGGAGCTAGACTTCAGGGCTCCCTCCACAACTACACGGCAGCTGCCTAGACAAACGCTGGAGTCTCTCCCACATGTGACCGGGTGTCCATTCTTGCAGAAGAAAGGGCAACTCAGTGAAGGTTGAGGGCAGACCTGAGCCACACCGTGCCCTGTCCCAGAGCCCAGCCCTCATTTGTAAAGCAGGGGGCTTGGTCTTGATGCTCTCTTCCAACCCTACCAGTGCTATGTCCCACTTCTGTCCCAGACACCAACCCGCCTCTTCCAAAGAGAGACTTCTTCCGGCTCCAGCTCCCCCTCAGGGAGATATTTGAATGTACATGAGTAACGTTGATTATCCTCCAAAATGTGGACCAAATAAATGCAAGAGGGCCTCTGTTTTCTGACTCTAAAGTGGATGGGGATAATCTGAAGTTGTTGAAGTTAATCAGGTAATCTGAAGTTCTCTGGAGAGAAGTGTGGATTGTGGACTCTTCTGAAACCACTAGAATCAGGCACTATGGCCCCCCTAGTGGAGCCTAAGCCCTTGTAGTCAGTTCCTAGCTCACTGTTCCCAGTGCCCACTTATCAGCGTTACCCCCTTCCTAACAGGAACCCTGCCTAACATCACAAGGAATGCCATCGTCAACTGTGCTGAGATGGTAACTTACGACATCATCAAGGAGAAGCTGCTAGACTATCACCTGCTCACTGGTGAGGCCCTGGGTTCCAAGCAGATGTCTTCCCACAGCAGGGAGGGAACCTGGATCTCTACAGAGTGGGCACCACCCAGAGGCAATTGGGATGTAGAAGGAGCAGAGAAAGGAGCAGCGCCAGGTTAAAAAGTGCCCACAACATCACCGTAACAAATAGGAAAGAAGCCAAGATGGGGACGCTAGAGACCTGGCTGCCACTCCGGCACCCACCTTTAAGCAGGGGTCTCTCACCTTCTCTGTCTTCAGTTTCCTCAACCAGGTGATCAGACTGCATAACTTTCCAATTCTGAGGTGGCTAGCTCTGCCCTGCCCATGCTAACCAGGAGCTCAGCCCTGGGTCGTGGAAATATGGAAATTACTGACCTGTCGGTTCAGGGTAGTGGGGGACAAAGGAGGAGCACACTAGAGCAGAGCGCAGAGCACTCCCATCTCTCAGCCCAGTGTCTGCTCTTCCCTTCTGCTACAGACAACTTCCCTTGCCACTTTGTCTCGGCCTTTGGGGCTGGCTTCTGCGCCACAGTGGTGGCCTCCCCCGTGGATGTGGTGAAGACCCGGTATATGAACTCGCCCCCAGGCCAGTACCGCAGCCCCCTGGACTGTATGATGAAGATGGTGGCCCAGGAGGGCCCCACAGCCTTCTATAAGGGGTGAGCCTCACATTCCTTCCTCTTTACCCTCCTCTCCCTCCTCCCTTCTCTTATAACATGGCTACCTGCTGTGACTAGCACCAATATAAATGCCCCAGAGGAGAAGACAAAGAATTAGGATTTAAAAAAATAAAAAGAGTGGGCCAAATCTGAATGGAGATGCAGAAAGTCTTACCTGAGAACCCAGATTCTAGGCAGAGGTAAAAGTATGGTCAATCCCCAAATGTTTGAGTAGAGAGAAAAAGAGTTGGTAATGCAGAAACTTCTCTGACCCCTGCCAAGGCCAAGGACCACCACTAGACAACCAAAGTACCCGACATTTTCTTGCTTCTGTGTCTGGACAGTTACTAGGCCCTCCACTGGGAATGCCAGGCCTACTACACACCCGAAATCTTGGCCTTCCTTCAAGTCTAGTTCAAATGCTTCCTTCTTCCCAACACCTTAGGACTCAGTTTTATTTCCACCCTCTGAACTTTAACCATATATCCTCAATACCATTTTTGTGGGATAAATTGTTACAGGGCACCCCAGCGTGAACTGAGCCACCTGTCTGTGGGGCCTCACCTGCACACTTAAAATTCAGCTGTACTGCAGGCGCACACAAAAGGGTAAAAAATGGGTTTATTTACAAAATGGGAAAGAACAGGAAACAACAATTGGAATATCTTACCGGCTCAGCTGACTTGGAGCTCTGGTAACAAGCTAACTGAAAGCCCCGTGTTACACGGTCGGAGAGCCGTTTCCGAGCGAGAGAGCGAGAGATGCAATGTCGCCCTATTTATCCCCCAAAGTCCCAGAATGCCTGCTTAGCTCCGCCCTTGGGTCCTCGCAGTTCTCTCCCTGGTATTGCTGGGAGTTGTAGTTTCCAGTCACTGGAGTAGCGGTGAGAGTCCAGAAAGCTGGAGTAGGGGGTGGAGTCCACAAGACTCTGCAAGAGTTCCTTTAGGACATCCTTCCCTTTAACACTACCACACCCTGTCTGGTATTATGGTGTTAGTAAATTCAAATTACCTCCCCTTGCTAGAGCGCACACTCCTTGCAGCCAAGGACAGGTGATGTATACATCGTTCATCTCCCAGAATCCCTAGCATAAAGTTAGCACTCAATAACATAAATTATGATTGATAAATCACTAAGCACCAGGCCTTGTTCTAAACACTTTGCATATATTATCACAACTCTCCCCTGAACTGGTGCTCAGTATTGGACTCAAAAAGCAGACAGGTCCTCAACTCGGGGAATGACATCATACAGGCTGGTCTTTTCCTACCATCTTCAACTTTAGCCACTTGTCTCCATTTATTCTTTTACTTGGTAAACACATATTAAGCATCCAGCATAACCAGCCTATGCCAAACTCCCCTGAAAGAGCAGCAGATGAATAGGTGACATTTATTAGCATGTATAGATGCCAGCCCTCCACTGCTATATGGAGTACATAACTTCTTTAATCCTCATGACACTGCAATAAGACACTTATTTCCTTCATATTACAGAGGAGGAAACAGCCTGGAAAGATTAAGTAACTTGTTCAAGGTCACTCATAAAACTAGAAATTGATGGAGCTGGGATTTGAGCCCATGTCTGACCTCAGCGTTGACATTCATTGCCCCTGTACTGTACTCTCTGTGAGGGGTCTAGGCAGAGGGTGCAAGAGAGACTTGGCAAGGTGCCCAAGTCTTACAGCGCCCAAAGCAGCCAGCCGGTCAAGGAAGAGAGAAGATCCAAACAGAAGGAGCAATGTGGGCAAAGGCATGGGAATAAGCATGGCAGAGGCAGAGGGGACAGGAAGGAGGTAGCAGGAAGAGAGGCTGAAGAGGGCAGGGCAGGCGGGGAGTCCTCCCCGGGTCTGCGAGGCAGGGCAGGCAAAGCTGAGGTGGGCATTCTTGGGAGATTAGCTAAGCTGGTGTTACACTGCCTCTGCCCTGCGGTGCACCAGCTCCTCCGTGCCCTGGCCTCCTCAGAAGTGGCCACTTGGGATGTCAGTGAGCCCAGGGACACCAGGAGCAGGTCAGACGGCTCATTTGAATCCCCTGAGACTGACTCACTGTAGCCTGAGTCTTTGAAGCAGAAACCTGGCAACCACTGCAGCTGTGGAATCGTGACCATTAACCACCTGCCGCAGTGACCAGGCTCAGATCGTTAGTTTTTCTTTCCTTTCCTGACTCCAACTTTTGCCTACATTTCTGCAGCAGAGAAGGAAAAGCCCAAACAAATCTCAAAAAGTGCTGGTTTCTACCAGGGTCTATGTCCTTTGCTCCAACACCATTAAAGGGAGAGCACAGTAGAACTGTGTGGGGCTCTGGGGTGCATTCTGCCTGAGATTTTGATCATTTTTTCTCATCAGGTTCACACCCTCCTTTTTGCGTTTGGGAGCCTGGAACGTGCTGATGTTCGTGACCTATGAGCAGTTGAAACGGGCCTTGATGAAAGTCCAGCTGTTACGGGAATCTCCATTCTGAGTAAGACTAGACCACTTGACACCAACTGAAACAAAACCAGTTAAGAGTGAAATCAGTGGGTCCATGCACACAAGACCCACATGTGTTTACAGACATGTTTACTTGCTCCTGTTCAAGAAATAGAAGAGGAAGGGTTCTGTCCTTCAGTGTTTTGTCTTAACAGTACCTTTGTTTTTCACTGACAAGATGGAAAATAAATTATACTAATTTTTGTAACCTATCAGGATGGATGCCTAACATTTAGGCAAGAGGAAATCATTCAAAACAGATCCATTTGGATAAAATGGAAGCTTCCCAGTGGCTGTCCCTTTAAAAATCTGATAAGCCAATGAATTATGAACAAGGAAGACTGCAAGCGGGGGACAGGAGTGGCATGCAGCGCACTGGAAATCAGCTAAGGAGCCTAGAGGGACACTGCCGAGGCAGCACGAAGCTGTGACTGCAGCCTGCAATTAACCACCACCCGTCCGCCCTGTGTGTGAAGAGTCTGCCGGGTAGAATCCATTGGGATTCTAGGAAACGTGAGAGAGGGGAAAAGAAAAAATGTAGCACCTGCGCCCAGGCAGCTCTGCTGGGGGCATGAGAGGTCACACATGTCTGCTGAGGACACTGGAGCACCGAGAAGGCGGCCTCAATCCCCTTTACTATGAAATGAGAATAATCACACACACACCCCTTGCCTCACCAGCAGTGCTACAAGGATTAAGTGAGCAGCTGGCTGTGAAATCAGGTGCAAAAGCAAAACCCTCTACAAATGTAAATGCAAAGACAGTTCCTTGGACAAGACAGTAAGGAACTGTCAGGAAACAATTTTTTGAATGACAGTTGTCTAGAGGCGTGACCAAAGGAACCGGGGAGCTGGAGGTGACAGAGGGTGACTTACAGGAGCCCCCCACTCCCCAAGGGGACTGTGAAGGGTGTAGGCCTTGGGGGGGGTGTAAATACCAGGCTGAAAGTCTGAAGTGGCAGAACTCAGAATTTTGGGAAAATTACTATGACTCAATAAAGGAGTCATTGGGTGTTGGGTGTAGGACTGAGAACCGGCCAAGCCCTCCCCTCTCCTTGCACAGAACTTACCTTTCTCTCTTGAGGCTCCCTTTTGGTCATGCCTGGGCCACACTTGCCCACCCCACCCCCATGCACCTGCGTGGCCTTCTGCCCTCTCTGTCTCTCTGTCTTTAAAGGCTTCAGCTCCACCAGCTGTTAGAGGCAGCGGGAACCAGATGACCTTCTGAGCATAAGCTTGGGCATCTTTTGATGATGGGGACTGAGAATTCCAGTGTTGTTTTCTGCTTTCTGGTAGCAAGGGTGGTTCTGATGACAGAACTATTTTGAACTCTACCCCTCCCTCACCCCACCTCCTTATTAACCACCTAATGGCGGGGCACCCTCACGACTCAAGGCCTTACCAGAGATGTGAAATGTCCCACCTCACGGGAAGTGCTGGGCAGCGTCTCCTCGTCTTCACATCCTGACTCCTCATACCCGGGAAAGAGTGAATATCTGCTCACCCTCAGTACATTCCTAAATTTAAATTATAACTTGAGATCATCTACATATGCAAACTGGAAAATCCAAATTAAAGCAAAAAGATTGGTGTGAGGATTTTCAAATAAAATCCGATTTAAAAGTTTGTTTTGATTTTGACTGGCATGTGCAAATTTTCTGAAATGCCTCATTTCAGTTCATAGGTTCCTGGAGGCCAATGTCTATGTTTTCCATGAATTTCTACATAGCACTTTTAACACAAAAGCAGGTTCTTGAACAATAATGCCATTTCTTTCAACACAGGTGAGGATTTCTTTTTCTTACCAATGTTATAATGAAGACACTGAATTAAACCATGACATTATATGAAGATCTACTATAATTAGATTTAGATGGGGTCACGAGGGTGGGGCCCCATAATGACATTAGTGTCCTAATAAGAAGAGGAAAAGAAACCAGAGTTGCTCATTCTCTCTCTCTCTCTCTCTC
>NW_004567116.1:38753821-38804088 GCF_000260355.1 Condylura cristata | reverse complement strand
TTAGTGTCCTAATAAGAAGAGGAAAAGAAACCAGAGTTGCTCATTCTCTCTCTCTCTCTCTCTCCCTCTCTCTCTCTCTCTCTCTCTCTCACACACACACACACACACACACAAGGACACAGAGAGAAGGCTATTTATATGTCAGGAAGAGGTCCCCGCTGTTATGGCAATTTCCCAGAGAAATCAGGCAGCTCTCAGAGAGGTGGAGAGAGAGATTTTACTTGTCACATCCGCGGGCTCAGTGGGATCAGCCCCAAAAGGCTGAGCCCCGAATTACAGGAATGGTAAGGTTTAATACAGCTTGTATAAGGAAACTTGTCATTTCATTTGTCATAGCATAAGCATTCTTTATTGTTCAGAAAGGGAATCAGGGTAGTGAACAGGGAGTGCAGTACACCCAGAAGCTCCACTCTAGCAAGCAGCAAAATCAAAGCAGACTCCCCCAAGCAACAGGATTGGGAAAGTAGCAAAATCTAAGCAGACCTGGGAGACTTCCTGCTTCACCACCAGGGACCCAAATCAGCTGGCGCCATAGTCTTGGCCTACTTTGAAACACCTGGAAATAAATTCCTGTTGTTTAAGCCACCGACTTTGTGGAACTTTGTAATGGCAACCTGAGCTGAATAGGATACCACAGAAACAAACCTGGAGTATTCTGAGGCAGATGGAGTCACTGATGTGTTCTAAGGTGAATGAACTAGTGGAATGCACTCTGGCCCTAGGACTACAAGGCTGTTGTCAAAACTCAGGCAAGAATCCTGGAAGTGGGACTTGAGTGAGAAGAAGAATGAAATTAATAGTCCATGTTAAGATTAAATTTAGAGGGAGTAGTAAGAAAAGAGCAGGAAGACACTTACATGTTTAAATAACATAGCATATCCTCAAAATGCCTGGCAAATTCTGCTCTCTGAATCATACCACTTGAGAAGTAGTAGATTGAGTTCTTCTAGAAAGATCTCCCTGCTAATTAGTCAAAGCCCAGATCTTGTAGCATTTATATAGCTTTGCACACTTTTGTTATTTATTGAGCACAGGCTGGGTCTGGCATGCATGGGTAACTAGGTGCCTCTGACAGGCACCCATAGCCTCATCACACTGTGTTTACTTGGCTTCCAACTGACCCCACTAACCTTAAGTTCCTTACAGGCATGAATTGTACCCCTTACCCTTGGCAGAGTCCCTAGAACATTGCAGATGAAGGAGTAAATGAATGACTGTTTTAATTTATTAAACAAACATGAAATTTGTCATCAAGCCATTTTTTGGCATACAGTTCAGTAGTATCAAGTTCATTCAAGCTGTTTTGAAACCATCCATCTCCAGAACACTTCATTTTGAAAAAACAAAACTCTAATTACATTAAATGATTAACTGCCACTTCCTCTCTCCCTAGCAATCACCATTCTACTTTCTATGAATTTGACTACTTCAGGTACTTCATGTAAGTGGTACTTTTATCTTTTTGTAACAATCTTATTTCACTTTATGTCCTGAAGTTCCATCCTTGTTGCAGGAAGTGTCAGAATTTCCTTCTTTTTACAAATTGAATAGCATTCCTTTGTGTGTGTATCATGTTCTGCTTATCCATTCATGGATGCTTAGTTTGCTGCTAACTTTTAGCTATTGCAAACATTGCTACTATGAACATGGATGTCCACGCTCTCTTCAAGACCTGACTTGATTCTGCCAGGTAACCCAGCTTGATTCTCTTGGTTATATGCCCACATGAAGAACTGCTAGATTATATGTAAAATCTACTTAACTTTTTGAGGAATCGTCACACTGTTCTCCACAGCAACACCTCCGCTCTTCCACCCCATCGACAGTGCACGAGGACATTAACATTTATTTTCCTATTTTTTTTTAATGACAACCCTAATAGATGTGAGATGATATCTCATCAAAGTTTTGTTATGCATTTATTTTATGGTTAGTGATGTTGGGGGTCTTTTTGAGTGCTATTGACCATCTATTGATCTTCATTGGAGAACTGTCTATTTAAGTCCTTTGCCCATTTTTGAACTGGATTATTATTTTTGTTGCTGAGTTCTAGGAGTTCTGTATCTATCCTGGATATTAATTCCTTATCAGATCTGTGATGTGTACATTTTCTCCATTCTGTAGGTTGCCTCTTTATGACATGTGCTTTTTTCTTTTTCCTGATCCCTTATACTCCTGCTGTGAGTGAAACCATCTGGCATTTTCCTTTTTCTTTCTGGCTTATTTCACTGAGCATGATCTCTTCCATCTCCATCCATGTTGCTGCAAAAGGCATGAGTTTATCTTTTTTGATTGCTGAGTAATATTCCATTGTGTATATGCACCACATCTTTTTAATCTAGTCATCTATTTTTGGGCATTAAGGTTGATCCCACATCTTCTCTATTGTAAATAGAGCAGCAATAAACATAGGGGTTTATTTTGTTATTGTTGTTGTTGCGCAAATGTTTTTAATTTTCATGAGCTCCAATTTGTCTGAGTTTTTTGTTTTTTGTTTGTTTTGTTTTGTAATTTGGTAACTTCTTCTGGCATTTTTCTATGCCTTGGTATCATATCCAAAAATTCATTGCCGAACTTGATGTTGTAAGACTTTTTTTCTTTTTTAAACAATTGATGGAAGCATTATTTTCTTTTTCTAAATTTTTTTGCTTTAAAGATTTATTGATGCATAAAGAACTGGGGTACAAGCCAGAGGTGCAGGGGCAGTGAGAGGATTCACGAAAGTCAGAGCAGGGAGCAGAACAGGCAGATTGACGCAATACACTGCTAAGGGGAGCAGCGGGCGAGACAGGAGAGGTCTGCTGTGCCATGTGGATCACCTCCAGGGCAGGGATCGAGCTCCCACTGAAGCAGACAAAGCCAGCTTGGCAGTGTTGCACTTTAACCCTCTGCACCACCAGGGAGGGCCCAAGACGTTTTTTCTAAGTGTACCTTCTTGAAAGAATTTTATAATTTTATAAAAATGGAGTTTCCATATGACCCAGCAATCCCACTCCTAGGCATCTACGCAAAGGACACAAAAACACTAATTCAAAAGGACACCTGCACCCCCATGTTTATTGCTGCTCTATTAAAAGAAAAATTAAGAGAGTAAATATTTAAAGCAATAAGGAGAAAACTTTTTCTTTTCTTTTTATTGTAGCTATAAGAGATGATGGGTGTTAGCTGAACATTTATGTGGTAATCATTGTAGATTATATGTAAATCAAACCACTTTACTATATGCCTTAAACTTATATACAGTGATGTTTGTCAATCATTTCTCAGTAAAACTGAGGGCAGGGGAAGTCACTTTAAATGTGCATGTAGGGGCCTCCCTGGTGGACTAGGGGTTAAGTCTCAGTGCTGCCTGGGAGCTAAACTACATACAGTGCAGCAGACCTCTCCTATCTCACCAGCTGCTCCCCTTAGCCATAGTTTCAGTAAATCCACTGTTTTGCTCCCCACTCTGTCTCTGGTGAATCTTCTCACCCCTGTAAGCACCTCTGGCCTATACCCCAGTTCTTTAATGCAAAAATAAAAATAAATAAATGTGTATTTAAGTTGAAAAAAAGAACACTAATTTCCAAGAAGTGTGTGTGTATAGATGATGAGAAGAGCTGGCCAGGAAAAGCGCTAAAGAATGTTCCAGGCAAAGGGAACAAGTATTCACACAACCTATAAGAATGAGCTTGGTATGTCCAAAGAACAGAAACAATGTGTGAATGGCTGGCTTAAAATACATGAGATGAGTATGAGATCACTTGTTTAATAATTTATCAAATATGTAATAGATGTGCCAGAGGACAGCTAAAGTTAGTTTGGTAAGTTTGGTAGAGACAGGAGTAAAAAAAATATAGTCATTGTAGAAGAGTTAAGAAAATCCTCAGGGTTCCTGTCAATTCACTGCCCCCCCCCCCAACACACACACAGAAAGACTGAAAATGGGAGAGCAGATGAAATAAAGAAGGTTCTAGAGAAAATAGAAAAGGATAGAGTAGTGAGTATAGGTAGAAGGGAACCCTGTAGAAAAGGCTCTAGAAATAAGAGTCACAGAGCCAAACACTGGGTGATGGAGAGGGGCAAAATGAAAACATTCTCCATTCTTTACTCTGAAATTTGAACTATGGTCACAAAGGACAGTAAGTTAGTAAATCAGTTCGGGGAGTTATTTATAAGAAATATGATTTTTTTTAAAAGATGCTTTTTTCTTAAAAGGAATTTAATAAGGCACATGAGGCCTCTGGTGCTTCGCTGATACTGTTCTGTCTGCCCTCACCACGGGGCAACCCAGACCTCTGGCTTTACACCCCAGCTCTTGTATGCATAACTAAATAAATCTTTAAAATAGAATTTGTTTGAATATATTAATATCTGATAATGTTACTTTTTGAAGGTTTTATATTGAATTGAATGCAAGATAACTAGGTGAGTACCTTATATATGTCTAAGAAAAAGAAAAATATCAGATGGTTTCACTTACAGGAGGAAAGTAGGGGAACCAAATAAGAGATCATGAAAAAAAATTATAAATTACAAAACAAAATTGACAGCCAACTATAAATGAGAGATACTCTGCTGGGGAGGTGGGGTACAGCTACCAAAACAGGAGAGGGATGAGCACAAGGGACTGGTGATGGTGCGGGGGGTGAACTGGTGGTGGGAATTTTATGGGGACTACACCTGAGAGAAGAAAGCATGCATTGTACAAAAAAGAAAAATGATGTAAAATCTACATAAAAAAATTTTTAAAACCCTATATATTTCGGTCCTCCCTGGTGGCGCAGCGGGTTAAAGCACTGCACTGAGAATCTAAAACCACTTCCGCATGAGTTCGATCCACGCTTGCCCATGAGTTCGAGCCAGGCCTGCCCCGGGGGGGTGACCACATGGCGAGCCAGACCTCTCCTGACCCGCCCGCTGCTCCCCTCAGCAGTGTACTTCGTCGATCTGCCTGTTCTGCTCCCCACTCTGTCTCTGGTGAATCCTCTCACCCTCCGCAACTCTGGCTTGTACCCCAGTTCTGTATGAATAAAAATAAATTAATTAAAAATAAAAAATTTTGTAAAACCCTATATATTTCTTTTAATAGATGAGCATTCGAATATTGCAGAGCTTGTGAATGTCCTTGAGATAAACTTATCCGTGGTTTAGAATGATATTTTTATGTGTTGTAGCTTGGACTTTACCTGTAAGAAGAGAAAATAATAAATTTGAATCAACTTTCATCCTGGTGGAATGTTCCATTTATAAACAGATTTAAAAGCACTCTATCCACAATAATTATTCCTATGACAGGATGGGGAGAAAGCAGGAGTGCTGAACAGAAAGCTTGTCAGTTTTAATACTGACAAAAACAGTCAAGACTTGGCTGATGCAAGCAATATAAGCAATTAGGTCTATATTACAGAATACACAAAACTTATTGTTTTCTTATTTGACTGAAACTCTTGCCTTTTTAATAATGGAAATCTAATACAATTTGGCAAACTCTTGTGTTAACTCTGGAGAGCTTCCTTACAGAGCTAAAAAAGATTAAAAATACTTGGGAAGGAGAAGTACAGACTGCAAAGATGGTTTGACCAAACACAGAAACATAAAACCATCTGCATTATAGTTAGTTGCACAACGGCACAGGCAAGACACCCCAGTTATGATTTGTTTGGAAACTTTTACACGTTAAAGTTTTGTGATTTGGACCCTGTGACTTGCCGTGACTTTCAACAAAAATTACAAGTTATTTGTTTCTATGGCTCCTCTCAATGAATACAGCCCAGTCACAGTAATTTTAGAACAATCATTCAGAAGTCACTGCCCAAAAGTCAAATCCTCATTTCTTTTACCGTCCTGAGGTGTAAGAATTCAAAATCAGCCAGATATATTTCACAGTGCTGAGCATTAACAATGGTGCAGGATCATAATCCTGAAGTAATTTCTACTTTAGGTTCAGTGGAGAATGAAGGGAAACCTTCTGCCTTTGATAAAATAGAACTATGAGGTGAGGTTGCTCACAAAAGCATAGGCGTTCATAAAGTATTGCAAATGTTGAGCAGCAGCCAGGGCTTGCAGGGATGTTTGCGGATATGTCCCCACTGTATACTCTCCTAGTCAACTTGCAAAGAGAAAACTTAAAGATGCTTCTGAACAAATGAAAGTACAGAATTATTTTAAATGACCATTGAGGAAGCAAATACCGAGTCAAAACAGAACTCATGTTGCCACAACAGGAGCTGAGTGGTTTCCTTTTCAGTTGTACTTTGAAACTCTGAAAATAAACAAGAACGTTTGTATGGAAACTGCTATACACAAACTTTGCAGAAAAGAAGTCTTCAAAAACTCCGGGATTCCAGTAGAAAACTCTATACATGTCCTTAACTTTATTCACTCATTCTAGGAAGGTTTCAACATTGGGTATTCACTCAGAGACCCGTTTTTCAAGTTCACCATCTTATAATGATATGGGAATGCAATATTTGGAGAGTAAATATTTAGAATTGAATAGTCAGCCACCTTCTTCACTTCTCACTTTTAGTTTTCATTAGCAGTAATTTGGTTATACTATTTGTTATTACTACTTTGTGTCTTTTTTCTTTCCAAAAACTAGCTTTATAGTGCTAGTCATTAAAAAACTTGTTGCTGGTGGAATATAACTTAAAAATCTTAAAAGTATGTTGTGCTGTAGTTTGGGAAACATTTAATATGTTGCTCATTATAGCTTATTCTAATGCAGGAAAGAGCTGCTTAAAAAAAAAAAAGGCCAGTAGGTTTTGCTTTTTTCTTTTAACAGTTTTTTTTAAAGCAATCAGCACTATTTTTTTTCCTAAAGTTTATTTTTACATCATTTTGCACATTTTTTTCATGCAATCAGCACTATTTTTATCTTTAGTTTATCTGCATTTTATTTTATAAATCTAAGAATAAACAGTATAAGCTTTTTTCTGACTGTTAACATTTATAAGTAGTCATGTGATTTTGTTAGTCTATCATGTATCTTGTTTTTCTTATATTGATAATTTGTTATCTATATTTTAGAGGTTAATGGAAAGAGATTTAACTCATCTGATGTAAAAACATCTTGATATTTATAGAGTAGGAAGATATAAAACAATAAACATCTAGTATTGAGGGGTGATATGTTAAGAATTCCCGTAGACTTTTATAAATTAGTTTGGTTATCAATACCCATAAAGTATCTTACTACCTTACTGGAAATATGCAAATCAGCATAATTATGCACAATTATTCTACTATGTCTTAATTATACTCATTGACACCTCATGAGAAATTTTGGAATAAATTTAGAATTTATTCAAAGCACCAGGCAGTCCTTGAAAGGATGTTAAGGTGTTCTGGTTTGCATTGTTATTATTCTGGTAGGTCACTTACTGAAATTTAATTCACATATCATATAATTAATCCATTTAAAGATTAAAGAAAGTCAATAGCTTTTAGTTTAGTCAGAATTGTTCAACTATTACCACACTCAATTTTAGAAGATTATCATCACCGCCCAAACAACCATTCCTTTTTACGCTTTAGCTGTCACACCCCATCCCCCCAGCCTCCCAGCCCTATTTTCTGTAAGAGTTTCCTATTCTGGGCATTTCATGTAAATGGAAACATAAAATATATATAATTTTGTCACTGGCTTCTTTCACTTAGCATGTTTTCAAGGTTTATCCGTGTAATAAAATGTATTTCATTCCTTTTTATGGTTGAGTAAATGCATTTCATTCCTTTTGATGATTGAAGAATCTTTGAACTCTAATGGTTTTTTTCTAATTCAACATTTAAAATACAGGCTTTGCTATTTATCAACAAAGATCCATTTAAAACTTCTAATCTGATTTTGTTGTTACAAATGATTAATTTCTGACTTTATCGCTATTCTTCCAATTCCCACTCCCCTTTTTATAAGCCATGACAGACAAGAATTTTAAAATGCATGGTTCAATTTACATCTTAAGTGGGCTTAAAGAAATTCAACTTTTCAGCTTTTTATTAAATGTTGAAGTCAAAAAAATCTTTGTTTCATTTTCTTCTCAGCTAGGGCAGCCCTGGTGGAGGGACAGGGGTTCTTGGTGGATACCCCACTGGCTGGTGCCTTCTAAGGTGCCTACATTGCAGATGACAGTACTTTGGCTAGGGTCTTTTCCAACTAGCCACACTGTTTAACATTTACACTGGCTGCTTTAATGAGGGCACCTGTCTTATTACCTGTGACCATCATCACCTCATCTTAATGCAAAACAAGGGCTAAGTAGATGCAGGCAAGCTACCAGACTGAGGCCAAGGAAGGGCACCAGGACTGCTGGTCAGTATTAACCACCCTTTAAATGAGGCCTCACCCAACTGTGGCCTAAGCTTGCTCAGAAAGGTCAAGCACCAAATGAAAATGCAAGCAGGTAATTTTGAATTTGCCTGGGGTAGGGACTAGTCATTACAGCCAACCTCCTTCATATTTTTAGCAGAAATAACCAAGCATATGAACTGGTTTTTTTTTTCTCATATTTGTTTTTATTACCTGATGTTTCCCATTTCTTCTCTGGCATTCTTGTATGTTTTTCAATTTTCTTTGTAAGTGGCACACATCATCCTTCTAACATCCCCCTGGATTTTACCAGGGCTGAACAAAAACTCGGGTAGAAGCCCCTTTGGAATCCAGATGCTTCCATTTGGCAGTCAGGTGAAACTAATTCCAGGCTGCTAGCTCCATCTGTTCTTTATGTCTCCTTGAAGATCCCTCACAATTTCAGCAGCCTCACCACTAACTGGCTGCACACCCCAGGAATCAGTTAATTACATCCAGAGACAGTACCTGCAAAAGCTAGACCAGCTAGTGAATGGGAAACTCCACAGTAGCAGAAGTCATTTTGGGGAAAACTCCTTCTGCCAGGGCTATATGCTTAGTTTGTTTTTTCTTTCTTGCTATAATTATATAAACTCCTCAGCTGACAAGTCCTTCCACTTGTAGACTGTACAGAAAACACAGGCATGGAGCCTAACTAACGAGGGTTGAAGTTACTGCTCACACTTCCTGATTCTTGACATTAAGCAGATGATATAACCACTTTGGGCTGTTTCCTTGTCTGTAAAGTGAAGGTTAATACCAGCCTCACAGGTTAGGTGCAGCACCCATATTGAGGTAAACTGAAGAATTACACCTGCCGAATGCTCATCTTCCCCTTTCTCCCATCACTTTTTTTAAGGGCTGCAGCAGCCCAAACTGCTCGCTTTGAGCCTCCACTGTAACAGGGTGGTCCCCAAGAAAAGGCTGGCCTGTAACACTACCCCACATCTGCCCTTAAAGTGCTCAGATATTGTGCATAGGAACTAGCCTCCTGCTCTCAGGGAGATGACAGAGTATAGTCAGGGAGGCAATTTCCTGGACTAAGTAATCCTTACACGGTCTTGGGAGCCCTCACAAGGGTGAAAACAAAGAGGTGGGGGGGGGGGTCACACAAAACTAGGGAACAGTTCACTAGGAACAGTGACCTAGCTCCTTCTGCTCCCCAGCCCCAGCCGCAGGACCCAGTTGCTGCTTGTTCACGTGTCTGTCACCCCACAAGACCGTTAGCAACCTGAGTCCCTTCTCATTTAGGGGCGGGAGCGTCACGTTTGGTGGCCCCCACCCGCCGGGCCAGAAGTCCCCAGGGCCCCCAACGGCTTGCTGAGTCTGCAGCGGGAGATGGCGGGAAGCTGGCCGCGCCCAACGGCCGTTGGCCGTTGCCGGCCACCTGCCGCTGCAGCCCAAATTCGCTTCTCCCCGTGGCAACGCGGCGACTTTAGCCAATCGCCAGCGAGGCGGGTGGGGAGGCTCAGGTCCGCGGCAGCTGGGGTGGGTTGCAGAGTCTGGGTCGCGGCCCCGGCCCGGATGGAAGACGGCCCGAGATGGAGGATGTGCGCGACACCCCAGTCTCAGAGCTGCTAGAAAGAGCCCTAGCGAGGGGCAGTTTCTGCTTCTTGGGGCGAGTCCGGTTAATTTCACCATGAGGTCGCAGGACCTGGAGAAGAGCAGGGTTGACCCTCGGGGTAGGGAGAAGGACCAAGGAAGGCGCGCCCAGGGCGGAGGGCAGGTGCTGCTAAAACGCCGCAGGGCACAGCGGTCCAACACGCCACCTCCAGCGACCCCGCAGGCCCCGCCCAAAGCCCCGCCCACTCGCCTGGCCCCGCCCCCAAGAACCTAAGTGCGCCGCCGCTGCCGCCCACCTCACTGGACGCCTGCAGCCGGTGCCTGGGGTTGAGGACCGCTCCCTCGACGTGCGCTCCGCCTACGGATAGAGCCGCCCGCACTCTGGTGTTCTCCCTGTGGCCCGGTGAGCTCGGCCCCGGCCCGCCCCATCCCTGCGCCCGCTAGCCCGGCTTCCATCTGGTTAATTTCTCTCTTCTTTTCCCCAGACTAGTTTGTATTTTGCCCCTCTACTCTCTTTTTAATCTCTCATCTTTGATACTTGGAGCGTTTCTGTTAGGAATGGGCTTTGAGTTGCTCTGTCCAGTCTCTGCAACTCCCGCCCCCAGCCCCACTCTGGGCTCTAGACTCTTAGTGAGTCTGGAACCTATCGTGACCCCAATATGCACATCGCTCCCACTCACCAGTCTGCTGACTGTTGGGGTGTGTGTCTCAGGGGACTGAGTCCCCTAAAGCAGAAGTCTGACTAAGAGCCAATGTATGCTAGAGAGCAAAGGGTTCGGGAAGGGGAACTTCTGGGTTCATTACCTCTCCTGTGTGGGTACTTGATCAGTCCTTGGCTACCCTGGGCAAGATGGAGCCTGTCCCTGCACCCCAGGAAAGCACTGAGTGGTCTAGTGTGCCTTGGCCCTTTTCTTGCTGGGCTGTGGTGCTTTAATGTAGATTTCCCTTTCTAAACTCTTCTTTGCCCTCATCCACAGGACACATAGTATGACCGTTAGGGGTTTCGTCTCCCAGCCATTTTTTATGGAAAACCAAAGGGATCAGGCCATGTTAACTGCTGACAGCTTTGAAGAATGGGATGCTTTTAGAGAAGCTTGATCTTGGCGACCTTGGCGTGAGAGCTTACAAAGCCAGGTAAGAGTCCAGTCTAAGGGTGAGCTCTCCTGCTCCCTCCTAGCCCTATGATCAGGGCAGGTTTCAGCAAGACATTAGCAAAAATAACTACCATCACCACCTCAGCGAAGCTGCTCTTCAGTGTTCACAAAGCACTTTGATACCTCGCTGGTCTCCGTAAACCAAGACCAGTAAACTGACCTTGACAAGCCATGCATGATGGTCCTTATTTTACAAAGGGGAAAACTGGCTTTGGTGAGACAGTAATTGGCCCCTGGTCACCTGAGATTAGCATCAGAGTTGGAACAGTTGCTGATTGTTCTGACTACATATTGTTGACTCTAGTTTTGATTAACTGCAAGACTTAGATTAGTAATCTGGTGTCCCTCTTTGTACTCAGAACTGGTTTTTTGCTGGAGATTGTAAACTATGAATAACTCTTTCTAGGTCTGAGTTTTACTTGCTCTTCTTAGGGTATGCAGCACAGGTGACCTTTGCCCCCAAACCCACACCTTTGAAGGACCCAACTTGTGGCACCTGTCTTTGAGGTGGATGGGGCACTAACCTTCACAAATCCCTGCAACCCAACTCATGGTTGGGACCTGATAGGGCTGGGACATGTGTCATCATGTCTTTGAAGGGACACCATTTGCATGAATCTTCTCAGAATTGTCATATTGCACCAGAGAACTTGGGTATTTAGATGGACTTCCTGGTGAAAGGCTCTTTGGCTGAGAAAGAAAGAAGAGAAAAATGTTCTGGGCACCAGTGCAAAGCAAATAGCATAAGCTTTGGGGCCAGTAGACATGACTTTTACTAAATTGTCTCTTGGAAATTAGGGCATGGAAATAAGGTCATCTCACAGGGCTGCCTTGGGGAATGCCTCCGGCTATGGGGTGGAGAAAGATATAGATCCCTCCTGGAAGATGGAATGAGGGTTTTTTGTTTGTTTGTTTTGTTTTGTTTTTTAGATTTATTTATTTGTGCATATAGAACTGGGGTACAGGCCAGAGGCTCAGGGGCGGTGAGAGGCTTCACCAGAGACAGAGTGGGGAACAGAACAGGCAGATCGATGAAGTACACTGCTGAGGGGAGCAGTGGGCAGGTCCGGAGAGGTCTGCCACACCATGTGGTCACCTCGGGGCAGGCGGGCATCAAACTCATGGGGAAGCTGCTTTAGATTCTCAGTGCTGTGCTTTAACCCATTGTGCCACCAGGGAGGGCCCGGAATGAGGGTTTTAGAGGAGGGAAGCTGGGAGTGAAACATCTTCATCAACCCATTCTGACATTTGAGCCCCAGTCTTCACTGAACCTCATGGACAGGCTCCCAAAATACACAAGTAAGGCCAGGCCCCACCCTACAGGAGCTCCCACATGGTTGAGCAGACTCCTGATTTCCTTGTGTCCCAGCCATCTGGGCTGAGAAACCCAGGAGGAAAGCGCCCGGGTGAGCTGTTTACTTGGATCTCTTTGTTCACAACACTCACACCATATCCTCCCTCTGCCTGAGCTCTTTCCTCCCTGGCCCCAGCGACAGAACAGCCAATCAGACTCAGTGCAGAGCAGCTGCTCCAGTGAAGTCAGAAGTGTGCTCTGGAGAGAGCAAAGCAGGTTGCCCTCCCCCACTGGGTGCTGGGCTCACTTCCTCCTGAGGCTGCAGAGGGCGGAGGAGGGCTGGCCTTGTTCCCACTCTGAGAACAAATGGAGCTTTTGGTTTCCTGTGTTACTCTTCATAGCTCTCACCTACACCTCATCACCTTCTCTCTTGCAGTGAAGATGCGGACCCCCATATATTGGGGGAGAGGAAACTGGCCAGGGAGTTTTCCCTGTATAACTAGATGACCAGCAGTGAGACAGTCTAGCACCCAGATGCTGACTCTCCAAAGAATGGCCCAGGCCCCTTCCAGGTCCTGCTGAGGGCACCTTTTTTGAGTCTTTTTGATTATGCATTCTTCCTTACCTCTATTTCCAAGGAAATAGTTGTTTCCTCCTCTGCATTTTGAGAGTTTATCCTGCAAGCTCCAAAAGCAGTTTGAATTACCTGCTTTTGTCTGCCAGACAATAAGTGCCAGCCTAAGGGTAAATACTGTCTCCTGCATATCTGAAGCAACAAAGAATGGGAGTTGTTGAAAGAATGGCTCCAGAGATAAATGACCCCAAGGGGGCTGGGGAAGAGTTAGAGGGGTAGATTTGGGAAGGATTGAATTAGTCATCTTGTGCGGTCCTTTTCTTGTAGACTTAGATAATTCCAGACTATAAGAAGAGGAACCTCTCCTATTTAAGAAATCCAGGTCATAAGCCTAGGGGTTGTGTGTATCAGGTCTTGATCTGATTAAAATCTTTTTCCCATTTGTGACTGTCCCTAGAGCTGCTGGAGCAGATTTCTCCAGTGAAATCCCTGCACCCCACAGACAAGGCCTGGGCCAGTGCCCCTTTGTGAGGCAGTGATGGGATAGTTGGGATCCACACAGGCTCTCTGCAGTGAAAGGGAGAAGGTTCTTTGAGTCCTTACTTTTTAGGGAGGTCGTGTTGTCAGGGAAGTTTGGAGTGGGTTTGGTGAGCAAGTTGGCCCTGAGGATACTGCTAATAAGGCTTTTCTCCATGGCTTAGATTCTGGCAGAGTTCCTCTATCTCGTCTTGCTGCTGATTGAAGGTGCCCCCTTCTCCAGTTTTTCTCCATCTCCTGAGAGGTAACAGGAAGTCAGCATCATGGTTGGGTTCAAAGTCACAGATGTGCCCCCAACTGCCACTGTGAAGTTCCTGGGAGCTGGCACAGCTGCCTGCATTGCAGATCTCATCACCTTTCCCCTGGATACTGCTAAAGTCAGGCTGCAGGTGAGAAGGTGAAACCTGGGGTCCAGATGGTATCTAGTCTGTTTCCGACCCAAGACAGACTCTTCTAGTGCCAGAGGGCTGTTTTGGGTCTGTAAACTTGAGAGCATAGGAATGGCAAGATAAGCTTGTCCCTGTAATCACTGTTACGGCCTTGCAGATCCAAGGAGAAAGTCAGGGAGCCGTGAAGGCTTTGGCCAGTGCCCAGTACCGCGGTGTGCTGGGCACCATCCTGACCATGGTGCGCACCGAGGGCCCCGGCAGCCTCTACAATGGGCTGGTCGCCGGCCTGCAGCGCCAGATGAGCTTTGCCTCTGTCCGCATTGGCCTCTACGACTCCGTCAAGCAGTTCTACACCAAGGGCTCTGAGAGTAAGTATGGAACTGGGCTAGACGCCCCTTGACTTTTTCTTCCCAGTGATGACTAATCCTTGTTCTTCTAAGTGAAGAGCTCCTGTAGACCCCTAAGAGGTGAGAGTTACAGAAAACTAAAGGGGCCCTGATTCTCCTAATGATTCCTAAGCAGCTGGGCCCTGCCAGGCTTGACTGCACGTCACCCGTGCCAGCCACCAGAGAAGACACCAGGACTTCTGCCTCCAGAGTCAGTACTCTTCCACCTCAGATCCTCAGCAGCCCATACCCACCCCCCATTTTACACACGTGGAAACCGAAAATCCAGATCACAAAGTCAACTTTTTCCAAGACCACAAGTCAGGGCAAAGGGAATGTGAAGTGAGAACCCAAACCTCAGGAGTTCCCGCTCCTTGGGAAAGCCACTTCTTTCTGAGCCTTGGTTTTCACATTTGTCAGAAAGGATTATGATTTCTCAGGACTACTGAGCAGGTAAAATGAAGTAAATAAAAATGGCTTATGAACGAAATCACTGAGTCTCATTTTATCTCACTCCTTACTATGTCCGGTACCTAACCAAGTAGACCCTCACATTGATATTTTGATGCAAGGACTTGGAGCAAGAGCTGGATCTGGTTCAGTGAGCCGCCTATTTCCAAAAGGCAGATGCTACAGTGCTGTGGTTTTGGGGTAGAGAGATGGACACCTCACGCTGACCCCATGATTCTCCCACAGATGCCGGCATCGGGAGCCGCCTCCTGGCAGGCAGCACCACAGGTGCCTTGGCTGTAGCTGTGGCTCAGCCCACAGATGTGGTAAAGGTCCGGTTCCAAGCTCAGGCCCGCGCTGGAGGAGGCCGGAGATACCAAAGCACAGTTGAGGCCTACAAAACCATTGCACGGGAAGAAGGGTTCCGGGGCCTCTGGAAAGGTACGTAACAGGTATTTCTCTTTTCCATATCCCTCCCTCCCTCTTTCCTGGTCTCACTTAGGCACCCCATCCTCCTATAGGAACTTCTCCCAATGTTGCTCGAAATGCCATTGTCAACTGCGCTGAGCTGGTGACCTATGACCTCATCAAGGATGCCCTCCTGAAAGCCAACCTCATGACAGGTGAGTTAGGCTAATGGTGTCGGGTCCTACTCTTTCCCCAACACGGAAGTAGGTATGGAGTTAGGTTAACAAAAGACATCTTTTCATCCTATTTCCCCTTTGCTTGTGGAGTGAGTTTGTCTCTCATTTGCCATATTGAAAACAAGTGGGAAGAAGCACTTAGTTGGTACATTGAAGCACTGAGGCTAAGTTGGCAAAATGGCTCTTTTAGGACCTCAGGAGAGCTCCTGGGTGGGATCTCTGTGTCGAAAGCCCCACAGCCCCTAGCTCCTTAAGTGATTCTTGTTCCTTCTGGAATGTGCAAGTCCTGACTGCCTTGCCTGCCCCTCCCCCTGGCAGATGACCTCCCCTGCCACTTCACGTCCGCCTTTGGGGCAGGCTTCTGCACCACCATCATTGCCTCCCCTGTGGATGTTGTCAAGACGAGATATATGAACTCTGCCCCAGGCCAGTATAGCAGCGCTGGGCACTGTGCCCTTACCATGCTCCAGAAGGAGGGTCCGAGAGCCTTCTACAAAGGGTAAGCCTCTCCTCCACCTCACCTAAGCCAGGCCACCTGGCCTGTCAGCTGGTAGAGAATCACCTGGAACTAAGCAGCAACCAAATGTCAATTTCTGGTCCTAGTCCGGGTATTTACCGGCACTTTCATCTTCTTCACTCCCTCCTCCCGCTCCCAGAGTTGCTTCCATCCCTAATCGAAGGGAGTTACATGGATAAGACTCATGGGAGATTCTTGCTCACAGCCATGCAGCTGTCAGGGTGTGTTCTCCTTGCTCTCTCAACCTGCTTTGGAACAGAGTTGGTTCAACTGAATGCCAGGGTCAATGGGGTGAGCATGCCTCAGGGGTTACTGAGGAACCGCCTGTGACCTATGTTTTGTCCCCTAGGTTCATGCCCTCCTTTCTCCGCCTGGGCTCCTGGAACGTGGTGATGTTTGTTACCTATGAGCAGCTGAAACGGGCCCTCATGGCTGCCTGCACTTCCCAGGAGGCTCACTTTTGAGTCCCTTCTGCTGCTGACCTGACCAGCTCTGGCTTTGATTTTGGCTCCAGCCAGGCCCTGCTTTCCTAGTCTCCTTCCCACTCTCTTTCCTGTCCCCACTTCCCCTCCTCTTCTTCCCACCTCCCTTACCCATTGCACACCCCTCCCCCCCTTCATCTCCCTAAGCCTTCAGTCCCTTGAAAAGCACAACCTGAATCTTCATCCCAACCCAGCCATCACGCTACCATATAAAGCAAGTACAACCTTGTTGTCTCCTCCCTCTGTAGCTATTTTGAGAGGTCTTGTTCTCACGGGCCCTTTTGGTAGCAGGCAGGGGAGGAGCCACTTGGCTTGGAAAAGGGGTTTGACCCACCTCCAGCATCCAGTCAGGTTCATAAATGTCATCTAGTCCCTTTCTTTTTCCAGAACAGATATGGCAGGTGGTGATCTGCCTAGAGTCACAAGAGTATCTTTTTTCTCAATTCCCTTTCCCCACCAGGCCTCAGAGACATGAAAGCACATGGCAGGGGGGTAGAAGACTTCTGCTTTGAGGAGTAGAGGACTCATTGAGATTCCAGAATCCCAAGGCATGTCATACAAACATAGACCTTGGAATTAAGTCATTCAGGCCCATTTAATAGAAGTCTGACAAAAACGGGACAGAGCAGTCAGGGCAAGGGCACACAGTCAGCAGCTGAACTGGGCTGAAGTCCCAAGACGACTCCTTCCCAGGAACCAGTCCTGCAGGCCGCCTATGGCCCAGAGAGCTTGGCTTTCTGCCTCACAGCCCAGAGCTTCTGGCCTCCTTGTTCCCTCCTCCCTGGTCAGCAGGAGAGCAACCCCTCAGTGCTCAGGGAGGGCTCCAGAATGTTAGGTTCCTGGAGAAGGAAAGAGGGCCTGGATTCTTTACCTTACTTCGTAGCTTTTGAAATACTAAGCTGAGGCCTTATAGACCCCAAGAGGAATGCAGCTGCGTGCCATGGGTAGAGGCAGGGTTGAAAGCTGCAGGCAGTCCAGCTGGGCTGCAGAAGTTGGCACAAATGGAAGACTTGGTTGGTGTGCCTCCTGCACCTACAACATCACTTTAACCCTGTGAGGCAGGATCACCCCTGCTGTGCATCGGAGGAAAGGTTTTAAGGAGCACTTTGTGGCACTAGTCAAGTTTGTCAGCTGGTCACCAGCCTTGTGTCCCAGATCCTTGGAGGGACTAGACTTGATGGTGCTGGGCATGACCCTGGGTCAGTGAAGAAGTGGGAGAGGAGGCAGGAATCACTAGATGGTGGGCCTGCAGGCCTCAATAACTGGTTACAGGCAAGCCACTGCTCTCTGATCTTCAATCCTAAGTGCCTGTAATAGGCTATGATAAGCATGCTTTCCCCTGACTGACATTGAAGCATTGTAGATCATTGTAGCACTGAAGACCAGTGAAGTCAGAAATCACATAAGGCCTCATCTCACTTCAGAGCCTCACCATGAGGAAGAGGTTGGGAGCAGGCTTTCTCGCTGCCCTTGAGTCATGGAGTGTTAGTGGTTCACAGCCCAGACCCCACACTCCCCACCCACTCAGAACAGGACTCCTATCACCTTCCTACCTCTGCCTCAGGGCAGAACTGGCTTCACTCTCCCTCTGGTTCCATAAAATTTGCCAGATAAAGGTTGTAATCTGTGCTTTTAAGAAAAGGGCACAGAAAGGTGATATTTTTGAAGGACACACTGCCAGAAAGTAGCACAGCTGAGGTGTGGCTGACTGCAGCTGCTGCAGACACGCTTCCTAGAGCCCTAGTCCAGATTCTGCATCTCCAGATCCACTATCACTGCTTTTTCCCAGGTGGCTTAAAAATGGTTGACAAGTGCTGTTGAGACCCCATTTAAGAAAAAGATCTAAAGTGAAAGTATAGGCCTCTCAGTGGCTGCATCCAAGCAATGTGGGTAACACTGGAGCTTTCTCTGCCACCCAAGAAGTCATTCCACAGAAGTGAAACTAACTTAGCCCAAACTCAGATTCCAGCAAAGGGGTCTTCTGGCATTGAAGAGGTGCATAGTGCACTGAAATTAAAGGCAGCTGGGATGGGGGTAGGGAGTCAGGGGTGATCCCCACAAGCCCTACTGTGCCTGCAGCTAGGGTCCCCAAAGGCGGCGTTGGCAGCTTTGCTGTGACCCTGAAATCTCAGCAGCAAGTTCACCAAGCACTTTCACACCTTTGACTCAGTTCTCCCCAAGAACCTGAGAGGCTTATGAGCTCTGGTCCAGGAGTCAGTGGAGGGCGAGGAGCCGAACCCATTCTGCCTAGAGCTAGCCCAGGACCCACTGCACAGACAAAGCCATTTCCAGCATGTACGTCCTCTGTGCTGCCCCAATCGAAGCTCTGCGCCCACGGGAAGTGGCCATCAAGGTTCTGATAACAGCTTTACACTGAGTCCCGGGGCGAGACTGTTTTCTCTTTTTCATCTATTCTCTACAGATTGGTCAGGTCATACTAAAATTCAGATGTCATTAGAAATCAGACAAGAGCTGGTGACCCTCAGAAGCCACAGAGCCTTGCCCCACTCTACCAAGGTGGTAATGTGGGGGTTCAGACCTCATCTTCCTGAGCGCCACCCTCCCCTCTTCTCCACAAGAAAGGCTCTTTCAAGCTCTTCGAACACAAATTCTGGGTAGCTCGAAGATAGGGAATAAATCTTTATTGTAAGAGTTTAAAAACCCCATGCCACCCCATCTTCAGTCTGCCCTGCACACACTGCAGGGGTCTGGGGGGGTGGTAGCAATGGGTAAGACCAGCTGGCTTCCTCCACCCCCTACTCCAGCCCACCTGTTACGTCAGCAGTGCCTGGCGTAGCATCTGCTTCTTCTGGGGTGTGAGGCGGGTGGGGAACTGGATGTCGAAGAAGATGAAGAGGTCCCCCTTCTTGGTGGGGTCCTCAGGCAGTGGCATCCCTTCACCTGGCACCTTCTTGAAGTACCTGGGACTGAGACAGGGAGGATGAAAGAAGCAGACTCAGATGGCACCCCAGCGGCATTTGGACAGAGGCCCTGCTACCCCTCCCAAGCCCCCCTCACTGAGTAGGCCTGGGGGCCACTCCAGCTTCCACCAGCCAGAACCAGTGATGGGGGGAGACTGGCTGGTTCCAGACAGTTTGCTTCCTGAAGTCCCATTAATACGAGTCTGTGACAGAGGATTCCAGGAATCTCGTTTTAGATACGGGAACTGGAACCAGGAGGGAAGGTAAGCAGGTCCTAGGTTGGGGGTGGGAAATGCTAAACTCCATCAGTTTCCCAAGCAGAAATCCTTTCTTGAGTAAAAGACTTTTTGGCAGCAATTCAGAGCTCTTGTCTCTGTTTTAAAGCCTGAAGGCAAAAAGGATTGCCCACCACTGGAAAGTGAAACTCCACAGTGGCTTGACTCCATTTGCCAAGTGAATGCAGCCCACAGCTTGATTGGGGTAGAGGCTGAGCTTCGGTCCTTTTCCCACCCCATCCCCCCACTTGTGCTAAACGCACACTGCACAACTACCAGGCCAACCAGTGAGACCCAGCCCAGGCCAGGGCCAAGCAGATGGACTCACTGGACAATGTCATTGATGGGAATGTTGAGCAGACGGTCATCTAGGGTCTTCACCTCCACAGTGCAGCCAGTCAGAGCCTAGGGGACATTAGGGCCAAAGGCGGGAGTGAGGAAGCCCCTTCGGGAGCTGCTTCAGTGCCAGGCCCTGAGCTGGGACTCTGGGAGACAAAAGGATGTTCAAGGACTAAGAGGTGAGTGAAGGCTGGGTGATCTGTCCTCAAGGAGCTGGCAGTCTGGTAGTAAAGTTGATGTGCATACATGTTATGATAGAGGGAAGTAAAGGAGTGTGTGGGAGCCCACGAGAGACCCCAAAGCATTCTGGGGTGACTCAGGAGGGCTTCACAGTAGTGGTGGCAGCTGATAAACACCTCAAAGGATAGGGAGGAGCTGTAGCCAGCTAGACAAGGAGGCAGACAACTTCCAGGAGAGGGCCCACAGCAAGCCAGAGAAGGGAGGCATCGATAAGCACCAGGTGGGTGGAGTTCTCAGTGGCGAGAACTGAGCCTGCAGCTGGTGGATGAGATCAGCAGGGCCTGGAAGGCTAGGCAAAGGTGCTTAGAAAGCAGTGTGGCAGGGTGAGAGAGTGTGGAGACCCCTGGGATTTCCTGGCAGTGGGGAGCAGGGAAGCAGGAGGACTGTGAAGGATGCAGCTGTAGATCCGGAAGGTGGGGATGAGCACAAGGGGACCAGGTGGAGGGAGATGGGGTGGGGGGTGAGACTGAGGACTCTCTGACTGAGGCAGGGTTGGGCATGGGGGATGGGGGCTTGGGGGGTGGAGGCAAAGTCTAGGCTGGTGCTGTTTCTTGCTTGAGTTGTGAGGGCATGAAGGGCTCACTCACACTCCCCAGTGAGTTAGCCAGATTTCCCCGTGTGGCACCAGCATGGTTTGAAGGCTTGCACCCCACACTGCTCAGTCCAGTATGCCACTTGCCTGCCTCAGGCCCCCCATGGGGCCTGGACAGGACAGGCTCTTTGAGCCACCCATCTGTGCTCACTCACCTTCCCCAAGGGGATGGGGTTCACAAAAAAGAGGTTGTCATTCTCCCTGCGGAAGCGAAGGTGTAGCTTCTCCTTTACAATGAAGATGATGTCAGCTGGGATGATGTTAGGGCCCTGGGCAGGGGGAGACAAGGGGTGGTAAGGACTGTGTGACCTTGAGCAAGTTCCTGTGGCTACTGTCTCCCTGTCTTCATCTGAGATGAGACCAGGTTTCCTAGAAGGTTCTTTCCAGTTTGGCCCCATAGTTTCTCCTGTGGAAAACCTTCCACCCCCATTCCCTGTACACACCCCCTGTAGCCACATGACCCCCCTCACTTTACTTCTCCATTGAGCATGCCCAGTAAATGCGCTTAGCTGCCTGGGATTTGGCCTCCCCCACTGGCAGGTGGGACACTGAGCTGAGTGTCAGAGAACTGCTCTTTGGTCCCTAACCGGCCACACTTCCTTCAGTTCTGTCACCAGAACTGCTGAGGTCTCTTCTGGGCACTGGGGGGCAGAGAACCCCTACTAAGCTCCAGCCTAGTAGGGTAGAACACACAGTGGGGCTTCAAGTTGGGTCAAGACTGTGATAAAGGGACCCAGAGGCCCTCCTTGGTGGCGCAGCGGGTTAAAGCACTGCACTAAGAAGCTAAAGCCACTTCCGCATGAGTTCCATCCCCGCCTGCCCCGGAGGTGACCACATGGCGCGGCAGACCTCTCCTGACCTGACCCGCCCGCTGCTCCCCTCAGCAGTGTACTTCGTTGATCTGCCTGTTCTGCTCCCCACTCTGTTCCTGGTGAATCCTCTCACCCTCCGCATCTCTGGCTTGTACCCCAGTTCTGTATGAATAAATAAATAAATCTTTAAAAAAAAAGGGGGGGGCCCAGAAGTGGAAGTTCAGAGATGCACCCAGCAGGGTGAGGAGGCAGGAAATGCTGCCCAGCTGGGGCCGTTGGAGCCAGGTCTTGAAGGGGATTTTAGAAGTAAATGTTTTACAGATAAGAAAGAGGCAAGAAATGTGGTCAAGAGGATTAACCTCACTCTGCCTCTTCTCAGAACTTAAGGACTCAGCATGCCTTGGACAATAAGTTCATATTTTTAATTTAAATGAGTATTTTTTTTAAGATTTATTTATTTATTCATACAGAACTGGGGTACAGGCTAGAGACGCGGAGGGTGAGAGGCTTCACCAGAGACAGAGCGGGGAGCAGAACAGGCAGATCAACGAAGTACACTGCTGAGGGGAGCAGCGGGCGGGGCAGGAGAGGTCTGCCGCGCCATGTGGTCACCTCCGGGACAGGCGGGAATCGAACTCATGCGAAGTGGTTTAAGCTTCTTAGTGCAGTGCTTTAACCCGCTGCGCCACCAGGGAGGGCCCTTAAATGAGTATTTAAGATTATTATGTGTAAGTGATTTCTGAGCAGCTCTTACTGTTGGACTTCAGAGAAAGACTGAAGACTACTGGGAAGAGTTAGGGCTGGGTTCTCCCTGCAGAACTCTTACCCTAGGTGAGTCTTTCCTCCCTCAGCTTCAGTGTCCCACTCTGTAAAATGGGGAAAGACCCTTCACTGTCCACGCACAGAGGCATTGCGAGGCTCTGTCTCTTGGAAGGGATACCTCCTTCCACCCCATCCCAGACCCTGCATTCTGGTCTCCTCAGACCAGAGCTTCCTGGGGCAGGAAGAAGCGTCTCCTCCTCATCCTCAGTCTCCCCACCTCATGAGTCCAAGGACTGACCCTAGTCAGCATCCCTCCCTCTCACCTGGTCCCCTTCCTTCTCAAAGGTGATACGTGTACCCTGCCTCCAACCAGGCTTCACGTCAATTGTGAGGATCTTGTCCTTGATGGTTGAGGAGTACCCGTCCTCATTCAGCACCTGCAGTGAGATGGTGGGGGGGCCGTGGGATCTGTACTCAGGCCTCCAGGACTGGGGAGAATACCCTGAGCCATTTCTACTCCCATTCTATTGGAACTGACAATTTAGGATTCCACAGTGCAGGGTGTGGTGTGGTGCTGGGGCCTGAGATGCTAGGCTGTCAACATGAGTTGAACAAGTCCATAACTTGAGTTCTGGAAATCATGTAGTCCTGGTCATTAACAGACACACATGTGCATGTGCGCGCACACACACACACAGAAACATAAATTCAGTTCCTCCTTCCACCCCAAAGGGCCCAGCCCTGAATCTCTAGCAGGTCTTTCTTAATCCCAAAGGAGGAAGACCATGAAGTCAATATAGCTGAGCCCTACCCAAAACATTCCCCTAATATGTCATTCCTCCATTCCCCATGCCAACAGGGATGCCATTCCCAGGGAGTCACACATTGGCATCTCCCCCATTGGGCTAAGATATGAGGGGGGCCATGCTCCTGTGCCTACCCCACAGCTGTGCCATGGGACTGAGGGGCTTCCTCAACAAGTCTTCTCAGGGACTCTCTCCCAGACTCACACTGTTTCCTCTTTCTCAGGAGACATGCATCCTGAGGCAACCCGGGGAAATGCTCTGCCAGTGGCCCAGGACAGAACACACAGGAAATGCCTCCTATAAGAGCCAAAACTCCCTACAGGGACACAGCAGAAGTGAGAGGAAAGGTCATCGTGTTTAGGAGTGTGGCAGAGGGGATTCCTGCTCTAGGAAAGAACCAGACCAATACCTTCGATTGTCCCTTCAAATTAAGATTCTAGAATTCTACAATGAGTCTAAGATTCCACAATTCTACCAGACACCATATTGGGGTTTCCAGTTAGGGTTAGAGAGGAAGTGACTGGTAGGGTGAGAGGGGATAGGTGGTGGTTCCCAGTAGGAGCCAGGCCAGTAACTCACCCTTCGGGAGATCTTAATTTTCTTGGTACATCCAAAGAATAAGTCTTCCAAGGATAGGTAGAGGTCTCGCTCGATGGAGGGGTCCTGTTTCCTGACCCCTCGGCCCCGGAGCCCCCCAAAGTTCAAATCTACCTCATGTCCTTCTGCATCATAAAACTCTGCAGAAGGTAGGAAGTGAGGAGTAAGAAAAATAGTGTCCAAAGACCCCTTCAGATCCCAGTATCTGGTTCCCACTAGTGTTTGGCCAGGTCAACAAGATGTCCTCCACAGCAGTCCCAGTGATCATCATTCTTTGCTACTCTCTGCTGTTTCTCCCACTTCCCTGATGGCCCCCACCAACAAACACACACACCCCCTTGGAAAAGTACCCCTCAATGCTACCTCTGGCGAGAGGTGCAAGTGCCCCCTGGTGGCAGCACCTGGGAGTACCACATATGGCTTGTCGCTTTTAGGGGAGAATCATAGAATGTCATTCCTCCCTCTTCCTCTCTGTCCAACCCAGCCCATGATCACTTGAGACTCAAGTTTCTATGAAGTCTGCAGCTGAGATGGAGGCGAGAGGAAGATCCCTAACAAGTCTGAGAGGTCACCAGCATATTCCCAAACTCATTTCTGTTCCTGCCCAACTCTACACCCTTGACTCCTCTTGTTGCCCTACCCCTTCTATCTGGTGCAGAAAAAGCTGCATCCTTTGATGTGCTGTGCAGTCTTCTGGGCTTCAGTTCATCCATCTGGATGAAGCACCTGTGGGATGAGGTATTATGCCTGGCCTGCTTTCCACCATTAGGATTAGATGACAATGAAGAAGAGCTAAAGCTAGAGCTTACTGCGCAGTAGGTGCTGTTTTTCAGCTCTTCACATTATTATCTCATTGTCTCAGAGAGGCCAAGCAAAACATTCATGATCCCACAGCCAATAAGTAGTAGAGGTGGGATCTCAGTCTAGGACCATTTGACATGTGCCCTGGACTACTTGGTTTATTGTTAGAAGTGAAGCCCTTTGTAAATGTAGAGGCAGATTTTCTGTGCCCTGCATCTTGTGTTTAGTGCTGCGGAGAGAAATTCACAGGCTGGAATGGTGCAGTCCCCTCAGCCTGGAGAGGGCAAGGCTGTCCTTGTGGGTGGGTTTAGAGTTGATGTTCTCAGAGGCATTGCTGAGGCCATTTTAGAGCCCTCTCACCCTGGCCCTCCAAGGTGAGAGGGTGCATTATACCCTTGTATTAATCCACTCTGCTTCCCTGCTTTCCTCCTGCTATTTGCTTCTGCAATTGATCCCTGACTAACATACCTGTGCAATTAAATCTTAACATAGTCACTAACTGAATGAAGATCTAGATATGACATTCTTCGGAATGTAGTAAATGAAAAATAATCAATGTGTACAACATGATCCTTTTCCTCAACAAAATAAAAGTTTTACATGAAAATAAGTACATGCTCATATACTTATTAAAATTTTCTGAAGGGATAACAGTGAGTGGGAAAGAAAATGGAAGACAGGAATTTATTTCTGTCTTCAATAAATTGTTTCTTTTGAGCCTCTCTGGTGGTGCAGGGATTAAGTCACAGCACTATGAAGCCATTGTGAGCCTCTGCTATATGAGTTCGATCCCCGGTCAGGTAGATAATACACATGGACCTCTCCTGTCTCTCCCTTAGCAATGTATTTTAGTAGCTCTGCCTGTCCTGCTCCCCACTCTGTCTATGGCGAATCCTTTCACACACACCCCAAACCTCTGGCCTACACCCCAGTTCTTATATGCATAAATAAAATTTTTTTAAAGTTTCTTTTTTATCATATACTATATATACTATGTGTATAAGTAAGATATATGTGTATGTATATATATATATATATATATATATATATTTTTTTTTTTTTTTTTAATTTAAAGTCATCTATAGCTATGTCCTTTCCAAGTCAGGCAAGGGGGTAGGTGGGTCCTCTTACCACTGAAAGGGTTGTCGCCTCCAAAGAACTCATGGAAAACCTTGTCAGGGTTGCCATGGAAGACATATCCAGTAGTCCATGGGGTCTGGGATCCAAACTCCAGAGGAATTCCGCCCTTCAGGCCCTCCTCGCCGAACTTGTCATAGATGCTTCTCTTCACAGCTGTGGATATGTGTGACCTTGAGGAGAAACTCAGCCTCAAGGATAAGACAGATGGAGAGCTGGGAAGCAGGAAGATATAGGGAAGAAAGAGGAGCAAGCAGCCTCATTTTGGAAGTGCCTGCAGTTTGACAGCCTTTGGAGGGAGACTCTAGAAGGTGGAGGCTTACTTCATTCTGGGTGGGTCTTGGTCTGCCCCTCCAGAAAGGAGATGGGACTCAGTGGGAGCAGGAGGGTTGGAAGAGGAACAGAGAGACTAAGAGTGAGGTTACCATCCTGGTTAAGCATTATTTGACTCAGTTATTATGGCTATGCTTATATAGGGAAAAACTGAATTTTAGACCCTTGAAATTTTAGAATCTCAGAAATCTCCCAAACTCTAAAGCTTTGAAATCCTAGAATTTAAGAACTCTAGAATCCTGGAAATTTAGGGCTAGAGAAATCATGGTGATCTTCTGGCCATTCTTCCACACACTATCCATGATTATAGTCTCCAAGACAAATCCTTAGGGGACCACATGTGGGCACTGTGTGTACTGAGGCAGAGAATCACTATTTCCAGGCAGAGAGAGAGCTTTCCTTACTAGCCCCTTGCTGCCCTTTACACTTATGCTGTCCTTGGGGAGATGGAGACCTCACTGCTCAGTAAAGCTGCCCCAGCCTCAGCCTTAGACCCTTAGACCCAGTAAGCCCAACCCTGGAACTCTGCTGGGACACCTTGTCCAGCCTTAGCTTGTGTCTACTGAGAGAGGCCATTTTTTGTTCTGTTTTCCTCCTCAGTTTGTTTAGGATCTGGGCAGGAGAGGAATGCTTAGTCACTAGTGAGCCCCCTTGGAGAGTCCTACGTTCAGAGACATAGACATGGTATTTATGAAGATGTGGGGACAAGATGTTCTGAGGTATGCTCATCCCTAATCACTCACGGTCGCTCAGCACATCGTAGGCCTCTGCTATCTGCCTGAATGTCTCTGCTGAGGATGGCTCAATGGACTTCAGCGGGTGGTTCTTAAGGGCCAGTTTCCGATACCTGCAGGAAGGAAAAGAGCTGACATGCTGCTGAGTGACAGCACTGGTGGCCCCTCAGAGCTTTGATGTTCCCAGTTATAAATCAAAGCTGCAGTGGCTGGGGCGATGCATTGCTCTGATGACCTTCAAGAGAAAACTGGTGTAGGGAGCTTGGTTGAGAGACAGCCCCAGTAGCTGCACCCCATTGGGACCCCTCAGCTTGTCTATACACTGCCTCAGGATAGTGGAGCCCTGAGCACCTGCAGGATACAGGACTCCTGCAGCAAGCAACCATCAGCCTGGCAGAGTTTTTTCAGGACCCCCTGCAGTTCTCCCAATCGTTCCCCTCCTTTCAGAGGGCTCAGGCTGCGCTGTGGTCTGAAGGCTGGTCCCACATACTCCTGCTCCCCCCTTCACCCTCACACCTCACAGGGGTTTCCTGATACATGTCTTGAACCTCTTACCCCCACTCCACATCTGAACCAACACTCAGACTTTCTGGAAGGATGGTGCCAAAGACTGCTTTCCAGCTTTCCTGCCTCTGTGCTCTTTCCCTCTTCACACTGGCATCTGCCCAACCTCACCACTCAGGAGCTTCTCAGCATAGCATGGGGGGAGGGGGCTGGATCATTGATGCTTCTCACCAGGAGAAAGGAATGGCATGAACCGTATGCTTTGTGGGAGTTTAACAAGACACTCCCCAAGTAGGAGAAACCATGAGGGACAGCACAGCACTCTAAAGCTGGGAGCCCAGAGCTGCCAACCCACCTCTGAGCTTACAGCAGAAAGGGGAGGCCAGGAGGGAGTGTGTGGTTGTGGTCAGGACCCATGGCACGCTGTGATCTTCAGGTAAGGGGTTAGGCCAGCCTGAAGATCTCCTAGAAAGGGAGCTGAGAACAAACACCCCACTCTCCTCCCTCCCAGCCCTCTACCTATGCTTCCTCACACTAGATGTACTGGGGGCCTGAGGGCAGGAGGTCTCTGCAGGCAGTCATACATCCATTCTGCCGTGTGGAACTGTGAGCTCACATCAGTCATTTATTTACTCCTGCTTGGTGCCAGGCACTGTGAACACAGAGAACTGGACGAGCCACTTGAGAAATCACCTTCTAGTAGGAAAGACAGGCCATGCCAGTCATTCATTAACAAATAGCAGGCTTTTGGTATTGCCCCTTAAAGGCCTCAAAGTCAAAAGGCTAAGCCTTCTTCAGTGATAGCTTTTAAAAAATAAAATCTTGGGGCCCTCTCTGATGGCAAATGGGTTAAAGCACAGCACTATTGGACCCCTCAGCTTGTCTATACACTGAGTTAGATCACTGCCCCTGCCCTGGGAGGTCTGCATGGCACAGCAGACCTCTCCTGCCTCAACCGCTGCTCCCCTCAGCAGTGTACTTTGTCAGTCGGCCTGTTCTGCTCCCCACTCTTGTCTCTGGTGAATCCTCTCACCCCACACCTTTGGCCTGTACCACAGTTCTACATGCATAAATAAATAAATCCTCAAAAATATACAAGTAAATAAAAATAAAATCTTGTTGGTGTATCACTGGTCTATATAAGACTGTATAAAATACACCTCTATTCTGATGGGCCAGCCCACTAGAGTATGGTACTCCGCCTGAAAGCAGAGTATGGTAGGTGGGGCGGGTCCTAGGTTGCTCAGTACAAATGTGGCCTCACAGGCTCCTCCGCCTTCACAACTTCCACACTGGTGGGGGGGTTCTCTGCTGTCCCACTCTCCCCCGGCACCGTGTGCTCCACAGGCATCTCCGCCTGTCCCCCAGCCCCAACTACCACCACTCTCTGAAGACCCCCACATCTCTGCCTCAGAGCACGCCACTTCCCTGACTCAAGACTCACGTTTCCAACTGTCTGCTTGGCTGACATCTCCGCTCCAACGTCCCAAGGCCCCACAAAACCAGTGAGCCCACATGCAACCACGCTTCCACTCTCCACCTTCCCCCTCTGCTGTCCAGGCACTGCAGCCAAAAGCTGAGCAGCTACTTAACTCTCTCCACATCCTATAGCCCCAGGCAAGTCAACTTTTCTTTCTAAATAATGTTCCGTTCCTGCCTTTTCCGATCCCTGACTATTACTGAGCCATGTCTCTCTGCTTCCACTTTTCTCCTTTCAATCTATTTTGTGTGCTCTAGCTGGTTTATCACTCTTTTTGTTAATCTGATGCTTCTAAAATATTCCCTGACATCTCTTTCTCGCCTAAATCCTTCACTGGCTCCCCATTATCTCCAGTATGAAACCCAGTCACTCTAGGATTCAAGCCCCCACTTCTGTCTCTTGCCTTCTCACTCTGCCCCCATGACTTCTCGTGCTCTTCTTGCATGCTCTTAACTTCCTACAATGCATTGCCCATGCTTTGACCTTCTGGCCCTTTCCCTGTAACACTCACCCCTGCTAGCAACTCCCATCTCCTCCTGTAAGTGTTTATTCATCCCTCAACTTTCAGCTCAGGGGGCATCTCCTCCAGATGCCTTCTCTGACTGCAGCCTCCATTCTAGTGAGACACTCTACTCCCAGCAGCCAGGACTTAGCATACTGTGCTCCTGTTGGTCTTGACTGACCAGTCTCTCCCCGAATAGGCTGTGAGTTCCTTGATGCTGGATCCAGTTCTATGTCTTCAGTGTCTAGCATGGGCAGTGGGGAATAAAAGCTCATTGCCCCGCAGGCAGTCCCTCTCACCTTGGGACTTTTAGGCAACGTTCCCTCTTAGTTGGGTCTACTGTCTTTCAACTCTTCCTCTATCCATGAGAAACCTTGGGTGGAGGGGAGGGCGTCTAACAGAATCTGCTCTACTTCAAACTTAAAAGCAGTTGTCACGACCTCCCTTAGACTCTACACCAGTTCTTTTCGATGACAAAGTTCACAATCAATTATGAGAACTGCAAACAAAACACAACAACCCTTATTTTGCAGGGGGAGGGATACAGAGGGTGGAACTGAGGCTCAGGGAGGTTAAATAATTTCCCTGTTACACAGCTAGTAGGCAAAAAAGCCTGGATTCAGGCCTTCTGGTGCTTAAATTGATCTTCTATTTCTGCATTTTGTTGAGCTTTCTCTACTCCGGTCCCACTGGTCAATGAGATGCCCTAAAACGTAACCAGCATCACACCTTGTTCTGACTTGTTCTCTAGTTGTTTCTTGAGTTTGTATCTTTTTCTCCAACCACACCGTAGATTGTCTACACTTACCCACTCAGCTCCCTCAGAGCTGACCCATGGTAGTAGGCACGGAGTTTGAATACTGGTTGTGCCACTTACTCTATATTCTGATTTTTGATATAATCATGGGATTTTTATATCAGGGTTGTTGTGAAAGTTATACGATATAACGATGGGAGGTTTTCAGAACAGACTCTGCATATTCAATAAGTGTACAGTGAATGTAGACCCTTGCTTGAACAACAGTTTGAACTTCATGGGTTCACATATGTGAACCCATATATATATAAGTATATATATATATAAATATATTTTCCTTTATGATTTTTGAAGCCATTTTATTTCTCCTTATTACTTTTTTTGTAAGGAGCCAGTATGTAATATATACAAAATATATTATTAACTACTTATGCTATCCAGCAAGGCTTTCAGTCAACATCAGGCCATTAGTAAAGTTTAGGGGGAATCAGTTATAAGTAGACTTTTAGCCATGTAGAATTCAGCAGCCCAATCCCCTACATTGTTCTAAGGTGAATTCTAGTTATTATTGACTGAATTATCCCAATTCTTCGCTTTTTCTCTACCTGCAATGATCCAATTAATTGCCAAGTCCACTCTCTTCCCCTCTCCAGCCCTGCCTTACTTCAAGCCTCCTCTTTGCCTTGACCATCGTCATGAATTCCTTTGAAGGCATCTGTGTCTCTCCTTCCATCATCACTTCCTCAGTACCCTCTGATTCCCTTTATAGTACTCATCATAATTGTTGAGACTTCATTTCAACATCTGTATTTGCCAACAACATTAAGCAGCATGTCTGTCTGATTAACAATTACATCCCAATTAAGTGCTACTGTACCTAATCCATATGGCTATACTTAATAAACATTTGTAGAAATTTTTTCTTTCAGGAAAATGTGCTCTCTCCTGTCCTACACATTTTTAGAAATGGACCACAAAGTCCCCAACACTTGATAGAAGTATTCAGAAATGCAATATATTCTGTGTCAAAAACCCATATTTATAACATCCATCTGGCTTGATCACTCTCCTGCTCCCAATCCATAATATTCAGGATAAAGTTCAAATGTCTCCGTTGTCCTCATTTAACTGTTAGGAAAATAGAGCATCCAAGAGAGGAGACAGGGTATGGAGGGAAGAGCATAATGGACTAGGAACCCTGACTCAGGTCAAAGCCAGGATACAGATGTGCAGGGTGCAAGAGAAAGTACAAGGTTTACTTTGCCTGCCCAAAACACTGCAGGAAAACTCAGTTTGAAAGAGTGGGTGGAGCCTGCCCAATCCACCCAAAAGCCTCAGTCTTGCTCCAACTTACGCCTTCTTGATCTGGGCATCCTCTGCATTGCGAGTGATCTGGAGCACAGAATAATAATCCTGGCCCATGGCTGGCAGGCTGGCAGTCAGAGGTGGAGAGTCCTATCTCCAGAACTGCTGTTAGTTTGCATTCCTTGGTTGCCCTGACAACAGCACAGGGGCACTATGGGAGTTGTAGTCCTTTCTGCCCAAGTAAACCCCTTTCAGTTCTGTCTTAGAGGAAAGAATAGAACTGGATTATGTGACCCTCAGAAAGGTCACTCACTCAGAAACCATAGCTTTTATGGTGCATAGCAATTAGTTTAAATTAAAAGTTTTCAGAACATGGCTTTTCATTCTGAGAAATAGAAGCACATCTCACAAGAGTCACAAGGGGGCATCTGAAAGCCGAGAAACAAGGTATAGCATGGAGTTGCATCAAGTCTGTAATTGCTGTGAATGGGCGTTTGTTCACCTTTTCTCACAGGGGATGCCCTCCCTCAGTCCTATGGGGAAAAAAGCTTTGTCTGTGCTAACTGGGAATTGTTCCATTCACAACAGACAAGCTAGAGAGCTAGCCTCTGCTCTTTCCTGCTGGGTCTAGATTTCAGAGTGGCTGTCAAGAGTGACTTCATCACAACCAGGGTATAAATTCCAGGGATTTACTGATTAAATAGTGAGTAAGCTTCTCAATGAATTGCAGTGTTTTGTTTTCACAATTTGGTTTAGGCATTCAGCAACAGGAAATGGATGAAAAAGGGGCTCATGACCATGATGTCAATGGCTGAGTCCTTGAGTGAGGAGCAAATAACTCCATGCTCTGAGAACCATCCTGTTTTTATTTTTCTTCACCTGGTTTCTTAGATACTCTCTAAGCTTCTTAGATGTCACTGTTTCTGAGCTCTGGATTATCTCACTCCTGGTCTACCTAACTCTATCACAAATCACTCCTTAAATGAAACTGTTCTGTTTCCAGAGGTCTTATGACCACATGGTATAATGAAAGGAGCACAGGCTATGGAGACAGACCAGGCAAGGCCAAATCATGCCTCAGGTTGGTACTGAATTTCTTATTACTCACTTTCCTTGACCTGTAAAACACTTTTTAAGAGTGTTATAAGATTAAATATATAGACTCAATTGAGCAATGGGATATGATAGAAATAAAGTGAGATTTTAAGATAAACTGTGTTCGATGGGCCTCACTGGTGGCACAAGGGGTTAAGCACTATGAAGCTTTTGGCAGCCTCTGCTGCCATGAGTTCCCATCTTTGGTGAATCCCCTAACACACCTATACCTCTAGCCTATACCCCAGCTCTTGTAAACATAAAGAGATAAATAAATCTTAAAAAAAGGTGTTTGAGTTTTTGTCCTCTATGACCCTTGACAAATTGCTTGAGTGTGCTACCTATAGATCACGGTGTAGTTGTAACAATTCCATGAGAATATACTTTTATACTTTTAAGAACTCTATGCATCATACAATTACCTCAGCAAGGGATTCCCTTCTTTCTGTAAATAAATCTGAATGTTAGTCTACATGGCACACAGGTCAAGGGTTACTTCTCCTAAGAAACCTTCCCTAATCTCTATAATATAAATAATAAAGATTCATACTCTAAAAACTGTTAAAAGGAAGAAGCTTTAAAGGTACTAAGATGAAAAGAACTGAGCTACTATATGAAAGTAAATTATGGAGTACCTAAATTATGTGTATGCCAAGAAGAGACGACCACGTTCATTCCCTCGCTTAGGTTGGCTTCTTACTGCCAACCTAATGAAGTTCAAGCAAGCTCCTTACCTGGCATTTGAGCCCCCTCACTATTTGAGCCCCGCTATCCTCTCCAGCCTTGCCATCCTGGGAGTCCTGGGTCCCAGCGGTGAATAGAGTCCTTTGCCATTTCTTCTTCTATGTCTTGAACCTCAGTGTACCTCAAAATGACCTGCAGAGTGTGTCAAAATACAGACAGAATTTCTGAATCAAGTTTGGGGTGGGGTCCAAGAATTTTATTCCAGGGACCATACTTTGATAGGCACTGCCTTTATGATGATTGTGATTCAACTTCATCACTGGCATAGGGCTAACCAACCATATCAATTTGCCTCAAGCAGCCCTGGTCTTACTTGGCAAAGGAAGTTCCACACAGAAGAAAGCCCTGTAGTCTAAGGAAAACCAGGAAAGCTGGTTATTCCACCTATTATAAGAATATTCTCCAGGTTGCTGCTTATGGATTATTTACTGCTCTTGCCAAGCTCTGTTCTCTGTGACCAGGCGTGAAGAAGTGACCAGAAAAGGAGTTCCATTAGCTTGATGGGCTTCTTGTTGGCATCAGAATAACAAATTCTTTTAAATTTAGATTCCTTCAAACATATTCTCTTTATTTGCTTCAGAGAACAGGCTTTAGTCCTCTGATACTTGTAAACATTTAACACAATTGGTATGAGATCAAACCACAAGCATCCATATCCTTGCAGTGTGTTGCAGGAAAGAGTTTAAACAAATTGAGGCAAATGCAGTAGCACAAACAATCTTCTTACTCTGTCCAAACAAGGTCTTGTCATGGCATGATAGGTCCACAAGTAGCTGACTTCTTGGGACTTGCAAAAGGTGCCCATGACAACAAAAGGCCACGGTCCTTAGGAAAGACTAATGATGTTTTTGTTCACGGATTATCAGGGTCAGTCAGTGTTTCTTAACATCTGGGGAATCTTCCCTCCAAGGCATCAGAGGTCTGAGAGCTGATAGCGTCGTACGAGACCATCTCGGCAGCATGTGTAGATTTGCTTCTCCCATGTGGCTACCTGGAAGACAAGAGTTCACAGCTTAAAGGAAGTCTGGCACTCTCACATTAAAAAGACAGAGCCTTGTCACTGGCTCCCATTAGAACAATGAAGTCTGAGAAGTTTTATTGATTCCAAAAGGCTGAGAAGAATTATATTCATGACATATATTTTTAAAATGTATGGCCAAGGTCAAGGGCACTTATGACTACAAAATAGAGAAACTAATTGGCTTAAGTGGAAAGCAAACCCATTAGAGATAGGCAACTACTAATTTAGGGGCTCCCTGATGGCACAGGGGTTGAGTCTCAACAATATCAAGCCATTGCCAGCTACTGCAGCATGAGATCGATCCCTGGTCAAGGAGATAACCCACATGGCACAGCAGACCTCGCCTGCCTCGCCCACTGCTCCCCTCATCAGTGTATTTCAAGAGATCTTCCTGTTCTGTTCCCCCCTCTGTCTCTGGTGAATCCCTTCATCAACCATAGCCTAAGCCCAAGTTCTTGTATGCATAAACAAACAAATCTATTAAAAAAAACCTACTAATTTAGCAGAAATAATATGAATCTCAGGTTTGCTAATATGGAGCAACATTCTCAACCAATAGGGGCCCAGCTAAAACTGGAAGAACTGTTAGCTCACAATTAGAACACAACACAGGAAATGCTTTTAAATGAAGCGGATTATATGCATCTCTCTGAAAAGAGCTCTAAGATGTTAAATAAAAAATATCGTAGGGCAATACACATAGAATTGTCCCAATTATGTACAAAGATCAGATTATATTACTTATATAAATAAATGCATAAGCACACAAATAAGTGCATATTCTCTAAAAATAGTCCTGAAAGATATATGCCATACTGTTAATGTTAGTAACTCCTGGAAAGAAAAGTGGGACTAAGAAGGTCTTAAAGGAGACTTTTAAGTCTAAAAGACATTATTTGAATATTTATAAATATGCATTAATTGTAATTTTTTTAAAATTGTGTTATTTTATAAAAACAGAAATAATAATACCTATACCTCAAAGAATGATAACATGATTAAATAATATATGTAAAATATATAGCACTGGTCCATAAATATTATTTCCTCTTTCATTTTTCTCTTCTACTGTCATCAAATGAGACAATCAGTACTGAATTTTAAATAATAACAATAATGATGACAGCTAAATTTACAAAGATCTTTCACATGCATTATCTCACTATTACCCCCATTTTACTGATGAATGAGCAGACTGGGGAGGTGAAGTGACTTTTCAAATTTCTAGAGCCACTAAAGGAATAAGTCATTTGTGATTCAAAATTCTGACTTCTTTGTCAGCATGCCTAAGTCTTTTATCATCTCTAATGACCACAAAGTAGCTGAATTAATCTCAATGCCCTAGATCCCAGGTGAGAATACCCAGGCTGGTCTCTTATTATACCTTGTAAACAGGGTCACAGTCGGCCCCAGTGAGCTCAATGACATAGTCTAAGTCTTGCTGTACAATGAAACAGCTTCCATCACCTGAAAGGCAGAAAGAAAATTTCAATAACTTAAGAGGAAACTGTACATAAAGGAGTTGTTTTTATTTTATATATTTCACAGCACTCTTCCTTTTTGTACAATCCATGCTTCCTCCTCTCAGGACTAGTCCCTGTGAAATTCCCACCACCAATTCATCTGCTCACCAGCACCATGTCCCTTGTGCTCTTCCTGCCCATTTTGACCCCTCTCTGTCCTCCTCCCCTACAGATGTCTCTGTTTTATAGCTGCTTGTTAATTTTGTTTATTTTAATTATTACTCCCTGAGAGGGAACTAACCCATATGGCACAACAGATCTTTCCTGTTTCGCTTGCTGCTCCCCTCAGCAGTATATTTCAGTAGATCCACCTGTTCTGCTCCCCACACTGTCTCTGGGGAATCCTCAACCCCCACACCTCTGGCCTACATCCCAGTTCTTATATGCATAAATAAATAAAAATAAATCTTAAAAAAAAAAGTTATGTCTAATTAACAATCCAAAACCATCTCTCCAAATGGGCCCTGCACCCACCTTGGTTAGCAATGAATCCATCTCTGAAACTTAGCAGTGACAGAACTGGAGCTCCTGATCTGTGGATGACTTGTACTGGAACCCTAGAATTTAGAATAAAAGGTGCAATTTCATGTTTTTCTTCAACAGCAATATTTGATTACATTCAACATGTAGTATTTATCACAGAAAAGCAAACAGGACAAAATTGGATAGAGATAAACATTCACATATATGTTTTGTTTTTTTTCCAGGCAAGATCCTTAACTGTCAGACAAAGAAAATCCATTCAAAACTACCACGGAGTGAATCTAAACATTTCATTGAGCTGAACAAACCAAGTTACCACCAATATCTCCAGTTTTCAGGGGAGGCTTGACAGGAGTTTAAGATACCAATATTGATAACATATTATTTTTTACTTATAGACAAAATTATGACCCGTTGTGAAATATTAAAGCTGTCAGGACTCTGTAAAATGAAAAAGAAAGGTGAGTGAGAAGCAATTTAAATATGTATGTAAGAGTGATTTTTGCAAAAGTGATCAGAGAGTCCCCATCCCCATGGAGACAAGTGCAAAAAAAAAATAATTTAAATTATGTAGAAAACAGCCCTCTATAGTGGCACAAGGGATTAAGGCTCAGCACCATGAATTTATCCACTGCCACTGCAGCAGGAGCTTGACCCTCGGCCAGGCAGCTGACCCACACGGTGCAGCAGACCTCTCCTGGCCCAGCCGCTGCTCCCCTCAGCAGTGCATTTCAGTGGACCTGCCTGTTCTGTTACCTACCCTGTTTCTGGTGAATCTCCTTACCCCCTGCACCTCTTGTATGCATAAATAAATTCTTGAATGCATAAATAAATAAATTTTAAAACATTATGTAGAAGAGATGTAAGTTCATGACTTAGCTGGTATTTCTTTACTGCTCTCAGAATAAAGTCCAAACTCCTGAGGATGGCAGGTTAGACATCACTAAGCAAGCCGTTTTCCTGTTGGACATCACTTTTCACCATGGCCCACTTACCATGTACATATCATGTTAAACCACATGAGATACCCGTGGAAGTGCCACAATTGTACATGACTTCATGCTTCATAGACTCTAGTCTACCTAGGGCAGGTGCTTCTATCTTTAATTGCTAACATCCTGCTGCATAAGACCTGCCTTGGAAAAGCAGTGTCACCTTTTCCCCCTCCCTAAGTGCATCCTCAAATTCCAATGTACAGCTGCAGCAGACTATTGATCACATTGAATGACAATTACTTGCCCATCTTATTAGGAGACTCCAAGTGTCTCAAAGGCAGAGTCTGTATCTTTTTTTTTTTTTAAATAATATAATAGTTTATTTTTACATCATTTTGTGCATTTTTCCATCTCAGTTGCAATCCCCATGGGTTTCCCATCACCAAATCACCCATGTGCCATCACCATAGTCCAGTGCATTTCCCTTCCCCTACTTTTTTTTTTTTTTAAGATTTTTATTTATTCATACAGAACTGGGGTACAGGCCAGAGGCTCAGGGGCGGTGAGAGGCTTCACCAGAGACAGAGCCGGGAGCAGAACAGGCAAATCCACGAAGTACACTGCTGAGGGGAGCAGCGGGCGGGTCAGGAGAGGTCTGCCGCGCCATGTGGTCACCTCTGGGGCAGGAGGGGATCGAACTCATGCGGAAGTGGCTTTAGCTTCTTAGTGCAGTGCTTTAACCCGCTGCGCCACCAGGGAGGGCCCCCCTACTGTTTTTGATCCCATTCCGCACTCCACCCCCATAAAATGTCTCTGGTATATAACTGTTCATTATTATTATTAGTTTTCTTGCCTGGTCTGTTATACTCCTGCTATGAATGAAACCATCCCGTATTTTTCCTTTTCATCCTGGCTTATTTCACTAAGCATGATCTTTTCTAGAGTCTGTATAAAGCTTGGTCCCCAAAGTCATTCAATAAATGTCAGTTGAACAAAGGAAGGAAAAGGACAGTGGAAACTGTTAAATCTGGGCCCTCCCTGGTGGTGCAGCAGGTTAAAGCACAGCACTACAAAGCTAAAGCCACCTCAGCACAAGTTCAATCCTCATGCTGGGAGGTGACCCACATGGCATGGCAGACCTCTCCTGGCCCACCCGTTGCTCCCTTCAGCAATGTACTTCATCACCAGCCTGTCCTAATCCTGCTCCTGCTCCCCACTGTCTCTGGTGAATCCTCTCACCACCCCTGCATCTCTGGCCTGTACCCCTGGTCCATATGCATAAATAAATTAATCTTTAAAAAAAAAGAAAAGAAAGAAATTGTTAAACTCTGGGAGAAAAAGGTTGTGTGATTATCTCTGGGTGGCGTTAAGAGCAGAACAAGCCCTGTTTTTAAATAGGGTGTGATAAAATATAAAAGAGTTATTAGTTCACTGAAACTAAAAGAAATCAATCTTAGGCCAGAGAAAAATTATTGAACATAAAATTAAAGGCTTTGCACAATATTTTAAGTAACATTTAGTTCATTATTTTAGCTTAATTTCCAACAGGATACTTTCCATTACAACAGGACACTTATGACAGTACAGATCAAACTACCTTTAATAACATTCCAGGAATAATAAGAATTCACACTGGAAAATCTTTATAAACAAAAAAGCATACCCTTAATACAACCACAGTCATCTATCTATTAAGCTAAATTAATGTTACAGCCAATAAAAATCTCCACTTTCTAGAAGACCTCCATCATATAAGTGAATGGTAACTCACCTTGGATTCCTCACATCCAGCTGATAAATGTTTCCATCCTGTGTCCCGGCCAACAGCAAGAAGCCAGAAAGAAAAGTGCAGCAGTTGAAGGCGTCTGAGCCAATAAAAAGGAACACCTGGAACAAGCAGGAACCAAAACTGATGTTTAAAGATTCATTTGTATCCAGAAATAAACAGATACCAAGAAAAGGGAAATTATGTAATTTTTACTGGTATTTTCTTTTTTCCTCTTTTAAGGACTTTCAATCAAAGCTAAAACTTCACCAATAACTAAGGAGGCACCTGAGGACCCTGAGACTAGCTGAGGATGTATACAAAGTTTGCATAATACTATATTGTCAGATAACAGTTTTCAAACTATTACTCCTCAGTGACTATTGTTTGTCCCGCTTTTCATTACAGTACTTCACTTGAAAAGCCTCTGCAATGTACACATTGAAGTTTTGCTTCATAACACTCCAACTAACCTTTTGAAGGTAGGTACTTTGTAGGAAAATAAACAAGCTTAAGGAAAGAACGGTTAAATCAAGTACTATAATTTTAAGAACCACAATTCTCCCCATGTATCCAGAAAAAGGAATCGTCAGATTTTTATTTAGTATTGTTAAAGTGATCAAATAAACTGACTGATTTAGAACTGTCAAACTGATCAGTTCTCCCTCAATTGTTCCCCAAAAGGGAAGAAAACCAGCAGCTCTCCTCCCTAGACTGCCCACCTGCGTCTATGCCAACGTCCCTTGTAAACCCACCACTCCCACAGGCAGCGCAGTGCCCTTGCCCGCCTGTGACCACGCAACTTTCTTTTCACCAACCTTTTCCCTTTGGATAATAGCAGCAGCGGCAGCAGTTCTCCAAAGATCACCTGCCTGTGTCTATGCAGGTGTATCTTTTAAGAAACTTGTCCTTAACAACAGGTTAAGGCACAGCACTATGAAGCTCTCTGAAGCCACTGCAGCATCAGTTCCATTCCCACCCTGGAGGTGACCCACATGTCACAACAGACTCTCCTGTTTTGCCCCCTGCTCCCCTCAGCAGTGCACCTCATCCATCTGCCTGTTCTGCTCCCAGCTCTATCTCTGGTGAATCCTCTCACCCCCCTGCATTTGGCCTGTACCCCAGTTCTGTAAACATAAATAAATAAATCTTTAAAAAAAAGAAAGAAACTCGTCCCTTTTAGAGGTAGCTTTCTTGCGCACTTGTGTCTGTGCAAGCATCATCTCCTTTCCTTTTTTTTTTTTAAAATATAATAAACCTGCCCTTCTGGATATTAAAAAAAAGGGAAATAAAACAAAAACATCTGATTTCCTTTTAGAAGTGAAAGTTAGTATGGAGACTAAGAGTGCAAAGGCAATATTATAAAAAATAGTGATGCTCTTGAAACCAATTTTGAAAATGGAAATATCACCAGCATAAGGAAGTAACAACATAAAATGAAAATACAAAGCCTCTGGCCAAATCAAATCATAAAAGTTGTCTAGATGATGTTCACAGGAGCATGAAAGAAATTTTAAAAATCTAATCCCAAGGAAGTCAGAGCTTATTAAGAGTGTAGTCTTCCCAGTAAAACTTTGGATGATGAGGAAGGAAATTCAACCAATTCTTCTACAAAAGATGTTCCAGTTCATGAATTGAGAGCCCTGAATGTGAGTGTTCTTTACTCAAAATTTCTTCATGTTACTTTAGAGGCAGAGAGGAATCTATTACGACCTCATCATTTTACATATTGCACCATAAGACCTAGAGGAAAAGTAACTAACAAAAGTCACAAAACAGTCAAGTATTTAATCCTCTCACATAATTCTACAAGGCAGGTCTTACTACGATCAGTTTGGCCTGACAAACTGTGGCTCAAAGAGGTTAAATAGGCCCTCCCTGGTGGCGCAGCGGGTTAAACACAGCACTGAGAAGCTAAAGCCACTTCCGCATGAGTTCGATCCCCACTTGCCCCGGAGGTGACCACATGGCGTGGCAGACCTCTCCTGACCCGCCCGCTGCTCCCCTCAGCAGTGTACTTCGTTGATCTGCCTGTTCTGTTCTCCACTCTGACTCTGGTGAAGCCTCTCACCGCCCCGAGCCTCTGTATGCACAAGTAAATAAATCTTTAAAAAAAAAAAAAAAGATGTTAAAAAACTTGTTCAATGTCACAGACATTAAGTGGAAGAGCGGGGATTTAAATGTTGCCCTTATCGCAATCCAAATCACTCTACTGTGCCACCTTTGTGCAACTTCCTTAAATGGTGAATACTGGGAGAAAGTAGAAATGTTTCCAAAACAATTTTCCAAGAATCAGAGTGACGCAAGTGAACTCAAAGTTCAAAGAAACCACTTAAAGGAACCATTTACTGGCTGTCTGCTCTGTAGTCCTAAACACTGAAGCTTCTTATCTTCCCGGGCCAATAACAGCATTTTTGACTCTGTTCCAATCTCCCGTTCACCTGCAGGACAGAAGAACTTTATTAATACCAGGTGAGGCTAATCTGCTAGCAGTACCGGAAAGCAGACACTGGTGGCTACTGACTGGCTATACTGTGTTAATAATTCACTTACAAAGAACATCTATTATGTTTAATATTCTGATGGTGGTATTGTTTATATGACTAAACACTTGTCAAAATTCACAGAAGTGGTAACTTTTACTAAGTAGGAAAGTGACATGACTTGATTATGATCTTTAAATGACCACAATGGTTGCTCTGAAGAGAATGGATTACAGAAGAATAGCACATTCAATGATGGCATCTTTAAATGACCACAATGGCTGCTCTGAGGAGAATGGATTACAGAAGAATAGCACATGCAATGATGGCAGATGGGACCAGGACAGAAGGAAGTGAAGATAAAAAGAATGAAGTGAAAAAAGAATGCAAGTTACCTTTATCATTCTGAATCACCAGAGCTAATCAATCTATTTCCTAAGATCACTACTCTTACTCTTATTCTAACCTCTGACCTAGAAGTATATTTTGACCCCAATATTCATTTTCATTTCCAAGCTGTTCTGATGCAAACTACTGTTACCCTTACCCCTCACCCCACACTTTCTCATCCATAATAACCTACAACACCATTTACTTCCAAAAAATGATTATATTTGCATTAAAAATCACTATGCTATCTCAGCCCAAATCTTACTATTTTCTATTTTATGGGCATTAATCTCATCTGCCAAGTTATACTGGGAGATCCCATACTTCCAAAAACTAACAATGATGTAAACCGGTGGGGACTGCAATGAAATTTTTTTAAAGTTTTTTTTCCTGTTTAAAAAAAGTTTTCTCTAATTCTGCTAATTCTGTGACCATGACATTAACTTCAGTTGTAGATTTCAAAGCAAGAGAAACATAGTAGGTATGCAATAAACATTCACCTTAATGGCAAAAACAGATATACCAGGTACAGACTAGGAAAGGATAAGAAAGAAAAGGAGAAACAAAGGTAAACACTGAAGGGTCCTAAGAAAACAAGTGCACTATTGTTACCAACTTACTGGGCACCTGCTCGGGTGAGCCAAGGTTTATGGAATTGTCAGCAGCACCGACAGCCACTCCATTGACAGAAGAGCCACAGTCTGCAAGGACTGCCAGGCAGGCTGAGCGCCCACAGTCCCAAAGTCGTGCTGTCCCATCTCGAGAGCCAGATACTACATTCCTTCCCCGATCAACAATGGCTGTATCCAGGATACCTGGCAAGAGGGGAAAAAAGACCCTAAGATGAAGTAGAAAAGGAACCCAAGGGCATCCTTCCAGACACACACGAAATCTGTGCTACTGGCTGGGCCTGTTCACAAGGGGAGGTTCCTATATTTAAATCCTATTTTTTTAAAGTTTTACTTATTTATGTAAAACTGGGGTACAGGCCAGAAGTGCAGGCATGAGGGGCGGTGAGAGATTCACCACAGACAGTGGGGAACAAAACAGGCAGATTAACTGAAATACACTGCTGAGGTGAGCAACTGGTGAGACAGGAGAAATCTGCCACACCACATGTATCAGCCCTCAGGGAGGGCTAGAACTCTGCAGTGGGTGTGGATAGCTTCATAGTGCTGCATTTTAATCCACTGCGCCACCAGGGAGGGCCCTAAATACTTTTTTTTAATCCTACTTTTTAACAAAAATTAAGTAAGCATTTCAGTCCGGTATGAAATCATTGTCTTAGAAGATCCTGCTGCTTCTAGGAGTATAAAGGACAAGGAGAGAAAATAATAATATTGAACAACTATATATCAGAGACATTTTATGAGGATGGAGTGGGGAGTGGGATAAAAAACGGTGGGGGTGGGGAAGTGCACTGGACTATGATGATGGCACACGGATGATTTGGTGATGGGAAGCCCATGGGGATTACAACTGAGATGGGAAAAGGCACAAAATGATGTAAAAATAAACTATTATATTACTTAAAAAAAAAAAAGATCCTGCTGCTTCTAATAAGAACTGACTGAAAGGGTTAGTCCCCCTCAGTCTGGTCAAGATGGAGTAGCAGCTCCTTCCCCTCACAATTATAAAAACATGGTCACAACCAACAAGCCTAGAGAATAAATGATGGAAAGAAGCAGACCATCTAGGAATCTCAGAACTTGAAGAGCAACTTGGCAATGAGTTCCCTGGATTTCCATATGGCCTCCCATATATCCTGGACAGGGCACTGCAGAAGCATCCACCACAGGACTAATTTAAAAAACAGGCACAGATAATCAAAACAAAACAATCCAAAAAAAGTCTGTGCCCTTAGACAAAAGACTGTCAAAGGCGTGGCCTAACAGAACAGAAAACCTTTTTGGCAATATCCACCTAATTCAAGTATCAACAGAAAACCCAATTACCTCCACATCCCCACAGTTTCAATGGGGTTGGAGAGGGAGGTGATATTTTATTCCATCTCCCAAGGAAGGAAAAAGCAACACTTCAACTCCCCCTGCCCAGTGATACTGACCAGACTCAGCCGGTTGCTGGGAGCTGGGTGCAGTGGTGCACTGAGGCTCTACCTCCACATGGTAGCAGTAAGGGGACACAGAGAACAGGGAAGCAGCATTCCACTTCTAACCCCTCTTTGCTGTGAGTCAGCAAAGACCTGAGCTTGTATGATAAACCCTCCAAGAGGCTAGAAGGTGGTACAAGTCAGTGCTTCACTTTCACTGCAGAGGTGTGAAAGGGGAAAGGCCAAAGGTAAGCTGGATTTCCACTTCACCTGTGTGCAACAAAGCAGTGTGAATCAGTGCTCCTCTTTGCCAGAGCAGTGCTAGAGGAGCCACGCAGGAAGTGAGCAGACACACCTACCTGACCCTTGCACCATACTTCAACAGGGGCACTGCCTGCTGGAAAAGATTAAGTAAGATCCACAGGATTACAAAATTCAAATGTCCACAGACTTCATAATGTTTGAAGCTCATTACTGATCATCTGAATATTTGCTATGGGCCCTGGCCTAGGAACCACACAGAATAAAAAAGTACAAATAGTCATGGACATAAGTTACAGTTCTGTGGCACTTCTGTGATAACACAGGATTATACAAAGAAGAGGTAGTATGTCTCTACACGTAAAGCTAGTACTTGTTTTATTAAAGCCCATTTGATCCCATTGTAAATGCCAATAAATACTTGCAGACTGAGTTTTGTAAGAGTGCCTTTCCAAAAGTCATGTGGCAAATTGGTGATGCTTAGTTTGCTCTCATTCTTCTCAAGTTGAGATCAATACAAACATCAGATACAAAACGTGACAAAAACTACATAGCAACTCAGTATAACACATTGCATGGAATGACCCATGCAACTTACCATATGCCTCTCAACTCTTACTGAATATTTCACTTTGAAAGCTCTTTTCAGAAAACAGATGATTTTCTGAAAATGTCACAATTTAGGCCCTAACTAGAAAAAAGAAAAAGATTAGAGACAACTCAGGGGAGACCTGATCAATGTATTTCCATATATACCAATTTACAATAAAAATTAAACTGGGGGACCTCTCTGGTGGCAAAAGGGGTTAAGTCTCAGCACTATCAAACTATCACCAGTCACTGCATCACGAATTTCTTCTCTGGCCAGGGAGGTGACCCATCTGGCTCAGTAGACCTCTCCTGTCTCCCATACTGCTCCCCTCAGCAGAATGTTTCAGTAGATCTGCCTGTTCTGTTCCCCACTGTCTCTGGTGAATCCTCTCACCCTCCGCATCTCTGGTCTGTACCCCAGTTCTGTATGAATAAATAAATCTTAAAAAAAGAAAAATGACATGAAATTCTCATAATTAATTGGATAAAGGTCACCACAGCCAAGATTTTTTTTTAAAATAGCCGTTCCCTCAGAGCAGATCTAAGGAGGGCAGCATATTTTGCTGGTATATATTGTTTCTTAGCATATTTTGTAATGCTAAAGTACTCTGAGTTTAGAAAATCCACTTACCATCTACAACATATTCAATATAAATCTATTTAGAAAAGGACCTTGGAACTTTCAAGAATCTGAAAGAATCCTCAATACAGAGGCAGGGCCTCTGTGTCTTATCAAAGCAATCAAAAATCTGCTTATGTCCTTATAGAATGTTCCAACTGCTATTTTTAAATCTTACTGAGTTCCATGAAAGTGATGCAAGGTTTTTTCTGTCTTTTGGTTTTACAGCTGCGATGCTATAGCTGTGGTTGGCAAGATGTCAATGGTCTTACCTGTGTACAAATTTCAAGAACACCCAGCAAAAAGCAGCCATCTAGATGGTTTTTCTTTTTTCTAAAAATATAATCATCCTCTAGCTAATAAAATATTACTCACAATATAGAGGCATCTGGTCTTGGTCGCTACACCTTTGGATAAGAATAAAAGGATAGAGGAGTCCTATAGAAGCAGGAATTTATGAGAAATTACTTTAGAAAGAAGCTATTAGTAGCAAGGATATGTTTGTAAGACATTAGCTAAACACTATCAGATGCCACAAAGTCTTCAGCTATCTACCCAAACAGATTCAGGTCAGCAACATATAAACGATTATGAAAATGCATTTACCTTCAAAAACGATTCAGCTGAATTACATGTAAACATCCTAACCAAAGTCTGGGAAATTAGATGAAATGATGACTGAAGTAAGTCTTAGTAAGAAACAGAGCAACTTTCATATTTCTAGACATAGGTTTTTAAAAAGTATACGCCACTAAAATAGCAAGGTTTACTATTACATTAGTTTTGGGTTTTTTGGCATGTCATCATTATGCAGGTGCCATGCTAATCTTCTCTGTATGTTTCCATTTTAATATGAGCTGCTGAAGCAAGCACACAGTAAGCTATTTTAAGAGATGCTAGGGAGCAATGTACAAATGTGTGTATGTGGGGCAAGTAATGACTGTGACTCAGATCTCAGAAAAAAAAGAGTAAGCCTGAAGCACCTACTACTACTTGGAGGCAACAGGTCCTACTTCAATATAGACAGTTTATGAATTTGAAAATAACAACCAAGGAACTGAAAATGCAACCTGGTTTCTTAAAATTATTTACAAATGTAAGCATCTTTCCTACACTGATAAGCAAAAAGAAACTCAGCCAAGCAACTAAGATGGTGTTTTATTTGGTCTCAATGTTTTCATAAACTATAAGAATATAGTGCTCATTACAAAGGATTAGGATTACTAATGTACACCTCCGAATTCACCAACCTTAGTTAAAAGACTGGCAATTTAAAAACTTCAAATTGATTTAAATCTACTTTAGAGGTACTTAGTAAGCTCATATTATCATAAACACGAAACTACTTCTAGTTTATCTTTTCATTGGAAAATTTAGCAGAAATTCTTACCTGCTTGTTAACTAAAGAAGATACTAATTCTTTAATTATATGTATGTATTAAAGAACAATTACTATTAACTAGGATCATATCTGTTTCAATTGAAAAACGCTTATTTTATTAGAAATAATAATTTCTGGTTTTCACATTTGATAAATATTAAAACATCACAAGGCTTACCTTATGGGGCAGGCCTGAAAGCTTAAGTTTTATATCTTATAGTAACAACATTTATTATGCACTTATTGTATGCCAGAGATTATGCTAAATCCTTCATATGCACCATCTCATTTAATGCTTGTATCTCCATTTATAATTAATTTCAAACAAGTGGCACAGATGAGGTAAGAAGTTATTTGGGAAAGTTATTACATTTTCAAAATATTCAAACTTGTAAAAAAAGGATACCATATTTATTACCTTTTTAACATTCTAATTAAGGACAAAATATTTCTAAAGTATGTATTTTTTTTCTAAAATATTAACCAATTACAAAGGGACAATGTTCTCACTCTGTCTCTACATATTGAAATTAACTGGTTATAGGCTAATCCATTTGGAAATCTGAACTGTGACTTAAATACATAGAGCCAACAGTCAATACTAAGCTCTACTTCCTGATGTCTGGTGATACAGTCATTTGCCACCCAATTCTTACTATCAACTCACTCAAAGGATGAATAATTCGCAGATGTGAGCATACCTCATCCTCCCTCTCATTTTCTACTTTTTTTCCTAGTACATGAGTAGGTGATTTTTTTTTTACCTTATCAATTGTGAAAGAACTATTTGTGTAAGGCAATTAGTTAGCTTTAGATGGCAATAACAAGAGAGACCAGCAAAGGAATATCTAGTCCTTGTGCGAACAGTAGCTCATCTAAATGACCAGTTAAGATGAATTATTTATGTTCTGGTAGATAACTAGTTTCCATTTCTTTTTTGTTATTCATCTCTGAGAATTATTAAAGAAGCCTTTTGGAGAAATCACTCTTAGTACCTCCTTTGTGACCCTTGAAGGTCACCACACAGTTAGCATCTTCAGCTGACCAGATCTTCAGCTGGGCATCCATTCCCCCACTCAGAACCACAAGGCCTGACGGGAAAAACCTGCAACAATTCACATCAAACACATGTCCTTCCAATACTCTCTGGAAAAAAAAAAAGAAAGAAAATCCCATGCTAGTTCTCTTGTCCAGCCCTTTACATTCTCTTACCTCCCATATCCTTGGTCCCTTATATGAAAAATCAACATGCTACACCTACATGCTGTGTATTAAAAGTAAAGAGATCCAAAAGACCTCTTGGCTCATCTGTCTACTAGGCAGTGTTCTAAGAGCTGCTGAATTCCCTTTCATGGACTCTGGCTATAGATATTGTGGAAATAAACTTCCTGGCTCTCCCAGCCATCCCTATATCTAGTTCTATGTTTTAGAAGCAAGGAGACTTGATGACTCTTTCACTCACCTCTTCTTAAAACCCATGTATAAGCTGGAGGGCTTAACCATATATCACTGTAATAGTGGCTACTATGCTATAGTAGCATAAAGGCAGTTCATACCACCTTCTCACAGGCCGACCAACCACTTAGACAATATCCCCACTGCTCAACTCCAAGTTATTCTAGCAAATAACCAAGCTCGAGGGTGGTACTCAAATTCATAAATGGGAGAACAAAGATCAAGTGAAGTACAACAGGTCATTGTTCCTTTGATGACCTAGTGCAAGGTTTCTCAGGCCCTCCTTCATGATAAGACCCTAAAAGTGGATCCCAATACTTTACTCTGAGTTCTCCATTAGAAGCCTGCCAGATTTTCATGCTTCCATCAGTACTAGAAGATACACCAAGGCCTCCTCCACTGGAAATGTCTAGGCATGTTATCTGTTTAAAAGACAAAACAATCAGGATTACAAATAATAAAAAGCTTGTATTCCCCCTGAGATATGTTATGAATTTCCCTCATTTCACTATCCACCAAGACTTCTTTTAAGTTGTACTTCCCAGAACAAAGGATATGTTTCATATGAAGGATGAGTTATCATTAACAATGTCCCAACAAAGCTAGAAGTAATACTGTTTACTTCTCCTAACAAATAAGACATTCTTGTAATCATCTATAATCTCCTGCTTCAGCTTAAAGTTTTCTCTCCCCCCATATCACCTCCATCTCTTGCTCTTTTATTTTAAAATTAAGAAACCTCTAATAGTTCTTAGGAAACCACTTACATCATAAGATGCACCAAAAGAATTCAAGGAATAGCAAAGATGCTTTCAATTTATTACTTTACACTACAACTCTAAAATCCTAGTTGTGTGGGTGTGTATTTCAAAGTAAATAACAATTCTCAGATTCACTTACAGTTATAGCATTAGCAATTATTTCATGTGTAAGCCATGATCAGAATGTCTTTCAGACACATACATATATACCCATTTTGTTAAAAAAAATCTATTTGCAAGTATTCTAGAAAGTAGGGCTGAAATATATAGTCTTAGAAATTGTCCAATCAACAATTATTCCCATATAACCTAAATTATTAAGGAAAAATGCAAGAACTTTGGCTTTAATTATGCAACCTTCTTATTCTTTGTTCTATGCTTAATCAATAGGTCTAGCAGGAACTACAGAAGACAATTTCCTCTGTTTCTCAAAATAAAAGGATTGTTAATTGTGGATCCTTCAATTTTAAATATTATAACAAGTAGTATTTATATCATGCTTTATCATTTCTAAAATATTTCAGTTACATTTCATCATTTGATGCTCATAATAATTCTGTCCCTGGTTCCCTCTTCTAGGGGCTGGGGCCACAGAGATAAATCCAAATCTGTGTCTCTAGTCTGCTCTTAGCTATTATTCTGTGTAATTAAAAGTGAATATAAATAAAACCATGGACTACCCTAAACAGTCTCCAAGGGTAATTACCATAAGGGAGTAAGTTAACAGGTTTATTACATAGAAATAGTAAATATGTCAAAGGATATCATAAAGAAACATAACTATATAAATAATTAAAAAAGCTATCTACAAAATATACAACAAAGGGTCAATATCTTTATTGTTAGAAGAGTTCTTATGAAAAAAAAAACAAAAAAACTCACACCTCACACCTGACATAAAGAATGGCCAACAAATACATAAAAAAAGGGGGTGTGTGTGTCAGTCCATAATTAATCAAAGGAATGCATAATAAAATAAAATACTATTGTTCAATTTAGTAAGATGTAACAAATAAAAAAACCTTAATATCCAGTATAGGTGGAGTATATCAAATCAGATCGGTACAAAAACAAACTAATAAGGCCTCTATGACTCAATGGATAGGATCTAATAATAGGTCAGTTAATCAAAAAATTTGCTTAAACTAGGAAATAATTAAAAAGATAAACAAATATCTATATTTTATTTAACTTTAATTTTATTTTATTTAAAAGTATTATATTTACTTAATATAATAATGTATAAAAATTCACCGCTCTTCCCATTAGTCTACTGATTACTACAAGGAAGCTTCACTTTGACCTTTTTGTATTAAAATACAACCAAATGGTACAATTTATGACTTTTAGATTTCTTAAATCAAAGCAAGTCTTTATTCACACTTATACAGCAATCTATAAGCAGAAATTCATCTGAAGTTTTTTAAATCTTTTCCTTAACATTTTTCAATTTTCTTGACTTATTACTATCTTATAATTGTAGTTTTTTTTTTT
>NW_004567116.1:38669616-38751911 GCF_000260355.1 Condylura cristata | reverse complement strand
ACGGTTTTAATATAATTAGTTTATTTACCTATTTCCCACTTAAAATTTCATGGTACTTGAAAGGGCTTGATATAAACACCTTTGAAGCTATTCCTCAACATGCTGTATTTGGAACAGACATATGGACAGTGACATTATATAAACATCAGATATTATTATCATTATTCAAAAGCAGGTACATAGCTCAGCTAAAACATACACAAAGAAATTTTATACAACTCCTTTAATTATCAGAGAGTAGGTTTGTACACATATACTGTGAATCCAAGTACCAGTTCTGCCAAACATACCGCACTTCATCAGCTGTGGTACAATCCAAAGTAAATGAAAGACACATTAATTATCAATGTCTATAGCAGTAAATGTGCAGATAAAATGAAAAAGTAACATGCTATTAATTTTTTTCCTAATTTTATCAACTACTTACACTCTTTGTATGAATTCTGGAAAAAGTAGTGTATGGTGCCAAAAACTTCGAAGATGCATTTTCCTTTGGACATAAAATATGAATGCTTTTCTAAAAAGAAAGGGAAAGATGAAATTGATCAGTAAAACCATTCCAATGGAATTGAAACCTCTCAGGAAAACAGAAAATTCTCATTATTAAAACAGTCTTCTCTAATTTTCTTCCTCAAGCCCACAAAACTATCACTCCCTATGGAATAGCAGTGCTTTTACTGGAAGAGGGCTGCAGTGTAATTTGGTGTCACTGAGATACCATTTCTTTTTATGCTGAAGTAGAGTAAAGTTACTTGCCCCACAGAATGACAAACCAAAAATAAGATATAACTAAAAAAATAAAATAAGAGCATTGATTTGTAGAAGAAAATCTAATACTGGTACTCTCAATCAGTAAAAGGGATGAGGAACAAGGATCAACACATGAGTCCATAAGAGGAAATAGCACCAGCCCCTCTGCCTAAGAACTAGACACTAGTCTAAAAGTAAATTTGCTGCCTTTTAGAACTTTCAGGAAAAAATGTATTGACATGACATCTACAGTTACCAGAGAAAACTTGGCCAAGTATGTTACGGTACACTCTCATAGTGCATAGGCCCTGGTCAGGTGTCCATTCCCACCTAGGACCTAAACTCAATGTACTTGTTCATGGGCTGGTCATCATCACACAGCTGTATCCTGTTTCCCCGTGTGTTTTGCTTATTCACTGAAATATTTCTTTCAGCTACTATAGCAAGGTAAGACTGGTGACACAGTTGGCTAAAGGTAGCCTCTGTAACCATTTAAAGTAAGTATAGTAGTGTTTCAAGTTAGCATGTGTAGAAAGGCATTAAAGGCTTGGTAATCCTGAAGGGCTCTTGCACCATGACAGTCCCTTACTCTAACTGGCCCAAAACCAACACCACTACCTATGTATATATCTCCTATATACATAAGAGCTACATTCATCAAATAGTCCTAATCTGTTATCTCATCTGCAATAGTACTTCAATGTTTCTGGAAATTCTACTGGACAATGAAAATGCCTTGAATAGTCAAGATTTTCTGATCCTTTTTATGAGGCTATCCCTTTTTTTTTTTTTTAAGATTTATTTATGCATACAGAGATGGGGTGCAGGCCAGAGGTGTGGGGGGTGAGAGGATTCACTAGAGACAGAATGGTGAGTAAAACAGGCAGACTGACTGAAATACACTGCAGAGGGAAGCAATGGGCAAGATAGGAGAGGTCTGCTGCACCATGCGGGTCAGCTCTGGTACCAGAGATCAAATTTGCACTGAAGCAGCTACTGCTAGTTTGCAGTGCTGCTCTTTAACCCACTGTGCCACCATGGAGGACCTATAAAGCTATTCTGTGGACAAAAAACACAGGTCATCAGAGTTCATTTAAAAAAAAGGTTTTCTTAAATATTATGGTGTTGTGAGCATCATTGTTAATAACAGTCTCATCACTAAAAAAAATCTATCTATATATTTTTAAAGATTTATTTATTTATTCGTACAGAACTAGGGTACAGGCCAGAGATGCGGAGGATGAGGGGATTCACCAGAGACAGAGCAGGGAGCAGAGCAGGCAGAGAGACGAAGTACACTGCTGAGGGGAGCAGCGGGCAGGTCAGGAGAGGTCTGCCTCCCCACGTGGATCTCCTCCGGGGCATGTGGAAGTGGCTTAAGCTTCTTTGTGCTGTGCTTTAACCCGCTGCACCACCAGGGAGGGCCCAAAATCTATATATTCTTACTAGAGGTCTTCTACTCCTTCAAAAAGATAATTAGAATAGCTGTACGAACAGTATTTTCTTAGCCAGAATACCCATGCCTTACTGCCTGCTGTCTTTCATTGAGTTTGCTTCTGACTACATGACAAAGTCCATATAGATACAAGAGACCTGACCTGGATTTGAAATTGCCTCCCATTACCCAAAACTAAAGCAGAAGTTAACTTCTGTCTAAACATTCATACCAGCAAGGATACAAGAAGCTCTGAGAGCTTAGTGTTCATTCTTCTGTAAGAATTGGGTTTACTCTCAGAAAACTTAATTTCTTTGGGACTAATTATGTGAAAGATTTCCAGATTCAGTGGTTTTCTCCTGTTTGTCAATCCTATTAAATCAATTTTAAATCCATAAACAAAGTATGGAGGAAGATAAATATTGAACTACCTCCCAAAGTCAGCAAAAGAGGATCCCACTATTAATAAAAACAGGTTAAAGAAAAGCTGCAAAACATATCAATATAGGTAACGTGGGGGGGGGAAGTATAGAATTCCACACTAAGATAAAATTCAAAGTGAAACTTATTTCATCCTCTAGGGATAATGACAAATCCTCTCTTTAACAGAACAAGGCAACAAATTGCAAAATGACTCACTGCAGTCAAATGAACACTCAACCATAAGCATTTATTGTTTGACCCAGGAGGTACACAACAGCAATTTGCAATGGTGATGGAAGATATAATGAAACTGAGGCTTAGGGAAATTTGTCAAAAAGCATTTCACATTCAGGATTCATTTATTTAAAAAGCCTCAACAAAATATACCTCAACATAATAAAGGTAATATATGGCAACATCATACTCAAAAGTGATCCCTCTAGGATCAGTAAGAAGATAAGGATGCCTATTCTTATCAATTTTATTCAACATAATATAGATGTCTCCTGGCCTAGGATTGAACTCAGGCTGCAGTAACTGGTGAAACTTTGACAGCAGTGCGATTTTTTTAACCCCTGTGGCACCAGGGAGGCCCCTGAACCACTATCTTATACCATACTCAAAAATCAAAGTCAAACTGGATTAAAGGCTTGCAGTTAAGACTTGAAACCATAAAACTCCTTGGAGAAAACATTGACTGTAAGTTCTTCAGATAAGTCTTGGCTATAACTTTTAAAATCTGACACCAAAAAGCAAACGCAAAAATAAGTTAAGGGATTATATCAAATTAAAAGGTTTCTGTACACAATGGAGGACTATATGGTGCCTTTGATGGTGGGAGAGATACAGTGACCACTTGAGGGGAGAAATGCTACCCTGTCTAAAAAATTTTAAAAGGATGTAAAATAATACTACTTCATTAAAAATATTTTTTAAAGTTTCTGCACAGAAACAAAGTGAAAAGGTAACCTAGTGAATGGGAAAAAAAATTGTAAATCATGTATCTGAAAAGGTTCTCAAATCCAAAATATACATTATACAACACAGTAACAAAAAATCCAATTTAAAAATGAACAGATCTGAATATAGACACTTTCCTAAAAAAATACAAATGGCCAAAGATATAAGAAAAAGATGTTCAACATCAATAACCAGGGAAGTGCAAATCAAAACCACAATGAGTTATCACCTCATATAACAACTAGAATGGCTATCATCTAAAAGACAAAAAAATAACAAATGTTGGCAAGCTCTGTTGGTGGGAATGTACACTGGTATAGATTAGCCATTACAGAAAACAGTATGGAGGTTCTTCAAAAAATTAAAAATAGAACTACCACATGATCCAACAATGTCACTTCTGGCTACTTATGCAAAGAAAACCAAATACCACTAACCTGAATGACATATGCATCACCAAACTCAATGCAGTATTATTTATAATAGCTAAAATATAGAAACAACCTATGTTGGGGCTTGATGGATAATGAAACTGTAGATATACATACATGGATTATTCAGTTATTAAAAGGAATAAAAAATGGCCATCTGTGACAACATGGATGTGTTACAGGGCAGGGAGAAAGGCACCACTGAACCCCCAAAAATGCCTGCTCTAAGTGGGTTCTGCCATCTGCCACATCAAGACAAAACATATAAGGCTTTAATCAAAAAGGACTTTAATACAATAAGTATACAATACAGAAGACAAAGAATTTAATTTCTAAATCAAACACCTGAAGTGGCCAAAAGTCAACCCAAAAGGGATTGGTCCAAAGCAAGGCCTGAAAGCCTGCCACAGCCTAAAGCAGCTTCTGGCCGGGACCCATAGAAAAGGGTCAGAAATGACCAGACAAGTCTGGGAGGAAAAGAGCAAAATCAAAATCAATATTAACACTGCCATAGTCAACCTCCCCATGGGTCTCTCACCCACATCGCTTTCAACCATTCCAGGGCCAACAAATAAACATGGTTTCTTTACATGCTTGCTGCACCACCCAGTTACAGATGGACTCCAGGGCATAAAGCTAAGTGAAATAAGTCAAACAGAGGAAGACAAAACACTGTATGATTTCTCTTATAGGTGGAATCTAACAAACAAAAGCTTACAGATATGCAGAACAGATTGGAGGTTGCCAGAGGTGAGGGTGGGTGGTAGAAGAAATGGGTGAAGGGAGTCAAAAGGCAAAGGAGCAACCAAAAAATAACCACAGTAGGAGATGGGAAGGAAAAAAAACATCACCCAGGCCTGCATGAGTACATATACCCATTCTACTTTTCTGTATTACTTATAATACAATACAAGAGATGAGGGGCATACACAGGCAAGCTCAACTATCAGCAATTCACTGAGCACTTATCAGATGAATCAATAGCTCCTGCCTTCAAGAGGTTCGTAAGACCTCCCAGATATGCAGAATGGGAAGCATGAATTTAAATGTGTTAAATTAACCTGATTAAGAAAAAAAGACATTCCCACATATGTCACATGAACAAACACACACACACCCCCTAGGCAGACAGGCACACTTCTTTTCAAGAGATGAAATCAGGGGCCTCCCTGGTGGCACAGAGGTTAAAGTCTCAGCACTATGAAGCTATCACCAGCCACTGCAGTTTGAGTTCAATCCCCAGCCAGGGAGCTGACCCACATGGTGCAGCAGATCTCTCCTGTCTTGCCCGCTGCTTACCTAAGCAGCATATTTCAGTAGATCTACCTATTCTGCTACCTACTCTGTCTCTGGTGAATCCTTTTACTCTCCTTACCCTGCTCCCCCAACTCTGGCCTAGATCCCAGTTCTGTATGCCAGATCCCAGTTCTATAAAGAAATAAACTTTTTTTTTAAAAAAGAAAAAGATGAAATTAGTAAGAACAGGGATGTAGGCAGAAAGAAAAGAGATATGAAAAGTTTGCCCCAAATCTGTGAAAAGGTTCTATTTTAAGATTTATTTACGTATGCATACAAGAACGGACGTACAGGCCAGAGGTGTGTGTATGGGGATGGGGGTGAGAGGATTCACCAGAGACAGAGTGGGGAGCAAAACAGGCAGATCCACTAAAATATGCTGCTGAAGGGAACAGCAGGTAAGATAGGAGAGGTCTGCTGTGCATGTGGGTTAGCTCCCTGGCCAGGGATCAAACTTGTCTGTAGTGGCTGTGAATAGCTTCAGTGAACAAAGACTTAGCACCTTGCACCACAGGGAGATCCAATGGTTCTATTCCTATTGGAAATGTTTACAAAAAAAAGTTATTAATGCTAGCACTACATCTTCTGACTTACAGGGAACCAGATAGACTGATTATAAAACAGGTGCAAGCAATGTGGGCAGAATATTACCAAGTTTCCTTAAAAATCCCAATATATTTGAGTGCCTGTACATATATATACATATATATAAAGTATATTATATATATATATATATTTATATATATATATATAGAGAGAGAGAGAGAAAGAAATCTGAGCTAAGAAAATATATCAAGGGATACAAGGGGGTTCTAAATTGAAAAAGCCTAAAAAATTTTATTCTTAATTATTCTCATTCTTATCAGTATACTTAAAATATTTTAAAATGATAAAAACAAAAAGCAAAATTAAAAAAAAAAAAAAAAGGCTGGTTAGTCACTCTAGAGTCATTAAAATGAGTAAGGAAACCAGATCATGGGTTCTGAAACACTAACGATGGCCATCTATTCATCTCAAACACAAATGAGAGAAACAACTAAGTCTAATGTAGGTGTTCACCAAGGCCTAGCCAGACCATAACAAAGCTCTGTTGTCCAATATGATAGGTGCTAGACACGTGACGCTACAGAAGTGTGACAAAGGCAAATAAGGAACTGAATGTGTGTTTTACTTAACTTAAAGTGTTTTTTAAAAAGTGACACGTGAGGGCCCTCCCTGGTGGCGCAGCGGATTAAAGCACAGCACTGAGAATCTAAAGCCGCTTCCGCATTAGTTCAATTCCCGCCTGCCCCGGAGGTTACCACATGGCGTGGCAGACCTCTCCTGGCCCGCCGGCTGCTCCCCTCAGCAGTGTACTTCGTCGATCTGCCTGTTCTGTTCCCCACTCTGTCTCTGGGGAAGCCTCTCACCGCCCCTGGGCCTCTGGCTTGTACCCCAGTTCTATATGCTCAAATAAATAAATCTTAAAAAAAAAAAAAAAGTGACACTTGATCAAAAAACTAAAATATAAACAATAAAAGCTGATATTTGATTTAGTTATGGAAAAATGTTTTAAGTATACTTGGAACTACATGGGGCTTGGATATGTGACTCTATTTTCTCTATTATAAATTTTATAGACCCTAAATAGTATCAAGTGTTTCCAATAAAAAATTAATGACTGAATTGAGATGTGTTATAGTGGTTCACAAGATCTCTAAAACTTTTAAGTTAGTCAGCATGTAACAGAAAATAGGTGCAAATTCAGTAAATGAGTATAAAATATCTCTAACATTTAATATTAATTATAGGTTGAAATACCATTTTGAACATATTAGATTAAATAAAATACCTAATTAAATCAGATTTATATGTTTCTCCTTACCTGTTTTAGGTAACTATCAGAAAATTTTAAATTATATATGTGCTTCATAGCTGCTGGACAGTAGTGGTATAAGGGGAAAAGTCTGCTTACATCTAAAAGTATAAGTAACTAAAAAAGAATAAGAAAAACCTTGACATCCAATGACAGTAAGAGCTATGACTATTACACAAATGAAAAGAAAATGACACTGACATACAGATAATACATACATATTTAAAGCAGGTATACAGATATACTGTCATAGTTTTGGAGAGGTGCCATAAAACCTACCTTGTTTATTTCATTCACAATGAATCCTTCTGAAGCTATAAGCTCTGGGATGCCATCTAGACCAATTCCTTGACAAGTTAGGCTGCCATACAAAGTTGGTTTCCCTATACAGCACAAAAGAAGTATGTCTCAAAAATAATACTAATTCAAGAATTTTCTCCTTGAAGATCCAATTGAGGCATCTGTAGAGATGGCAGAAAATTGACTCATGAAAGAGAAGCAAGTGATTATATTAAATGTGAGATGAAATGGAAAAAGCACTAGCCTAAGTGACTCTCATCTGGGGAGAAATCCATTCAAAAGCTAAGAGCCAAGAACAAACACTTAGGATTATAGTACAGTGTTTGATACTATAGCAAAAGCTATTAGAATGATCTTAACCTCAGTTTTAATGTCTGGGAGATGAAATTCTTCCAGGATGAAAAGAAGAATTTCAACATGTACATATGCATCTATCCACAGTACATACAAATAAACAGCCAAGATGTAAGATTACACAATCTGGAAATTTTGGTTAAATAGAACACTGCTTTTGTAGTATTATGGACTAAATAAGATACTAACTATATACATAGTCAAACAGAATGAAGTCTAAAATATTCTGTTCTTTGTACTTCTTATATACATTTCTGTAATAGCCCATACATACTACATTTCTGACCTCTCTTCTAGGCTGTGAAATACTTGAATTAATTAATAACTACTGCACCAAACTGAAATTCTAGGAATAAGAGGGAAGCTGAAGTCATATGGATTCTCTAGAAGGTGGGGATTCTCAGAGAAGGTGGGGTTAAGTAGGACATGAAAAGATAAGACCCAGCTAGGTATAACCTAAAGGAAATTAGGTTAGAATTGCAACTCTCCTCTCCACCTCCGTTGAATGCCTCTGGTTTATAGTTGTTTGTTGATTAAGGGACTATGGTGATGGCAAGTGGGAGAACTGGTAGTGGGAAATCCATGGGGATTACAACCGAGATGAAAAAATGTATAACATGAAGAACGATTTTTAAAAAGTGTGTGTGTATAAAATAAAATATTTTAAAAAGTTAAAAACAAAAACAAAAAAAGAATTGCAACTCAGGGCTCCCTGGGTGCAAGGGGTTAAGTCTTAGCACTACCAAGCTAACGCCAACTGTAGCTGCAGCGTGAGTTTGATGCCTGGCCAGGGAGCTAACCCACGTGGTTCAGCAGGGGAGAATGGCAAGTGACTACCAAGGGGTATTGTTGGGGCGATGAAAATGTTCTGGAATTAGATAGTGTTGACAGGTGCACAACTCTTTAAATAAAGTTAAAATCAACTGATGTGCATATATTTTAAAAGATGAAATGTTGGGGCCTTCCCTAGTGGCACAATGTGTTAAAGCACAGCACTGTAAGCCATAGCTGCTTCAGTGCAAGCTCTATCCTGGAGGTGATGCACATGGTGTGGCAGACCTCTCCTGTCTTGCCCATTGCTCCCCCTCAGGAGGGTACTTCTTTGATCTACCTGTTCTGCTCCCCACTCTGTCTCTGGTGAATCCTCTTACTGCCCCTGCAATTCTGGCCTGCACCCCAGTTCTATATGCATAAATAAAGCTTAAAAAAAAAAAAGATGAATGTTATGGCAAGTGAAATAAATCTCAGTGAAAGTTATTTAAAAAATTTTAAATTGTAATAGTTCCTACCCCATAGGGTTGTGAGAAACAGAAATAATGTATTTAAAATATTTAATAGAGATAACATTTTATTTCAAAACTTAAAAAAACAAAAAACAAAAAAACAACTCTTCCTTAAGAACTGACTCCAACACAGAAAACTGAAGTTAGACATTCTCAAATCTCCATGTCCAGAGCCACACATTTACCTACAGGTGCATTTTTCCTCACCATTTTTCATGTTAGTCTTTTAGACTTAATACAATCATCCTTTCTCTCTTCTCTAAGATTTTTTTCCATTAATTCTTCTCTCCTCTACCTACAATCTGTATTTTAATTGCCTCCAGTAAGTTCTTGTCTTTACAAATAAAATAAAACCTTGATAAAAGACCTTCTAGCTATCACTCTTTCTTCTTCTACATAGCACCAAGACTATAGCACCAAGACTCTTTCCCAAGTTTCCTTAAGACTGTTTAAAACTCATAAAAATAGAAACAATATTACTACATCAAAAGATATCAATAAACCAAATACATAAAATGAAAAATAGTAAAGCAAACTTTTCTTACAAATTTAGAAGAAAATTTGCTTAAAATAAAAGAATTGTACCTGATAAACTGCAAACAAATGGATGGGAATAACACAAAATGCCATTCAAAGGAAAAAATGATAGGACTTAGCTATTTGTATACAGCAGAGTGAAGTGACTAGGTTTTCAACACTGATACTCAGAATGATGGTAATTTTTAAAGTAAGAAAATCAAGACAGAGAATCTGGCAACAGAAATACTCAGTTTGGCTTTGGATTTGATAAAATCAAGATAACAGTGAGTGCTTTAAGCAGAAAAGTCTAGCAAACAAAACTGTTCAGTCTCTGAACATGAAGAAATCAGAGCTGAAGTTATACACCTAGGAATCATCATCAGAGAGACTAGAGCTGATGTTACAGAACTGCTTAGAATACAATGATATGTGGCTAAGGGACTGATTAAGATGTATCAGCAACATCTCCATGAATCTACGGTTTCCGACTGGAAAACTAACCTGAAAGTCTTCTCTTGGAATGGAGTTAGGTAACCTCAGCACCATACAGGTAGGAAAACATACGAAGACTTTGAGCATTGACCAGTAGTCTGAGCTAGAAAATGTAGGACTCACTCTCTCAGGAGTAGTAAATCCTCATTCTCTTGTGGGAAGACATATAGATTTACGGACATTACCTGGGGGATGACAGCTCAGCCACGCCTCCCCTTCATCCTTCCTATAAAGAGACAAAAACCTAATTAGGGTCATTCAATTATGAAAGGGGGGCCACTGGGGACAAGGGAGAAGCTCATATAATTTCCAGATTGGTCCTAGACATGATCCAGTGTAACATCTCATGCAGGTATAGATTATTTTAAGACAAACTTTATTGAAAAAATATTTGTGGATTAAGTGTTTAATGCATAGGTATTTGTTGGTTAAATGAATGTTCAAATATTTTGTCAACAGGGAACTTCACTTATTTATTGTTGTACAACTTTGAAAAAAATCAAGATTTTATATTTAGATAGTTATTGGAATTATTGTAAGCCAAGCCTGTACTAGGCACTTTGCATATAACATCATTAATTCTCACAATTTAACAAGATAGCTTTTATCATCCCTGTTAAAGGTAAATAAGTTCAGAGAAGTGACTTGGCCAGTCATCTACATGTGAAGCAGGTATTAAAACCTGTGACTGTTCTACCACCTCATGCTGACTTTTTACGTTTTAGAATTTGTCCCCAAATATCCAAACGGTATCTTTTCACCAACTTGTAAAGAGAGATAGAATAACCTATTATTTATTAGCTGCATGATCCTGGGCACATTATTTTCTGATTCTGATTCTGCATTATTTCATAGGCACGAGGTGGTCCTCGATAAATGTAAAGAGTTCTTATTATTTATCACACAGTCTGAGCTCTACTAAGAAATGTGTTTTATTTTAGCCTTCCTTAAATGCGGGAGGTTGTTTTATTCATCTTCACCATTATTTTAACTTAAAAAAACCTTATTAGTAATAGTTACCATTCATAGCACTGCTGTACGCAACTTGGTGTCCAGAGTAATAAAACAGCATTATTAATATATTAAATGAATGGTTTGCTGTGCATTTCCAATTAGGCTTGACTTCAGAGAACACATCTTAACGTATGTATCAAGACCCTGAATATGGTACCGTTTCTTGAACATAACTGTCCAATATGACAATAATATAGCAGTAAGGGTCAAGGACACAAGATTTCATTACACACTCAAAAGCAATGTGGTAATGATGAGTACTAGGACTTAGGCAAACAGCTAACAACCAAATAATATTTTCTAAATTACTGCTCAGTCAAACGTAGAACTTTCTTGCCTCCTAGTGTTCTTTTCTCCAACTTAATGATCCTAGTTCTGACCCTAAGATTCCACAATGGATAGGCGTTCCCTAGACCTCAGGATAGTTCCTTGGGGAAGAAAAACAATGTCCACGTGAGTTTGAGACTTCTTTTCCACACCCGTGTTCCCTCGACAATTGATGGCGTGACCCTTATGACTATCGGAGACTGGGCTGGGCTCTCCTTAGCGCAAAGGTAACATCCGCTACCCGCCTCCTCCGTCCCAGTCCTGGACCTGGTTTCACCTGAGAGCTTGTGCCCAGTCGCTCTGAATCCTCAATGGCGCCGCCATCTTGACCCCCACCTCCACAGGAAGTAGGAAGCTGCGTTGCGAGACGAGGGGCGGGATCTATACCGAGCGGCCACCAATGAAAATGCGCAGCGGGCGCACCTTTTACCGCTTCCGCTTCCGCGCCCCGCCGAAGAGGTTGTTTCCGGACTGGACGGACGGAGAATTTCAACTGCTTCAGAAACAGCGGGGACGCACTGGAGCTTTCTCCCAGGCCATTTTATTATACCTGTTCGGTGAGCTCCGCACGCCGCGTTCTTGCGCGGTGAGGTATAGCGAACACATGGCGATGGACTTAGCAGTCCACGTACCCATGATAGAAGAAGGATCTTGGTGACTAAGCCATCTGGTTTCCTCTGTTTTCCCAATCCCTTCCATGTTTTTCGAGTTCAGGCCAGTTTCCACTATTCACCTGTCGACTGATCCAGCTTACCCAGATTTCAGAGCAAGGGTCTCTACTCCAGAGGAGAAACTGAAGCCGGGATGTGGTGGAAAAAGAGTAGGGTGGCAGTTATTGAGCCCCGTTGTAGTCCATGCAAGTTTAATTCATTTTTACATCAATGCATACATTAATTTTGTAATTGATCCTAACAAAATTGGAGGAACAAACAAAAAAGATTGTATGGTTAACCTTAGTGCTAGTATTTGAAACTGTTTTTTGTTGGCATTCAAGACATTGTTCCCTAAGAGGTTGTCCCCTGTGCCTTTAAAGAGCTTACAGGGCAGGGCCCTCCCTGATGGCGCAGCACTGAGAATCTGAAGCCACTTCTGCATGAGTTGATTCCCGCCTGCCCCGGAGGTGACCACATGGCGTGGCAGACCTCTCCTGACCCGCCTGCTGCTCCTCTCAGCAGTGTACTTCGTCGATCTTCCTGTTCTGTTCTCCACTCTGTCTCTGGTGAAGCCTCTCACCGACCCTGAGCCTCTGGCCTGTACCCCGGTTCTGTATGCACAAATAAATAAATCTTTTAAAAAAAAAAGCTTACAGGGCATTTAGGAAGAGGAAACGTACAGTGATAGGAGATACCACTTAACTGTTTGGACATGGTAGGCTCTTTACAAACATTAGTTCATTTTGTCATATCCTGTGGAGTAAAGATCTTCATATTTCAAGAGGGATTATGAAGTGATTTGCCTAAAGTCACCCAGTGAGACAGAGACAAACCTATATTTTCAACCCATTTTCAAAACCCCTTTCCCTTCCTCCCCTATGTTATATTGCCCCCAAAGTAATTGTTTTAAAAGATTCAATTATGTGTATAAGTTCTGGGGTACAGGCCAGAGGTGGGGGTGGTGGTGAAAGGATTCACTGGAGACAGAATGGGGAGCAGAACAGGCAGATTTGCTGTTGAGGTCAGCAGTGGGTGAAACAGGAGATGTCTGCTGTGCCATGTGGGTCAGCTCCCTGGCCTGGAATCAAACTCAGTGCTGCAGTGGCTGCATATGGTTTCATAGTGCTGCACTTTTTAGCCCTTTGCACCACCAGGGAGGGCCCAGTAAGTGAAATTTGTGCTTTGAAGTGCTTAGATCCTTTGTGTGACTTTCCCTCTGCCCTCCAAACATGTCTTTACTAAGATCAGATACTTGTTCACCAATTTCATTCACTTGCTCTATAGACTACAGAACTTTTGGTTTTTCTTTTGTCAGATTCTGTCAGAATCCCCCACCCAACTTATCATTGACTTTCTTCCTCTTTATCTCTGACTAACTCGTACTTATCCTTCATGTTTTGGAATCATTTCCTCCAGGAAGCTTCCCCTGCCCTTATACCCTCTATTATGTTACCACTTTAGATAACCTCTGCAGATTATATAGTAAATTGTCGCTTTACTTGTCGAAATTATAAATGTAGTGAAGGTAGGGTCTGTATCTGTCTTGGTCACTCCTGTTTCCTCAACTTTAGCATAGTGCATGGTATATGGTAAGTATTTTCATTATCATTTGTAGAATGAATTAGAAACAGGGGAGGCATTAAGGAGTGCTAGCTCCTTATACCATATCATGGTAAGATTTGCACAAAGGCTGAGTTAATGTCTTAAATTTCTTAAATTCTTTCTCTATACTACCTTCTACTGGGTGATGTGAAACAAATGATCTTGGGAAGACAGTATAGTTAAATATGTTACATTAAATACTCTGACTTAGCACACAGATTCATCTTTTGCTCTAGCCCCATACTTTTTCTGCTACAGCCACAGCAAACTCTCTCTTTTCCTCTCTTGTGTCAAACCCTCTTGTCTAGTTATAGAATAAGACCAATAGGGAAAAAGAAGAGACATTCTCTTGAGTAAGTCAGAGATAGCTTCTCTAGAAAGGTGACATTTCATCTAATTCAAATTCCACTGCAGAATTGGCTTATTTAGTGCTGTGCTGAGCATTTCTGCATACTTTATGGTTCACTTCAAGCCATTTTACTCTCTGCCAGGCCTAATGTTGGGGCTTCAAGGTGAGTAAGCCCAGTATCTGTTCTCAAATAGCTTTCATTCTCCTAGTGTAGACAGACATAATAGGCAGTTACATTGTTATTTATAACACAGGAACCTCATGTTTCATTATGTCCCTGTTCTAACCTTTTCTTCACCATTGTACTAGATTTTCCCTAAGATGTCAACTCAAGGCCATAACTGGACCCGACAGGAAAAGAAGGAAGGCGAGGAAGAGGACCCCCTAGACCAGCTCATCTCCCGCTCTGGCTGTGCTGCTTCCCACTATGCAGTGCAGGAGTGCATGGCCCAGCACCAGGACTGGCGACAGTGCCAGCCACAGGTGCAAGCCTTCAAGGACTGCATGAGTGAGCAGCAAGCAAGGCGGCGGGAAGAGCTGCAGAGGAGGAAAGGGCAAACCAGTGCCCACCACTGAAACCCCAAACCACCTGTTGTCCCCAGAGAACTGTCTTACAAACAGCACCAGAGAGACCATAGGAAGAACAAATCCTACGCCATGGAACTATGGACCAGTGTGTAAAACTTAGGGATAATATTGGCAAGTCAAGCTGCCGTGGGTATAGACGAGACTACCAAAAGAACTGTAATGTTTTCTTAGTGAGATCTCACACATCTTCATCCATCTTGTTTCACAGTATTCAGTATGGAACAAAATTTGCCATGTAAAACAGTAGGGTTAGGGATGCCCTCCTACCATACATTTCAGGTCAGTGTGTCAAATACAGAACTCCTTACCTGGATGTTTAATTTTTTTAAAGATTTATTTTACTTATTTATGCATGCAAGAACTGGGGTGTAGGGCAGAGGTGTGTTTGGGAGTGGGTAGTAGGATTCACCACAGTGGGGAGCAGAACAGGAAATCTGTTGAAATACATTACCGAGGGGAGCATGCCATGTGGACTGGCACCCTGGCTGGGGATAGCCTAACAGTGCTGAGACTTTTAACCCCTGCACCACCATGGAGGCCCTTAAACTGTTAAAAAAAAAAAAAAAAAGCAATTTTTTTTTTAACATTTTCATCTACATCACTGATAACCAGAGAAATGAAGATTTTATGGTTTATTTATTTCTGCATAGAACTGGGTTGTAAGCCTGAGGTGTGGGGGATGAGGGGACTCACCAGAGACACAATAGGGAGCAGAATAGGTGGATTTATTGAAATACATTGCTTAGGGGAGCAGTGAGTGAGACAGGAGAGGTCTGCTGCACCATATGGGTTGTCTCCCTGGCTGGATGGAACTCAGGCTGTGGAAGTGATAGTGCTGAGACTTAACCTCCTACACCACCAGAGAGACCCCCAAGATCAAAGATTTAATAAATAAAGTATCTTGAGTTAATTGTATTGACAAAAATTAGAAGTACTTAATAGCTGGTATGGATGATAGAGAAAAATAGGGAAATTCACACTACTAAAGAGATCATAACAAGTTCTTGGAGGACAAGTTGGTGGCACCTAAATAGTTCAGTTCCTGTATTTCAGGATCCTCATATATATATATATATATATATATATTATATATATGTGTGTATATATATATATATATACACGTATATATATTTAAAGATTTATTTATGCATACAGAGCTGGGGTACAGGCCAGAGGTACAGGGCCAATAAGAGGCTTCACAGAGACAGTGGGGAGCAGAGCAGGCCAACTGATGAAGTACACTGCTGAGGGGAGCAGCAGGCAGGTCAGGAGAGGTCTGCCGCACCATGTGGGTCACCTCCAGGGTGGGGATTGAACTCATGCTAAAGTGGCTTTAGCCTCTTAGTGCTCTGCTTTAACCCACCGCAACACCAGAGAGGGCCCTTTTAAATATATTTTTATACAAGATTTATATATGTTAATTGGGTTTATTACAACATTGTTTTAATCTGGTTATATCTTTTTATCATAAGGACTGTATCTTTTCATACAAATCTTTGACAACAGGAATGAATCTATGTATTAAATTTTGTAAATAAAATGGCAACATTAATCATGAAGGTAGGCAGTTTAGCACTGCTGGAGAAAGAGCACTGAGCCTTAGCATTCTGTACAGCAGGAAAGTATAAGCTTTCAGCCTGGACTTGCTCCAGTTGGATTTCTAATGTCAGCAGCCCAAGGACTTAGTCTAGCCACTTTACCTGAGGTGAGTGGGAGGAATATCTTATTACTCATCTAGTAAAACACTTTACAGTGCACCTTTGTACTGAACATAGGCCAAATGCCCAGCCAAGGACCTTGCAGGGAAAAGCCAAATTTATGAGTCTTCTAGGCCTAGCCAAGAGGGGCATCCAGCTAAGCAGTCTCTCCATGCATCCCTGGCATCAAGCCTCTCTGCAGCATAAGTTATACTGGCCCACCTCAAATTCCAGTTCCGTGGTTATGGACTGCTGAGACAAGTCTTAAAAAAAGAGAGCACCAATCCTGGTCCTGTGGCTACTTGCAAGTTAATGTTTTTTTGTAAAAAGCTAAAATTTTTTTTATACAATAAATATACTATGTGTTAAGCACCATACTTGGCACTGGCTGCTGTGAGAGAATAAAGCAGAGCACAGCACAGCCTTGCAGACTAACCCTCTATCTGACCACATTTCCTCTGTAAAGGGGAGTCATGGAATGTTGTTAGGGGAATGAATGAAATAATGTAACTCAGGACAGTGACTAGCATACAGTGGTGGTGAGAATAGCTAATTTTACTGAATATTTACTATATGCCACTCTTTCAAAGCTCTTTACCAATATCATTTAACATTCTTTTAAGAACCCTAAAAGGACGGTCAACATTTACTAGGTCTGAGGCCTATGAAGAGGGTACTATAATTGCACTTTCACAGAAAAAAAAAAAACCAAACCATCCTGAGAAATGGATTTGCCCGAAGTCACACAGCTAAGTTAAGTGGCATAAGTGGGAATTTAAAGGCAACATGTCACAGGAACTGTGAATCCAGTTCTAAAATCAGACCACCTGGACTGAATGTGCTATATGTACCAATTACACTGCATTAAGCACTAATTTTTTAAACTAATTTTTATTAGTTACTAATTATATCTAATTCATAGTATGCCTATTAAGTAGATATTATTTGATTTACTTGACCAAATGCAAATACTGAGTGGCAATAGAACCCTCTTTGCACGAATACATTGTTAGCCCCTTGTTGGAGCTAGTGTCCCCCAAAACTTGTTTTCCTCTTTGGCAGGTCTGGAAGTCACTCTTCAAGCTAACTCTCCTCTTTGACTTAAAGCAGGCATGCTTCCCTTCTCTAGCAGCTATCTTCTGAAATTTTCATTCTCCAGAATCTGGGCATCTTTCAGAGCCTGGGCATTTTGTCTAGATGTTGAACTAAGTCCCTAAACCAGAAATGTCTAAGAATAAAAGTTGGTCCAGAAGGATTATAAAAACAAATGAGTCATTTCAGGTTCTCCAGGGAGATGAAACATTTCAAGACAAAACAACAGAGATCAAAATACAGATGAAACAAACAGAAGGCACATTGGCCACCTCTCTTAACCTTTCTAGCAGCTCTAGTTCTAGACATGCCCAATGCATGCTTGAGAGCTTTACCTCATTAAACACATTTACTCCCTAAAAACAGTGAGGACCGGGCCTCCCCCAGCATTAGCACTGGAATGGCCAAAATACTCAGATTTCATTTTTTTTTTCTTTGCAATGTGCCTTTTTAGAATCTACCAATAGTAATTTCCGAGCTCCCAGAGTAGAGGAAAGTGGCTAAAACCTGAAGCTGCCATATCTGTACTAGCCTTAAATAGGAAAATTACCCATTGACCCTTCAGTTGGTCCTGCTAAGTTAATGATTTACACAAAAATCCATTGCTAAAAACTCAGTAAATAAAGACTGAATCAGCAATTGAGTTACCTGAAGCCATCCTGAGTTATATCTGGTTCTGTCACTGGCTAAGTGGACAAACTTGGAAAACTCCCTCCTGGGCCAGATACTTCATCTTTAAAATGAAGATTAGGGCCCTTCCTGGTGGCGCAATGGATTAAAAACCAGCAGTATGAAGCTATCCCCAGCCAGGGAGGTGATCCACATGGGGTAGCAGATCTCTTCTGTCCCGTCTGCTGCACCCCTCAGCAGTATACTTAAGTAGATCTGCCTGTATCTGCTCCCCACTCTGTCTCTGATGAAACCTCTCATGCCCTGCACCTCTACCTGTACCCCAGTTCCTGTATGGATTTTTGTGTAAATAAATCTTCTAAAAAATAAAATGAAGATTAACCCAAAGGTGATATGTTGATTGTGCCAAAATTATTCTGATTCCCAATCAATTGATCTCCCTTTTCATTTCTCCTGCTATCACCTATGTTTCCACAACAGTATTCGGCATTGTTTAATGCTAACTGGGATATTCAAAACTAAGAATACCTAAAATGATTGAAATACTGATATAAACAACTTGGGTAAAACATCAGGGTAAATAAATGAATGCAGTCACAAAAGGGTACATGTCATACAAGATACAGTACTAAGTAGACAAAACTAATCTATGGCATTACAAATCAGATTAGTCATTGCTTCTGGGGAAGAATGACTAAAGAAGGTAAGTGGACTTTCTGGGATGATGAAAATGTTCTTGATACAAGTATAGGTTTCATAGGTGGCTTCATTTTCAAAACGGATCAGCTATACAATTAAGATTATTGTGCTTTATTACATACAATCTTTACCTCAATGTATTAAGAAGTTTTCAGAAAAAAATTATGAAGCTTAACAAGGTAATGTAACATTTGCTGAATAAACATTTGTCAGTCCGATCATATGCATTATTTCCATCTCAAACTCCTAAGAAAGGATTATCCCCATTTTGTAAATCAGAAAATTGTTTAATGAGGTTTAAATAACTCACCTGAAGTCACAGACTAATAAATACAGAAACTAGCACTACTCAGGTTTGTCTGCCTCCTTATGATAGGTTGTCTCAAGGAGAGGGAAAGGTATTTTCAATCTAGAGTCAGGAGACTTGTGTTCTGTTTGACTTCGCTGCCATGTGATCCTGGGAAAGTCCATTTCCTTCTGGGCCTCACTCCAACTCCTATGAAGCTCAAAATTGTTTTGAAACTTTAGTTCTAGCAACCAGATTTTTCTCCTGTCCCTCTTACCAAGATAAGCCATAAGGGTAGACCATGAGCAACAAAAGTCTTTTGACTTTGATGCAAGGATAAACCCTCAACTAGGTCAATGACACAAGAGGCACCAAGATGACAAACCCAGTAGTCTTCTGTTTAAGAGATAAGCCTGACTCATCCCTCAGTGATGTAATGGAAAGGGATGGAGGAGAGATTCGAGTCCTGCCCCCAGCTCTGCCAAGGAGCTGCCTTGTGACCTTGAGTAAACAATTGCCTCTCCTGAGCTGCTAGCCTAGCTTGCTGAAAGGGGATTAGGTTGGGGGGTCCTAAGGTCCTTCAGCTCTAATAGTTTGTCATTTATGAAATCCTGTGCTCTGTTTTCATGAATTGATGAGAAAGACAGTAAACATCTGGAGAAGTTGCCGTTTTCCAGATCTCTAAATGGAGAGACATTATTCACTGCCTATGTGATAGGGGGCAATGTGTATTTGTAAATTGTTTATTCACCATTTTTACTTTTTTTTTTTAAGGTTTATTTATTTATGCATAGAGGAACTGGGGTGAAGGCCAGAGGTGTAAGGAGGGGGCAGTGAAAGGATTCATCAGAGAACACAACAGGCAGATTTACTGAAATGTACTGCTAAGGGGAGCAGTGGGCAAGACAGAAGAGGTCTGCTGTGCTGTGGGTCAGCTCCCTGGCAAGGGATCAAATTCAGGCCTGGTGGTGAAAGGACTGAGTCTTAACTCTTAAGCCACCAAAGAGGATCCCTTTCAACTCTTTATGCTTATGTCACTACCACCCCATGTTGACTAATCCATTAGTTGCTGCTCGCTTATCTTCTCTCAACAAGACACAGCAGTGAGCAATTCTACCAAATCTATCTCCACTGGAAAATTCTTTTTTAAAAGATTTATTTATTTTTACATACAGAACTGGGATACAAGCCAGACGTGCAGGGGCAGTGAGAGGATTCACCAGGACAGAGTGGGGGCAGAACAGGCAGGTTGACAAAGTACACTGCTGAGGGGAGCAGAGGGCAAGACAGGAGAGATCTGCTGGCCATGTAGGTCACCTCCCTGGGTGGGGATCGAACTCATGCCAAAGAGGCTTTGGCTAGCTTCGAAGTGCTACACTTTAACCCACTGCACCACCAGGGAAGGCCCAGTCACAGTCATAACATAAGAGAAGGAGCATGGCTCTGTTCTAATAAGCCTTTATTTATAATCACAGGCATGTGATTGTAGAACCAAAAGGAGGTGGTAGTTGTGAGCTAGCTTGGGTAAAAGACATTGTGAGCCAGTAGGATGAATTGGCCCAGACTGTTTGAACAGGTGAACTAAATCATGGACTGGTAAGCCCTGTTCATTTTGGCTCACCAACTGACCATAAGGTACTAACCTGGACTAATGATTATCTACAACTTCTGTGGGAGAAGGTCAAGAGTGTAACTCCTGGCATAGCTCAACCTAGAATAAATGGCTCTCCTCCACCCTGCCTTGTGGATCTACCCTTTAAATATCTCCTAAATCCTTTTGCAAAACCAGGCTAATTCTGCCGTCCTGCACTGGTACCCTCACGCAGGAGTCTCTAAAGTCTTGCTAAATACAACTACATCTAGAGCTCTCAGGTGAGTAACAGTTGTAATAGTTGTACAGCATTATCAATGTATTAAATACCACTGAATTTTTTGCTTTAAAATGGTTAATTTTGTTGTATGGGAATCTCACCTCAATAAATTTCAGAATACAAAGGCATTTAGGATTTAGTTCACAGAGCTTCTCTTATAAGGTCTTAAGAGTTGACTTCTAAAGGTCTCTTGTTAGGTTAAAGAAGGTAACTTTTGGAAAACACCAAAAGGAGAGAGGAGCTAGATGCCTGGGAAACCAAGGAACAGACAAGGGACTTTCAATCCACTCTGATTTCCTGAGAGGAAAGAGGGGTTAGAAGTGGAGTTCAATTACCTATGACTAATGATTCCATCATTCGTGCCTATGTAGCGAAGCCTCCATAAAAGATCAGAAAAAAGTGGCTTCAAAGAACTATCAGGTTGCTGAACACACGAAGATGCCTTTTCCCCAGCATCTCTTGCCTTGCATCTCTTACATTTTAAATTTGTATTTTTCAGTTACTAACTTTTATAATAAATCAGGGATAAGTAAATGGGTTTCCTGAGTTCAGTGTGTCCATCTAGCAAATTCAGTGAATGTGAGGTGGATATCCTGGGACTCTGATGTATTTTCGTCATAAGCACAGGCAATAATCTGGGGCTTGGGACAGACACCTGAAGTCGGACACCTGGGCACCATGGTGACCTCTGGTCCATAGCTGGTTGGTGGGTTGGAAGCAGGAGTTGCACAGTCTTAGGAGACTGAGCCTTTAACCTGTGGAATCCAACACAAACTCCAGGTATACAGTCAGAATTTGAGTTGAATTTCTCACACCCCAAGCTGGAATCTGGGACTTGCTGGTTGGTGTGGTAAAACCTCAGCACCTAAGACCCCTCTAGAAATAGCTACAGGGCACCACCAACTACCCATGGCCAGACCCTTATTTTATCTAGAGTTTCTTCATAAATAAAGATTTCCACATACACTCCCAAGCCTTCAACCCATAAAATTTATTTATGTTATAACCCTTCACTAAATGACTATGTACCATATTGCTTTAAGGGATGACTTCATCATAATTGGAGAAATACTGAGGGGGAAAAGGTTTTTGTGTCAAAGCACCAAGTAAAGAGAAAACAATCTACTGGATAAAGATATTCCACAGGCGATTTCTCACAAACACACCCCATCATCAGCACATTTTTAATTAGATGGAGGATACGTAGGGCTGTTTCAAAAGAAAGTGTGACAATTGGCAGGTATTCCTTCACAAAAGAGAGGGGTCATTCTAGGATGTGGGGATGAGTATGAGTCTCCTGCTTAACTTTGACCAGCCAAGAAACTTCCCCTTGGCACTCAGTATCACCAGTGCTATTGTGAAAAGACTTGCAATGAGCTAGTTCAGCTTAGACAACAGTTCTTCCAATTCTGGCCGAGCTTTGAACCTTCCTTTGAAGTCTTCTTCAGTGTGCTAGGAAGAAGAAAAAGAAAGTAAGTGGGAACTACAGCACTTACATGCACAGCATCAATAGAGAATCTACCACCCAGTTCTTAGAGGATGACTTAGATTCAGGTAACTTTTATTGATTGTCTACTATGTACCAGATTTAATTAGGTACTGGGGATTCAAAGTTGAATTAAACTTCTTCACTGTCTTAAATGAACTTAAAGTCTGGTGAGAGAAGACAGATATATAAAGACTTAATGTCAAAATGCTACAACTATCACAATAGAATCACTTTAAAAAAGAGAGAGAGAACAAAAATTCTTCATTTACAATATAGGAAACAGGGACTGGAACATTTCATGCCAACATGACCAGCAAATTTTCTCCCTGTACACAGAACTACCTGAAACCCAAGTAACAAGAAGAGATTTTAACTAGCACAGACTCAGAACAAAGGGTGCTGGATGAAACAAATGGCATAGAGGACTTGATATAGCTATCATAATAAGGATCATCTTGGCAAATGGCCCCAGATATTCAGTATTTAGGCTAAAGTTCTTATATTGTCCATGCCAAACTTCCTTTTTTTTTTTTTTTTTTAAGATTTATTTATGGTTATGCATACACTAGCAGGGGTGGGGGGAGGCCAGAGGTGCAGGGGGTGAAAGGATTCACCAGTGACAGAGTGGGGAACAGAACAGGTAGATCTACTGAAATACACTGATAAGGGGAGCAACAAGCAAGAGGGGAGAGGCCTGCTGTGTTATTTGGGTCACCTCCCTGGCCAGGAATCAAACTCGTGCTGCTGCAGTGGCTGTGGATAGTGTCATAGTGTAAGACTTAACCCCCTGTGCCACCAGGGAGACCCTCCTAAACTTCCTCTGACAGGCATTCTTCACTGAAAATATTCAGTCAAGATAGTTAAGATTCGAATATCCAGGTATCTTCTCCCTAAATACATTGTTCTATTTGTGTTCTCATTAATTATACTATATGTGATCCTAAATCATGTTCTTTCTGCTACACACTGCCTGAAGGGCATTTGTGAATATAATAGGCTCAAGTCCAACATCAGGAAGCTATGATGAGGTCAGTTCCTATAGTCCATTAAGCATCATCCTTGATGCCTGGGAAGTGTCAGAATAATTACCATGGCAATACCAGTTTGCACATATTTCCTAATTATTATCTGGACTAAATTAATCCACATTTCTGTTTCTGAAGTCAGGTTGTTTACATACTCATTCATATTTTCAGCACAGGTGGACCACCAGGGGAGTCTCTTCTTAAACTAACACCTACCTCCTTCACTGACAATCTGACACCTTCAGGAAGATTGCTGTGGATTATTTCCAAGAAAATCTCTGCAAATGTAGCACTCAAACCACTTATCTGGAAAAAGAAAGAAGATGCTGTAAGAGAGGATATTGGAAGTGAGGTAATTGGGTGGACACAACATGGGCTCAAATGTCAACTCCAGCAGCGCCATAGGGCTCTTGGTTGGAATAATGACGCTCACACTTGGTTTCTGGGCCCAGCTTTATAGGATTTCTCTTGCCAAGGCCTCTGGTTGTTGGGTTGGCCATGCTTTTACAAACAATAGGTATCATAACTGGACCAACAGTTCTCAAGTCCAGGATGACTTTCTGATTCAACCCATGTAGCCTAGGAACTGACTGCTGTCAGACCCTGTGCTGAGAATGCAGACCTGGGGTAGAACTGGGGCATGCAGGGATTGTGGAAAACTATAAGAGAAAAATCTACTTAATCAGGGGCAGTCACAGAAATCTTCTAGAAGAGTTAGTATCTGGGTGGAATCTTGAAGAAAAACAGGAGTAAGCTGTTTTATAGTATTTTACAGAATTTAACAGTACTGTGTGTGTGTGTGTGTGTGTGGTGGGGGGAGGGAGCGCTAGGCTGGGACCACAGAGGATTCAAAGCAGAAGAAATAATATTCAGTGAAATGTGGAAGCACAAAAACAATATCCCCCTGGTATAAAAGTAAGGCAAATGTATGAATCTGAGAGATTTTTTGGGGAAAAAGCTACAAAACTTACTAAGTGAATGGATATCAGATGGCAAAGAACAGTCAAGTTTTAGGCTCAATAGTGGGGAGGATTATAGAAAAAGAGGAACAGCAGTATTAGTTTTCTATACACAGAGTGTAGGGCACCTCTAAAAACATCCCAACAGAGACATCTAGTAGGTAACTGCATGCCAAGATTGAAGCTCAGTTAAGAGGTCAGAACTGGAGATATATAGCTGGGGGTTATCTGCTCAGTGAAGTCAGGGGAAAGAATGAGATAGCACGGAGGGAAGGTATTACATTAGCAGAGATGAATGGATCAAGTACCGAACCCTGGCAAAAGGAAGAGTAGGGCATGACAGAGAAGAACCAGGAGAAGCAAATACATTTCAAGTTTCTCCCAGAGTATCTACCTGAATTACTCGCTCATGAGTGGTAAGAATTGAGTCCACGAACATTTTGTTGCCTTGGTCCTGGAGTCGCAACACCTCCATGGTTTTCGTGGGCATAGCATAACTGGAAAGAATGAACCCGTTATTAAGGAGGGTAGTAAGCCACACCACTTCACCCAAAGTAGTCCTTGGGTACAGCCACTACTGCAGCTGCTCCTGGAATCTAAGGCTCTTCACATCCAGGAGCAAAGTAACCAGATCTTCTTAAACATTCTGTAGAGTTCTCTAAAGTCCCTGCAGTGATGTATCATGTCTAATGTCTTTCAGTACCCCCAGTCATACCTAATATAACACTCAGAATAAGACTTTGTGATTAATAAGTATTTGTTGATATTGAAGAACAGCCAATGTATAAGAATCAAGTCTGTTACAAGGTACTTGGTATGACAACTTTGAGTATTTCACCTCTTCTGGAGAACTGAAGCATGAAACCCAACGGTTCTATGAGTATTTCTCAACCTCAGCACTATCGACATTTTAAGACCAGAGGATCCTTTGCTGTGGTGGTTGGCCCATGATAACATCTTCCTAACACTTCCAACCAGATGCCAGCAGTGTCCTCCAAATGGCGACAGTCAGAATTATCTCCAGACCTTGCTGAGTGTCCCCAAGTTGAAAACTTTTAGAGTCTACGCTTATAACAATCAACTTCAGCAGAGCTATAAGATGTAGTAAAAAGAAAGCTGGACCAGGAGTAAAACCTTGGACCTCCAACACATAAGCACTCTTTAGCTAGGCAAGTCACTCCTCCTGGTCTCAGTTTATTCACAAATAAAAGGGACTAGAATCTGCACTAAACAGTCAGGTGTGGTGATGTAGGACTGATGGCTACACAAAAAATGCGGCTTTACCACTGTATATATTTTATCAGAAAGTTCATTAAGATGAAGCTAAATGGAATAATAATAATTACAATAGAATTCCTCACTTCTCATACTATGCAGTTTCATTAATAATAGCAGCAGGCCTGGTTCTCTACAGGGGGAGCTCTACAAAAGTAAATTTGGTATAATCAAAATGGATTTAGAGACATGACAGTCCATTCTGGATGTAAATGTTGGTTTTGTCACTTACAACCTATTTGACCTTGATTATTTCTTTAAGTCTTAGTTCCTCAGCTATAAAGATGATAATAATAATACCTAGTTCATAGAGTTGTAGCAATAATTAAATCAGATTACATGGGAATTTGCCTGGCATAAAATACCCACAAATGTCAGTTCCCTTGATCCTATGAACAGTAAGTAAATACTAGGTATTACAAACTCTTCCAAGCAACCACCCTAAATAATCTCCCTTTCCACTTTTTAGCACACTCTCTGATTTCTTCCAACTCAAATTTGGTCATAGCTTCCTTACATAAGAAAAAAAAAATGACATTCATTACTAGTAATGGGAGAGTATAAAGTAACTATGTTTAAGCTTCCAGAAAAGTAAAAATGAACTCTAAAATTCTATTTTTCCTTTCTGGCATTCTGCTGATAAACTAATGAAAGCTGGAGTTACCATTTCTGCTAATGAGCATTATTTTATTCTTCAACAGTTACTTTAGCAAGATTTTGTTGTTCTGTCTAGAGGGCAATATGCAGTCTATGCTTTAAAGGAATTCACCGAGAGAAAAAAGAAGTACACAGACATCTGTACTACAGTGAGACAAAGGCAATAACAGGTATGTTCTGAACATTATGGGGACAAAAGGGACAGAAGGGGACACGGTGAAGACTTCACAGGTGAGGTGGTGCTTTATTTATGAAGAGGGAAGGAATGAGCATTAGTATTTGCTTAGAGGGCATTCCAAGAAAGTATAACTATCTACAAATGCAAGGAGGCATGAGAGGCTCTCAAACTGTCTCAAAAAGTCAGACATAGTTTGATAAAGAATTGCTGGGAACTCAGGTAACTGTGAAGTAGCATAGACCTCTGAATAGTAAAAGAATATAGATAATTTTTCTTTAGTATCTATACTTTTCTGTACTGTCTAAATTTTCTGAGAAAAACAAAAACCCCAACATAATTGGATGATCAGATAGTAAAAATAAAAGGGGAAAAATGAAATAATTGACTATCAAGAGTCAACCAAAAATGAACATAACAATCACTGCCTGGGGTGGGACATAAAGGGGTCCTCTGGGATGCTGAGGAACTTAGAATCTGTGCATTTTTAATGTAAATGTATTTTTTTTAAAGATTTATTTATTTATTCATACAGAACTGGGGTACAGGCCAGAGATGCGGAGGGTGAGAGGATTCACCAGAGACAGAGTGGGGATCAGAACAGGCAGATCTACAAAGTACACCGCTGAGGGGAGCGGTGGGCGAGTCAGGAGAGGTCTGCCTGGCCATGTGGATCTCCTCAGGGGCAGGCCGGGATCGAACTCATGAGGAAGTGGCTCAAGCTTCTGAGTGCTGTGCTTTAACCCGCTGCGCCACCAGGGAGGGCCAATGTAAATGTATTTTTAAAAAATAGGTAAGTATAACCTCCCAGAGTGATTCTTTTACCCTCCACAAAGCACAGGGGCTGGGATCAGCTTCAGGCTTGGAAGCTGCTCCCAGATGAGCAAGATTCCGTCTCTCCAGGCAGTCCTCACTGAGGGATTGTGGGCAAATGAGGGGACCAGCAGGAGAGGCCTCTTCTTTCTCTGTGAGTTGCAGCGCAGCAATGCAGACCATTTATAGAACAAAAGCTAGCCCAATTCCATCTCAAGGTCAGAGCCCTACCTCCTCCTTCCCACTCCCAGGGGAAAATAGATCAAGATGAAATGAAAATCAGAAGAAAAGAAAATCATTTCATCTCTGAAAAAACTGAGCAGTGAGAATGCCTCATATGATAATCTGGAAACCTCAATCAATGCAGAGAAGAGAGTAGCTGAAAATGAGTCTCTCTTTATGCTCTGTGCTATGTGAAGCAAAGAGCGAGGAAAGACCACAAAAAAGCAGCATATCACCCATTCTCTTGTTCTAGGAATCATGTCCACGCTTATTAGAATTCATATTTATTCAGGGCTTACTATATGTCAGCAACTGGTTAGGCTGATGATGAAGACAGAAACGGTACTGGCCTTACAGAAGCAAAATTGTCCAGTAATTACAAGGATAAGGAATGGGTGTTATATAAAAAAAAGAGGCTACATATTCTTTACTTCTCCTAAATATGTTAGCATAAGAACCTAAATTAATGAGGTCATCTGAAGAAGGGGCATTCAAGTTGAAAATAAGAAAAAAGTAGGGGTGAAGAGGGAAGCATACTTTAAGCTTTAGAAAGTATATATAAGGTGGAGCAAAAAAACCAAAAAAGCAAAGACAGTAACTGGAGCAAGAGGAAGAGGGAAAAACAAGTGTGAGTTAAGACGAAAGAGGCAAGGGCCTGGCCATGCAAGTCATGTGAGGAATTTTTATTTTGAATGTAAAGGAACAGGAAGACATGGAAGGACTTTAAGCATGAGAATGACATGATTGTATTTCCATACTAGAAAAATTTTGTGGAGAACCAGATGGAGGGTGTTAAGACTTGGGGGGGTGGAGGGGTGAGTTCAAATACAGACCTTCCATTTACAGATATATGATCATAAGCAAGTTCCATTGTATTAGTAATAACAATGGAAAATAATAGCAGCTAAGAGTTGCTGGGCATAGGTGTTAAGTGCTTTAAATATATTAACTCCCCAATTTTTTCTATAGCTTTTTTAGATGGATACTTTTATTGTTATCAGATGAGGAAACCAGGATATAAACAGACTAAAAGTAAATTAACAAGTATCACACAATGAGACTGCAGCAGGGGCAGGTAAAACACAGTCTGGTGGCAAATGTGATGCTTTGATCCACTATATGTGAGTTATTTGTTAGAACTAAGTAAAAGAATATTTACCAAAAAGCAGCATATCACCCATTCTGTTGTTGATGGCTGGCTGACAGTCGTTGTTCAACCTGTCTTCCTGCCATTATGTGCAAGAAATGCAATCAGGTTTCTACAGTGGGGTTATAAAAACAGTATCTTTTAAAGTCTTTTTTTTTCTTCAGAACACTACCCAGGTGGCAAAGCATTATTTTTTAAAGATTTACTTTATTTGTGCATACAGAACTGGGGTATAGGCCAGAGATGTAGGGGCAATGAGAGGCTTCACCAGAGACAGAGTGGGGAGCAGAACAGGCAGATCTACGAAGTACACTGCTGAGGGGAGCAGCAGGCGGGTCAGAAGAGGTCTGCCGTGCAATGTGGTCCCTCCCCATGTGGTCCCTCCCAGGCAGGCCAGGATCGAACTCATGTGGAAGTGGCTTAAGCTTCTTAGTGCTGTGCTTTAACCCAGTGCACCACCAGGGAGGGCCTTAAGTCTTTTTAAACTTACAACACTATTCCAGGGACTTGATCCACAGTATGATCACATTTAATACTTCTTTGCTACTACATCTTCTGAGAAGCTTCGCCTAATCCCTCAATAATAGTGTTTACAAAGTGCTAAAATGTGCCAGTCTCTCTGTTAAGTGTTATCATATACTATTTTATTTAATTTTTGGAACTCAAACAAATAGGAATATTATCATCCCCACTTTATAGAGGAGGAAAGAGATTCAGTATTTCCCAGGTTCATATTGTAACTATGGAACTATTGGAACTAGTGAAAGCAGACAGTGTGAATCCAGAGTTTGTATTCTTTTTTTTTTTTTAAAGATTTATTTATTTATACAGAACTGAGGTACAGGCCAGAGATGCAAAGGGTGAGAGGATTCACCAGGAACAGAGTGGGGAGCAGAACAGGCAGATCGACAACGTACACTGCTGAGGGGAGCAGCAGGTGGGCTAGGAGAGGTATGCCACCTCATGTGGATCACCTCTGGGGCAGGCAGGGATCGAACTCATGCGGAAGTGGCTTAAGCTTCTTGGTGCAGTGCTTTAACCCGCTGCGCCATCAGGGAGGGCCCCAGAATTTGTATTCTTAACTGCTTGTTGCTTAAAATGTGGTCCACAGACAAGTTGCTGGTGAGCAAAAAAAAAAAAAAAAATCTAGTAGATGACAGGAAGTGTACCATAGCTACTAAACACGCTCTCCATTTCAGCCAATATTTTTCTTTCAATAGCAAGGCTTTTTTGCTTAAGAAAGCAAAGCATTACTGTACATTCTGGCGTAAGTTCCTGATATCCTCAAGCTTGGCACTTTGAGAAACATGGCTCTAATTTCCATTATACTACTCTACCTCCTTAAACTCTCTCTTTCACTTGTCACTTTCCATATTATGTACACATACATATTCCCTAAATGCAGGGTCATTCACCTCAGTTCCCTTCAGTCACCATATCTACTATACATCAAAAAGAGAACCAAAAGTTTTTTAATTAGTCAATTACAAACACTTTCATCAAATTTTAGGAAATGTACACTACACAACTGGACTGTGCAGTCATAATCAAAACCTCTCATTCTTTTAATCATAGCTTAATATTTCTCTTATGGCAGGCCTGTAGCTAGCTGCTGAAGAAATAAAGAACACAGAATACATTTAGTCAGAGGGGTTGGGAGCTGACACATGAGCAGATCACTAAGGCCTGAAGCACAAACTGGCATGACAGAAGTATGTGTCAAGTGCTGACTGAGCAACCAACACTCTGGGGCATTACAGAAAGATAAAGCACATCATTAGGTCTGAAACACTTGAAGTACTATCAGCTGTGAGAGCTACAGTCAGTTTATTACACAGTTTTCTAGAAAGCATGCTGAACACAGTTATAATCTAGTTATAAAGTTCAAGAGTTCAAATTTGGTTTAAGGATAAAATAAGGCTCTTTTTAGTTAAAAATAGCGCAGCAAGACCAAACTGGGTTAAGTCCAGACAACTTATTGATTCTGTGACTTTTGGCCTTTCTGTGACTTGGTTTCTTCACAGGTAAAATGGTTGTATATTAATAACTAATGACTAAAAAAGTTTAGTTTTGTCATAGTGCCATACCATGCTTGTATTACTTTGCTACAATGGCAAACCACTCAAACTATTATTTATTAAATATATATTTTAAATCAACTCACTTTAAAAATTAATCTTAAAAGGAAACCTGAGATGTGGAACAACTGGAATTCATATTGCTAGTGAGAAAGTAAAATGAGATGGCCACTCTGGAAAGCAGTTTGACAATTTTTTATAAATTTAAATATATACTACTCTTAACATCTGAGGCAGTGATCTCACTCTTAGAGAAATGAAAATTTATGTTCTTCTCACAAACACCTGTATGTTTATAGCATCTTTTTTCATTACTGTTCCAAACTGAAAACAACAAAAATATCCTTCAGCAAGTGAAAGGATAAACAAACTGTGGTACACTCAGTGAGATGTTCCTCAGCAATAAAAAAGAAATAAACTACGTGATATTGGCAATAATATAGATGAAGCCCAAGTACATTATCCTAACTGAAACAAGTCAGTCTCAAAAGGAAAAACACTCTACAATTCCATTTATATGACATTCTAGAAAAGACAAAAATTAAAGGGATGAAAAATAGAACATTAGCTCCCAGGGACTGGAAGTGTGGGGAGGAACAAAGTATAAACATAGGAGAGGACATCTTGGGATGAAGGAAATGTTCTCTAACTTGACTATCATAGTATTTACTTTTTGATGATAATGGTATTCGTGAAAACTCATAAAAACTAATTACTTAAAGGGTGAATTTTATTGGCTATAAATTATACCCAAATATGCTCCTATAAATAGAAAAGCTATATTAGTTGCCATAAATAGTAAGTCAAAAATAAATACAAAGATAAAAAACGTTAAGGAGGTTAGGGTGTTGCAGTCCATATACTCAGTTGTAAAAAAAAAAAAATTCTTGCTATTTGCCACAACATGAATGGAATTGGAGGGAATAATGCTAAGTAAAATAAGTCAGAAGGAGGGAGACAAATATCAGATGGTATCACTTATATATGCAATATGGATGTACAAGACAAAGGTCAGGTAAAACCAAACCAGTAACAAACCCTAGAAATCTGATGTAGAACTGAGACTATCAGAAGGCTAAGGAGGGGGAGAGAATAAAGCACTGGTGAGGGTGCACAAGGAATGGGGTGAAGATCACAGGTGCTTTGGTGGTGGGGTGGGGTGGTAACATCAGAAGGGGGAGATCCTATACCTCTAAATCACAAGCAACGTTGTAAACCAATGTTACCTTAGTAAAAACATAGAGTGAAAACAAAATGATGTTATAAAATTGTATTAGATACTAGTGCTTGCCCAGGACTCTGAACCTGAGGTCTCCTCTCTATTATAAAAATAGGAAGTGCTAGAATGTTGTTAAGGACATACTAGCACCACACCAGAATTTCTACTTGACATAATTAGGTTGAGAATTTAAAAGGTAAGAAATTTCTCACCATGTGATTTAATGTTATTTAAGGCAAACCATAGGACTTCCCACACTTTCTCAAACACTGTGATAATATATGTAAAGGCCTGGAGTAGCAGTAAATGTTAATTCTCCTCCCTTACAGTTTTCCAACAAATCCAAAGAGTAAATGAAAAGTAGAACAGGCAAAGAATATCTAAACAAGTGGGCAGACATACTATGTCAATGGATCAGCAGAAACAGAATAAACAAGAACATATGTTACAAAGTACAATCAGGCTCCTTTCTGTAGGAATTGATAAACTAATCCTTAGACTTTTATGGAAAACCTAAAGATCTACAATAGCCAAATACTGAGAAAAAAAGAAGCAGTAATGTTAATAACCAAATAATAACAATTAAGATTATGTAGTACTGGTGTAGCAGAATTATACAGATCAATGTACCAAAATAGAGTTGAAAACAGATTACATACATATGGTCAATTGAGTTTCAACAAAGGTACTACAACAATTCAATGGAGAAAGAAAATCTTTTCAAATAAATGGGGCTGGAATACTAAATATGTATAGGCAAAATAATAATAACATTGACCTATATTTCATATCACATACCAAAAAAAAACCCAAAAAACCAAACTTCAAAATGACCATAAACCTGAAAGTAAAACTTAAATTTATAGAACTTCTAGAAGAAAACATAAGTATCTTTGTGATATAAAGATTTCTTAGATATGACACAAAAAAGCATAAACAATAAAAGAAGAAATTGATAGACTGAATTTCAACAAACCAACAAATGCTTCTGTTCAAAAATACCTTGGTAAAAAGACCAAAAACTATGTCATAGACTGGGGGAAAATATTTGCAAAATACAGATTGAAAAAGAACTGGTATCCAAAAATAGATGATAAACTTTTCATAATTCCACAGTAAGATAACCCAATAACAAAAATGGGCAAAAGATTTGAATAGACATGCCATCAAAGCAAGTATGTTCTGAAAAAGTTAAAACAACAGAAAATTAATTAGTGGCTGCCAGGGACTTGAGACCAGAGAGCAGACTGACTACATATAGACACAAGAGAACTTTCTGGAGTAGCAGTAAATGTTAGTTCTCCTCCCTTACAGTTTTTTATATTTATTTTTCATTTTCTTACATTGTTCATTTTTGTTAGAACATTTGATTCCCCCCCTCAGGTATAGTACCCATAATCCTCCCACCACAGCACCTGTAGACCATCTCTACAGTTCCTGTGTTCTTCCCTCCCATTTTGACCACTTCTTTTACTCCCCCCCACCCCATGCCTCAGATCTATGGTCTGCCTTCAAGTTGGTCTCCCCACTACCACTGTTGTGCAGTTTCCCAATATTACACCTATAAGTGAAACTGTGATTGTGGCAACTATATACCTAAAAAGAATGAATTTTGCTGTATATAAGTTATGTCTCAAAACCTCATTTAATAACAGTAACAGAAAAGAAAGCATTCTACCCACACCATTAACACGAGCAAAAGCATTCTTCATACCTTTCCTCAACTTTAATGGAGAGATGGTTGCAGAGGTTGTGAACATACTGGGCATAACTCTCTGCCAAGGCCATGTCATATGCAGTCAGGTGAACATTTAGAACTCCATATTCATAATCGGTCCCCAAATTAATGGGTCTCACTTCCACTTTTCCCCTCTTCTTCTTGGGCTAAGCAGAAAACAAATAGAGAAAGAAAGTGAATCAAAGTATTATACAATAAATTCTAATAGTCCATTTTGTCAGTGAATCAGTCTTTCAAATAAATTTGTTCACCATTTTTCTCCAAGTTTACCCTACTACAAACTGACATTCTCCTGGGAAAGAATGGGCAATTTCCCTTATCAGTTTGGACTTTGACATCTGCCAATGAAATGAGAGGGGATAGCATTACTTTAACATGAACACATGTTTTAAATAGTTGAGATTATATACATAAAAGAAACAAATCACTCTGGGAAAGGTTTCTCAAGAGCACCCTTTTCAGTGGCATGTGGTAAGATTCTCAACACAGAGACGTCATATATATTTAAGGGTCAGGTTTAATAGAAAAGGGACAGAAGAGAGAAGGACGCTTGCATAGAAGCAAGCAGACAGAGCTGCTCTAAAAGGGACAGGTTTGCTGAGAGAGGCCTGCAAGGTCACGGGCAGGCCTCTGCTGAAACTGCCTCTGCTGAGGGAGGTCAGCGAAGAGAAGCCCCTGAATGGCAGAGGTCAAGGACAGGGAGGAGGCTGCTGCCCTGCAGAGAGAGAGAGAGAGAGTAGGTGGAAGGAAGCACCTGCATAGGCTCAGGGGCAGAAAGACTGCTCACATCAAAGAATCTTAATCTAGAACCCACAGAGGAATTTCAAGGGATCTGTCAACTCCAAACTCACAAGCAAAAATTTACATGTGTACACAATTTTCTGAGGAAGGAGTCCTTAGCTTTCATAAGAATCTTAAAGGAATCAATTGCAAAGTTCAGCAGTCATTCTCTTCCAACCCTCCTAACATTTACATTCTGCAATTATTTATACAGTCTTCCTCTTAAGAACTGGAGTAGAAAAAATATTTTAATCTTTCCCTTTCATATACAGGGCATATCAATATGTGAAAGCTGCTGTAAAGGTTAAAATAAGGTCTGAGAAAATAGATACTAAATATAACATAGACCAGGATTAAGAAAGCTTCTCAACTGGAAATAAACTAATTTAAAGGGCTATCAAAAGAGGGCCTTGTTGGGGCCTCCCTGTTGGCACAGAGGTTAAAGTCTCAGCACTATCAAATTATCCACCAACCACTGCGGCATGAGTTCACTTCCAGGGAGCTAACCCATGTGGAACAGCAGACCTCTCTTGTCTCAACCACTGCTCCCCTCAGCAATCTGTTTCAGTGGATCTGCTCTAGGGAGTTAGGGAGTTAGGGAAAGTTCTGGCTTGCTCCCCCAATTCTTTCTCTGGTGAATCCACTCACTTCCACCATAGTTCTTGTATGTGTAAATAAAAACAAATCTTTAAAAAAAAAAAAGAGGGACTTGTTAAATAAATGTACATTCAGGCCCTCCCTGGTGGCACAGTGGGTTAAAGCACAGCACTGAGAATCTAAAGCTGCTTCCGCATGAGTTCGATTCCTGCCTGCCCCGGAGGAGACCACATGGTGTGGCAGACCTCTCCTGACCGCCCGCTGCTCCCCTCAGCAGTGTACTTCGTCGATCTGCCTGTTGTGCTCCCCACTCTGTCTCTGGTGAAGCCTCTCACCGCCCCTCAGCCTCTGGCCTGTACCCCAGTTCTGTATGCACAAATAAATAAATCTTTAAAAAAAATGTACATTCATACAATAATACATTATGGAGCTAAAAGATGGAATAAGTAAGTACTGATAAGGAAACATCCTTAAAACAAATTAGATTATAAAAGCAAACACTAGAATGTCTTCAGAATATTGCTGTGTATATAAAAAGGGTAGGTATACCATACTTACAAAAAGAACAGATATATGTGCATTTATTTGGGTGTGGTGTGCAGTTGTTACGTAGTTAATTATTTGCTTATATATAAAAAAAAATCTCAGAAAGAATGCACAAAAACACTATGGCTGCCTATAAGGGAACTGGGTGACTGGGAGCATAGCACTGGCAGAAACTTTTAAACTATTTTCCTCCTATATTTTTTCATTTTTTAAAAAAGATTATTTATTCATACAAAACTGGGGTACAGGCTAGAGGCGCAGAGATGGTAAGAGGGTTCACCAGAGACAAAGTGGGGAGCAGAACAGGAAGACTGAAAGGTACACTGCTGAGGAGAGCAGCCTCAAGGCAGGAGAGGTCTGCTGCGCCATGTGGATCACCTCTGGGGTGGGGATCAAACTGGCACTGAAGCAGCTGCAGCTCTCTTGCAGTGCTGCTCTTTAACCTGCTGGGCCATCTGGGAGGGATCCCTTCTATATTTTTTCAACTTTTAATGTGACCCTTTTGTCAGTTCAAAATTAGAATTTTTAAATCTATGTTTTTGCTTAAAAATATAGCAAAAATATTCATGTCGAAAGATAAGTATACACCTCAATGAATATTCAAATGAAAATGCCTCTATAATCACTGTAGTAGAACATGAAACAGAATACTAGCTGCATTCCAAAAGTCTCCTCCCCTCCAAGTTGGTAATGACTATTCTGACTTCTAATACCATAGGATTATTTTGCCTGTTTTCAAAATTTGTGGAAATGAAGCAATACACTCTGTTCTATTTGTGGGTGACTTCTTTCATTTATTATATTTGTAAGATTCATCACGTATTAGGTGAAACAACAGCTCTTCAAATTACTCTAGAAAATGCTACAATTTATTCTTTTTACTGTAGATGGAAATTTGAGTTGAGTGTGGAGCCTTTATGTAGTAATACTGCTACCAAATCTCATGTATGTATCTTTCAGAAAATATGTGTATAGATTTCTGCTGGGTAGCCTATAACCTGAAGAACCGAGTTATAGAGTCAGTAGTATAGGGAATTTTTCCTTTTTTAAAATTTGTTTTAAAGATTTATTTACTTATTCATACAGAACTGGGGTACAGGCCAGAGGTGCAGACGCAACGAGAGGAATCACCAGAGACAGAGTGGGGAGCAGAGCACAGATGAAATACACTGCTGACTGGAGCTGCTGGCGGGTCAGGAGAGGGCTGCCTCACCACGTGAGTCACCTCCCTGGCAGGGGATTGAACCCTTGGTGAAAAGGCTGCAGCCAGCTTCCCAGCACTGTGCTTTAACCCATTGCGACTACGGGGAGGTCCCTCTCTTCTCATTTTTTTATTGGGTTGCCTGCCTTACTCTTACTGATTTGGAGCAGTTATTACCATATTCTACATAAGATTTTTGTTAAATGTACACATTGCAAATATCTTCCCCCTCTGTGTAGCTTTCCTTTTCACTTTTTAATAGTGTATTTTTATGAGCAGGAGTTCTTTTTTATAGTTGTGTTTATTTTGAAATCATATTTATTGAAGTAACAATCTACAATACAGAATGTTTTAGGGGTATAGGTTCACACCTCTTCAAATGTATGGTATCACCATAAATCAGTATTCCCTCCACCAGAACCTTAATAATTCTCCAAAATAGTCCATTGGGCCCCCCTCTTTTTCATCCCCCATACTTTCTGGTAGCCTTAGTTGTCAGATTTCAAGCATTTGTTTTGGTTTGGTTTTATCTATTTCTTTGCCTTGTTTTTTTTTTTTTTTTTATATTCATCTGTTATCTGTCTTTCTCCTCTGACTTAATTTGCTTAGCACAGTAACTTCTAGTTCCCTTCATGGATCACAAGTAACTGTATTTCATTTTTATATTTAATAGCTAAGGAGTATCCCATTCTGTGATATATACCAACTACTCATCTATCACTGGACATTTAGGTTACTTCCAGAGCTTACTATTGCAAATAATGCTGCAATGTGCATGAGTCCTATTGTCTTTTCAGTTAAATAGCTAGGAGGGAATGCTGGGTCACATGGTAAATGTATTTTTAATATTTTGAGACATATCCATACTGTTTTCCATACTACATTCCCACTGACAGAGTACAAAGATTTCTTCTTTCTTATACCCTCTTCAACACTTGCATTTTCTTTCATTTTTAAAGAAAAAATTTTAAAAATGTTATTTATTTTCGCAGAGATCTGGGGGGCAGGCCAGAGGTGCAGGTATGAGAGGATTTACCAGAGACAGAGTTAGGAGCAGCACATGGAGGTCTACTGAAATACACTGCTAAGGGGAAGCAGCAAGCTAAATAAGAGAGGTCTGCTGCAGCATATGGGTTAGGGGTGATAGTGCTGAGAGACATAACCCCTAGAACACCATGGCAGTCCCAACACTTGCAGTTTCTGATCTTTTTTAATAAGGGCTATCCCCACAGGTCTTAGATGGTATCTCATTATGGTTCTTATTTGCATATTCCTGATAGTAAATAACAATGAGCAATTTTTCATGTGTCTGTTGGCCATCTACATGTCTTCTGAGAAATATCTATTTAGATGTTCTGTCCACTTTTTGATTGGGTTCTTTAACTTCCGTTGTTGAGTTGTATGAGTTCTTTATAGAGTATGGATATTAGCGCTTTGTCAGATGTATGATGTGCAAATATCTTCTCCCATTCAGTAGAGTATCTTTTTGCATTGACAGTTTCTTTATGTAGGAGGTTATTAATATAATGTCCTACTTTTTGGCTGTTTCCCTTGCTGTTGTAAAGACACTCCTAATGTTAGTGTCTAGGAGTGTTTCTGCCTATGTTCTCCTCTTAAGTATTTACTGGTTTCAGGTCTTGCATCTATGTCTCTCATCTATTTTGAATTATTTGTTTATGATGTGCAATAGTGATCTAGTTTCATTCTTTTGCATGTGGCTGACCAATTTTCCCAACACTTTGTGTTGAAAAGACTTTTCTTTATCCAGTGTATGTTTTAATTCTTTTGTAATAAATTAACTATGTATATAAGTGGAGGTTTGTTTCTGGGCACTCAATTCTATTCCATTTGTCTATATGCCTATTTTTACTTCACTACTGTCCTGTTTTGATTACTGTTGCTTTGAGGTATAGTTTGAAGTCAGGGAGTGTATTACCTCCTTCCTTCTTGTCAGAGTTGTTTTTGGCTATTCAGGATCTTTTATGTTTTTATACAAATATCAATAATGTTTGCACTATTGGAATTTTTACAGACTGTATTAAATCTGTGTATTGTTTTGGGTAAGATGGACATATTAACTATGCTAGGTTTTCCAACACATGAGCATTGAAAATCTTTCCATTTCTTTCTGTCTTCTTTTATTTCTTTTATAGTTTTTGTTGGATAGGATTTTCACGTCCTTTGCCGATTTGTAGGTACTTAATTTTTTTGGATGTGATTGTACATAGGATTTTTTTTTATTTATCCTCTAGTTTGCATACAGGCAAACAACAGACTTTTGTAAATTGATTTTGTTGCCACTTTATTGCACTCATTTACTGATTCTAACTTTTTTTGTGGAATCAAGGATTTTCTGTGTATGTCATCTACAAATAGTAGTATTTTAATTTCTTTTCCAATTTGGATTTTTTTTTTTAAGATTTATTTATTTATTCATACAGAACTGGGGTACAGGCCAGAGATGCGGAGGGTGAGAGGATTCACCAGGAACAGAGTAGGGAGCAGAACAGGCAGATCGACAACGTACACTGCTGAGGGGAGCACCGGGTGGATCAGGAGAGGTCTGCCACGCCATGTGGATCTCCTCTGGGGCAGGCGGGGATCAAACTCTTGTGGAATTGGCTTAAGCTTCTTAGTGCTGTGCGTTAATCCGCTGCGCCACCAGGGAGGGCCCAAGGATTTCTTTTATTTTTGAAGTTCTTATTTTTAATGTAGCCCAATCTACTTATTCTTTCTTTTATGGCTATTTTATGACTCTGTTAAAGAAATCTTTGTAAGCCTTAAGATCGTGATGATATTCTCATGTTATCCTATCATGGTTTGATTACTTTAATATTTACATTTAGATATATAATCCATTTTAGGTGATTATTTTTGTACAATGTGAAATAGGAGTACACAGTCTTTTTTTCCCCCCCACATGGTGATTCAATCCAGTTGTCCCAGCATCCCTACACTGCAATGTCACTTTTGAAGTATAGTTTGAAGTCAGGGAGTGTAATGCCGCCTTTCTTCTTGTCAGAGTTGCTTTTGGCTATTCATGGTTCTACACAAAATTCAGTAACATTTACTCTATTTCCTTAAAGAATACTATTGGAACTTTGATACAGATTGCATTAAATCTGTGTAGTTATATTGTATCCATAGAGATATGCATGTTTCAGTACTCTTTAGTACTTTTAATTCTATTTCCTTGGACTACTTGTTTGTCCTTAAGCCAATAGCATACTCTTAATTATTAGTGATTTATAATAAGGCTTGCTATTTAGTAAAAAGTTAGGTTTTTTTTTTAAGAAAATGGGAGAGGGCAAACTTATCTCCATTAAGCTGCCTTAAGTCATCCCTGTCTAACAGCCAATAGCCTAGTGGCTGCCACAGCAGTTATTTCTGGCAGAGCATCTGGAGTGCTTCACATTGCTGCTATCCAAGTTAACTTAAGAAGGCTTGGACCCAATTTAGGGAAGAAGATGGAGACAAGAATTGCTCTTTTCACAAGGCCCCTACTATTAATAATGACAGACCTATTCTCACAGCATTGTTCCAGGAAATGAACATATAAAAAAGTGGATGATACAATCTGTGGCACATAGACACTCAATAAATGTTAACTATCATTACTATTTTCATTTTTATATTTTTTATATCAAGTATATGACCTGACAGAGAGAAAACATTCAATGAATCATTATCTTTGGATTTTAGAATAGGAAGGCATTTAGAGATGACTTTGTCCCAGTTCTTTAACTTTGTATGGGAATATTGTGAAGCTCAAAGAGATGAAGTACGCCCCCAAAATCACAGTGCTAGACAGTACAGACCCTAAGAATTAAAATCTGTATCTTCTAACCTCCACTGTGGGGATCATTCACCACAGCCCCTGTATTACTAAAGTTCCTAAAACTGGGGGACATTTCAGGGTCACTCAGCTTTCAAATCATCAAGATACAGTGGCTTGTTTCTTTCTTATTCAGAGCCCACCACACCCATGGCCAAATGCAGCAATCCACACTTCTCATCATGACAGTGAGCACTGCAGTGAGCTGTGAAGAAGGCTAAAGTCAGAATGCAATCAGCAAAAGCTACAAATTTTCAGTGAAGGTAAGAACTTCTCTGCAGCCTCCAAGAAGCTTATTTTACTGGGGAAAACATAAGGGCTCTTTGAAAAGTGTCGCTCTAGGGCAACAAAAGAAGGCTGATTCAGAATCCCTCTTGGCATCTCACTTGCTTTTCCATGTTAGCCTAGATCTGTCTGGAGTGATCCGTACCATCAGGAGTCAACTGATATATTTCAGTTCTGAGCCAGGGCACAGCATAGCTAGCAAGAGCTGACTGCATAAAATATCAGATAGCAGTTCCTATATTTTTACCTGTTCAATATTTCTTACATCCATTCCCTCCTTTTTATTCCTACTTCTTGAGTTCAGATCTCATAACTGTTAAAGATGTCTGAGCAAGGGGCGTGCATAACTAGAACTGTGTTTTGGGAAGGCCACCCTGACTACACATGGAGGAGCCATGTAAGGAAGGAAGGGAGGCTAGGAAAAAGGCAGCAGGGAAGATGGCTACTGCCCACCATCAAACTCTGGCACTCTTGACTGACCTGGACTCACCATGGCGGGGCCCAAGATGGTCATTCTCAGGTTTCTGGAGGATTGCACTATGACCCCTAACATGGTCATAGGATAAATTACTATGCTTTTTTTTTTAATATACAAGATTATTGGGAAACTTTCCAAGAGCAGATAGGAAAGGAATCAGATTAGAACAAGAGGTTACAAATCCCAAAGCAATTTCAAAGATACTTTCATCTTTCCCTCTTTCTCTCTATAACTTTATGCAAGGAGAAAGTTGAGGTCCAGAAAGGAGAAGTAACTTGTTGAAGGTCAGAAAAATACAGCAAAGATAACCACTTTTTGTCTAGCCATGGCTGGCTGCTGCTACTAGGCTTTCTCTTCTAGTTCTGCAGAAGTACACAGTATCCAGATAGTATACAGATTGCATTATCCAAGGTGGGAAAGTTGGGAAGGAATTCTATTATCCTAATCTTCAGAGGAAAAGGTCAATATGCTTGGAGCATATTAAGTTTCAAGAAATACTGGTGATAGAAATAAAATTTATTGCTTTTAAGAACTTTTATTAGAAATAAAATTTATAGCTGAGGACTTGGATGATTTGGTTATGGTATGAGAAGTGCAGAAAGATCAAGTGGTTACCTTGGTAAGTAAGTCAACATGGCGTTTAGACAAAAGGCCTGGCCCTGACTGGGATGACAAGAGGCATAGATTTAGATGAAAGCCGAAGAAAATCTAGACTGAAATCTTCACTTTTTGCTTAGCACAACATGAAAATGAATGACCTCTCTAGGTATCAATTTCTTCATCTGCAACACCTACAATTATTGTAAAGCTCAATATAATGACTTTATATAAACTGGAAATAGCACAGACTTTAAATAGATTCTGGCCATCCTTAGTTCAAATGCTGGCTCTGGAAATTACTAATCACTCGGTTAAGTCATTTATTCTGAGTCTTAGATTTTTCAAAGCAAATCTTTAAAAACCACGCGTTAGACAAAATTATAATTCTATAGGTGTAATACTATGTCCTTTACTGTCTCAGTGTTTCCAGTGAACCTAAGCACTGGGTGTCCTAGAGCACTGTGAGCACCTGACACACTAGGTGCAGGGTACAGGATCTAAATGGTTGTTAAGCTGAATTCCAAAACACCTTTACTTCCTTTCAGGGAGAACTGCTTCTTTGTCTTTGTTCTCTTGATATTTAATTCATTCCTCTAGTAAAGCATTTAGCACATGTATTTAGTACCATTTTCTAGCACTATCTTTTCTAGCACATTGTATACTCATACTCTTCTTAGGAAGAGACTGTCCCAGTCATCTGAGCACTAACCATGCCCAGCACACAGATGCTAGGCTGATCGTTTTCCTTCTTTTTTTTTTTTTTTAAGATTTATTTATTTATGCATACAAGAACTGGGATATAGGCCAGAGGTGCAGGGAAGGGTGGGACGGGCAAGAGGATTCACCAGAGACAGAGCGGGGAGCAGAACAAGCAGACTGACTGAAGTACACTGCTGAGGGGAGCAGCAGGAGGTTCAGAAGAGGTGTGCCACACCACATAGGTCACCTCCCTGGCCAGGAATTGAACTCGTGCTGCAGTGGCTGTGGACTATTTCATAGTGTTAAGCTTTAATGCGTAGTGCCACCAAGGAGGGCCCCTGGTTTTCTTTTTTAATGAGTACAAGTGGTATTCTTGAGGGAATAGATGGATGTTACTTTAAAACAATTCTCTCTAAGCCAGTCGTAATAATCTATTTCTAGCCTTACCATCACTAGGTTGGCAAAGGCAATCTTTGTAGTCCTAGGAAGCCAGAACTATCACCATAAAGTGATTCTGATATGCTGGTTTTTCTGGGAATTATGCCACAATCTCCTCGCAGACTTGGGGCTGTCAGAGCTACTCTATGTGTGCTACAACAAAATGAACAGGTGTTAGAACTGACACCTCCTCTGTGTTAAAAGTAAACACAACAGAAAGTTTCTAAGAGAAAAGGTATTGTGATTCATAGAGGTCATTTTATAAAGAGGAAGTAAATTGTTTAAGTTAGAAATATATACCTTACTTTCTTCCCCTAGAGCCTAGAAAATAGAACATTACAATTATGAACTGATAGCAATTTATATTGCCTCAATTTCACTCTCCTACATTTTCCTCTAGGCAACTCTCTGATTCTTGAGCTACTATTACCCCAAGACTGGAGGCTGGGAAATAGCTGAAATAAGTGGGCTTGGGTGATATGACCTACCACTACACAAGTGTGAAAGACTAAATTATTTTTATTTCTACAATAAAAATCACTCCAATGTTAAGCTTTTAAATTTAACAGAATGATGCAGAGCCTGGAGGGAATAATGAGACTTATACATTGAGAAACAGTGATAGGTACAGAGATATGCTCTGAAATGTGATCACTCACTGCCACAATCAAGCTGCATTTTATAGGATGAGAAGGAGGGAAAAGAAAGGCCTCATGTCATAGAGGGGAAAGAGCATGTGTAAAAGCACAGAGCATGAGAGAGAGAGGTAGTGGGTACATGAGGAAATAAACTGCACAAGGTGCAGAGAGCAATCACTGAGAGGGAAGCAGGGCCTGTACTATAAGAGATCCGGGAACCCAGGGTTTGCTCTCACCCCCATGTTGTCACTCAGGAGAAGCTTCCTTTTTCCTCTCTCTGCTCACCAATTTCTGAGAGAAAGCATCAAACACAAGATCATAAGCATGGAGGGAAGGAAACTCACCTAGAGTTATAAACCAGGATATGTAAGAAAGAGATTAAAAAACAAACAAACAAAAACAACAAAAAAACCCCCAAACTGGTAAAGGAATAAAACCTGCATTAATAAGTAAAGTTGAGCTGAGGCAAATGCCTTTTTTCTTCCCAAGGATTAGAAGTCATATGGCTGAATGTGGAGTCCTTGGAAGAAGAAATGAAGAAATTACACAAGCAGAAATTGTCAAGGGCTTGGGAGTTTATGCATGAGAATTAACTCTTGTCTCATGGATGTGGGACTCAAGAGAATAGACAGCCTGGCCTTAGAGGGAATAAAAATGGGAATCTGGCTACTTATTGATTTTTTGGGGTTCTAGGCTTAGGAAGAGGAAGGGGGCCAGAAAATGCCTTCTAGTATATACAGTCCAGTTCTCAGAGGAGCAAAACGGACAGGAACTTGGCGCAGAATCTCTGTAAGCTTTCAGCATGCAGTCCTGCATAGGAAGGGAGGCACCCACAGCAACCTCCACCACTACTTAGCACTACTGTGCCAGCCACGCTGGGGCAATGAATCACATCAGAGAAAAGTCTACAGCCCTAACGAAGGCAGCATTACTCTCTTCAAGTAACCAAGGTCACCCACAGCCAGCTGTTTGCATAGAGTGGGTTACAGATTTACAAAAACCCAGAAAAACTATAATAACCACATTTCAGTTGAGCTCAATCAATAGTTACTGTGTTTTAGTTAATGCCAAGTCCTACACTGAGCTGAGGATACATAGAAAAATGAGGCATGGCTTCTATCATAAGGGATCTCACATACAGACAGTTAAGATGGAGAACAGTAAGTCTTAGGCCAGTGGAAACTCCAGTAGCTCATGATAGGACAAGTAATCCAGTACAGGGAATTCAGGAAGATTTCTCAGAAGGGCAGATTCATATTTTTCCTTCAATACCCTGCTCCTCACTGGCATTTAAAGGTTCAGGATGTATTAGCCAATGAAGAAGGAGAGAAGGTTTTCCTCTTCCTGGTGGATAGAAGAGCACTAAAGGGACCATGAATAAAAGTATGATGATTTGGATAAAAGCAAGAGGTCCAGTGCAGTTAAAATATGGTATCCATGAGATGGGAGAACATGTTAGGAAGATGGATATAGTTGGCACTAAGTATGCATTAAGCTTTTTTTTTAAAGATTTATTTATGCATACAGAATTGGGGTATAGGCCAGAGGTGCAGTGGCAGCGAGAGGATTCACCAGAGACAGAGTGGAGAGTAGGACAGGCAGATCCATGAAGTACACTGCTGAGGGGAGCAGCGGGCTGGTCAGGAGAGGTCTGCCTCGCCATGTGGATCATCTCCGGGACGAGAGGGGTTCGAACTCATGTTTAAGTGGCTTTAGCGTCTTAGTGCTGTGCTTTAACCCGCTGCACCACCAGGGAGGGCCATTATTAAGCTTCTTTTTGTAGCCAAGGAGCAGCTCACAACAGGATCTATGCAGAAAATTGTTTTTGCGGGAAGATCCCAAGAAATTAAAAAAATAAAAAAGTACATACCCAAACAAAACTAATTATATTTTCTGCTAATTTATGTGGGACTTTTAGAGGGGAAGGTACCAAAATAAAACAATTCCAATGACTTACTCTACAGGGTCACAACTCGGAACAGATGTTAAGTCATTCCTGAATTTTGGTAGCACTTTGTATCTTTCTTTTAGCACTTGTCACTTTCTGCCTGGGAGCATAATTATCTGTATTTTAGCACTAATGTTGTACCAGTTTCCTCTGAGTGTGAGCCAGGTTATGCTCATTTATTCTGTAAACTGTTATTGCAACCTAGTCTGAACAGGCAGGGTACCCCCAACAGTGCCTAACATAATACATGATTGATAATTATTTCATAATTCCATGGCTGAATGACTCTTAAAAATATTCTAATCCAGAGTTTCTCAACCTTTGTTAAGAGTTTGATAAAAGCAATGCACTCTCTTTCTAGAAAAATTTACACAGAGAAAACATTTTATATATAATATCAGAATGCACCAGGCCCAGCGGGGGAAGGTTAATTTACCCAAAGCCATGAAGCCAGTAAATAATAGAACCAAGCTCAGAACACAAGCTCCCTGGCTTCCGATTCAGTACTCTTCCCACTATAAACTAACTGTTTTAGTCTAGTTGTTTCCTGCTGGAGGCTACCTGCCTCATACAAGCCTCAGATGTGGCCATGTTCATATAATGCTTGATATAAGGATAATGCTTAGGAAAAGACGGCAAGTTGAGTGGCTTTTGCTGCCCAAACACAAGTGGTATTGAAATTCTGACAAGGAGAAAGCAGCAATGGGGCATACATAGTCACGTGTGGGCATTAAAGTAAGACAAAGACACAAAAGTGCTGCTGAAATCTCCCCAAGCAGATAGTAAAATCTTCCTCCTAAAAGTACTGTTTATTTTTAAAATTTATGTATGCATATAAGAACTGGAGTATAGGCCAGAGGTGTCGGGGGGAGGAGGTGAGGTAAGAGGATTCACCAGACACAGAGTGGGGAGCTTCATAGGCAGATCAACTGAAATACACTGCTGAGGGGAAAAGCAGGTGAGACAGGAGAGATTTACTTTGCCATGTGGGTCAGCTCCTGGCCAGGATGGAACTCTGGCTATAGTGATTGGAGATAGCTTGACAGCACTGAGACTTAACCCCTTGCACCACTAGGGAGGTTCCTAACAGTACTGTTTATAGGAAAATGACAGAATTGTGACTCCAAGCCAGACCTTCTGACTTTCAAACCAGTGTTGTATCCACATCACCACTTGCAATGAAATCTAACTACTACTCAAGCACTCCTGAAACTGGATTTCAGAGAAGTATCTCAATGCAATAGGTGCTTAGAACCAACTCTAAGTTAGCTGTGATAACAAATACAAGGAACTCATATATACACATTTTAAATCTGCATATAATATAAAAATCAACTATTTGGTGGAAAATGTCAATCCACCTCTATTTGCCACAACCCATTCATTTAACTAAACTGGATATATCATTTCCACTGTGAGAGCCATTAACTCACAAAAAGATACTTTTAAAACCAAAACATTTGGTTTTTATTGTGATAACCTGGCCTAGAGATAGGATTGGGAGGTGGTGGAATCAACTCCAATCTGGATTATATCCAAACCAACCAGAGAGGAATGAGAAGTGACCTGCATCCTTTCTAGCTCCAGTATTATCCAACCTATGCATATCTGATCTCTGGGTCTTTGCAAAAGCTGTACACTATCATTTTTTAAAGGACTCCTGCCCCTTTTACCTCTTGTTCCTTAATTAGGTGCTTATATCTTCCAATGCCATGAGTGGGTTTTGACCTATATTGCCGACTGGTACTCAGTAGAATCCCACCTAAAAGAGAAAGATGAGACAAACTTATTTCAAAGCTCACCACAGGCAGACAGATGATAGGCTAGGAGAGAAATTCTCTACTACAAAACAGACTATGTGGAGTAGCAGGCCTCTTGTGGTTTAAAGAACCAGAGATATTTTTTGATACTAAGCTGACTCAGTTTACTTTCTTTTACTCTCTTTTTGGCCCGTGGACTCTTTCCATCCCCTCTATCTATCTTTCTTTGAGAAACTTTTTCCTGCAAGAGCCCATGGTGGTAGAATGACAACAAACTAATCTTTCTAACATATAAACCTAATCATGTCCTCTTTCATTTATTCAACAATCTATTTACTGCACACATACGATTTTTTAAAAGTGCTTACTATATGCCAGGGACTATACCAGTACTAAAGAGATACCAATGAATGATACAGGGAAAGTCTTTGCCACATTTCAAAATGTTGTGGTGGTTTGCCACTGTCCAAAGTTCACACTCCTTAGGTAAGTATTTAAGAACCTTGATTTTTATAATCTATTTCCAGTTACTTCATCTTCTGCTACTCCCACTCCTCCATATGCCTCGCTCCTCAGCCACAGTGCTACACTTGTCATTCTGTATAAACCATGCTGTTTTCATGCCTGGGTGCCTTGCCTAGCTCCTGCTGAGGCTGTATCTCTCTTCCAGGTAAAATCTTACAAGCCTCTCGGGCCAACTCAAATGTCACTGTCTCCGTGAAACTTTTTTGCTGCCCTAAAAAAAATATCATTAAGTTTACTTCACATTCTATAGTAAACATTGTGTGTAAATGAAAACAGAAAGCACCCGTTTTAAACACAGAGAAATGCAGTCATCCATCAGGGCCCTCCCTGGTGGTGCTGTGGACTGGAGTGCAGCACTGCGAAGATGGCCACCCCGTTTGATCCCCGCCCCAGAGGTGACCCACATGGTCCCGCAGACCTCTCCTGACCCGCTCGCTGCTCCCCTCAGCAGTGTACTTCGTCAATCTGCCTGATCTGCACCCCACTCTGTCTCTGGTGAATTCTCACTGCCCCTGAATTTCTGGCCTGTACCCCAGTTCTGTATGCATTAAGAAAAAAAAAATACGAAGAGCAGAACCAAAACTTCTCTTCATGATGATGACACATCTTAGGTAAAAGTGCTGAGAATGCTTGCTCTGTCTTTGATCTACTGGAATTCCTCAGCAAAAAAAGGCATTTTCAATTACAGTTTGGGGCAATCCCTATAATTAAAGTAGCTGGTTAATTAACACGCTGGTTTAAACCACTGTTAAATTAACCATTTTCCCTTTAAATGAAAGGTTTGGGTCAAATTACCAATGGTTAAACAGATTAATTAGCCAGGCTCAATTACAAAGTTTACAAGTTTGAAAGCCTCTGATTTCCAATAAGTTCAACTTATTAAGCTGGGTTTCCTGCTGTCACATTAACAGTGCAGCTTCCAGAGAAAACATGTAACTCCTTTTCACTAAAAAAGGCACAAAACTCCAGGATCTCAAAAGGAGGCTTTGATAACCTTCAATTAGCACAATTATAGGATGTTTCACACATTGATTTCTCCCACATTCCACCCCCTCCTTCATATATAGCACAGTCAACAGTCCTTCAATGTCCTTGTTTACTAAATGGGGAAGTAATACCATCAATCCAGGATAGAGGACAAACAACTTCATTTTAATTGTTTCTCCTTCAGAACTGGAACAAACATTTTTAGCAGGGCTATGCAGGAGGAAAAGAGGTAAAAATTGGGTTATCCCCAGCCAAGAATCTAATTATAAGTTATTCTCTCCATAGACCATAAGTCCCTGAAAGGCAGATACTTCTCAGCACCTGGCTAGTAGTATGTGCTCAGTAAGTGTATATTTAAGAAGGAAAGGAAAAAGATTCTGAAAATACTGTATCAAGGCAATCTGCAATGATTTGGCCCTGACAGTTATCTACTTTTTCAAAATTTCTTTTCAAAATTTGTTCTTATTACATTGAATTATTTAGACTTGAATGTACCGTGTTTCTCTGACGGTACCATTTTGCACAGCTGTAATGACAAGACTCAGTATTCCCTTTATTTAAAACCTTTAGGCTTTTCTACATAGATACATGAATATGTACTTACTTATTTATTTACTTATTGCTACCTTTCCATGTGTTTAAATCAATAAGAAAAACATGGTCACTGCAATCATTTTCCTTGGAAAAGAACAGCTGGAAAGGCACCCAAAGCTCACAGCGAGTATAATGGGTACAGTTAAGAATGGGCCACTGCTCCCAACTCTTCTGTTTTGAACATCAATCTAATCCAAATTTGAAATTTCTGATTTTAAAGATATCTGGAAGAAGTTATAAAAAAAAGCCATTGAATATTTATCCTTTCAAGCAGAACTACCATGGCATGCTGACACTGGGACATTACCCTGTGCTTTGTAGTCTTCTAGGCACTGGGATTCCCTGACCACAAGTGAAAAATCAACAAAGAAAAGGATAAATGGACAGCACATATATGAAAAATGCCTAACTAATTAGAAATAAAAATACATACAAATCACAGAAACAAGAAACAGCATTTTAAAATAATACAGTAATTCCTGCCCCCCCCCAGGAAAAAAATATACTAAACAAAATTCCCCTCCCTTAAGTAAAAAAAATATATACTAAATACCAATAAGCATGCAAAAAGGAAGTATGAAATGGTGTCTTTATTCTCAAGATCAATTTGGTAAAGCACATCAGTAGTTTTTAAAATGTGCATTTCCTTTGATCCAACAGTTCAACATTTACAAATATATCCTAAGTAAATAATCAGACAAAGGCACAAATAATAGCGTACAGGGATGTTTACTATAGTATTGTTTATATTCCAAAAATCTCATGACATCCTAAGTTTCTCCAAATAGAAAATTAACTAAATTATGTTATTATCCCACACCATTCTTTTCAAAAGTATCCCTATTTAGAACTTTTCCAGCAGCATTTAACATGCCTCACGTTATTCCAGACTTAAAAAAAGAATTAGGGTGAGCTCAGGTACTAAACTAAACTACAAAACTATAGTAACCAAAAATATTACAGACAATTTGATAGGCAAATCAAACATACAGACAGACCAATGAAACAAAACAGAGTTAAAATAGTCCCAGATCTATAGAAACTTAGTACATGATAAAGATAACATTCTCAAACCTATAGGGAAAAGAAATTTGCTTCAATAAATGTTAAATAACTGACAACCTATTTGGGCTGGGGGGATTGCCTTTTACTCATTTCTGACTCCCTATGAACCACATATTTATTTATTTTTTAAAGACTTATTTATTTATGCATGTAAGAGCTGGGGTATAGGTCAGAAATGCAGAGGGTCAGAGGATTCACCAGTTACACAGTAGGGAGCAGAATAGGCAAACTGACTGATATACACTGCTGAGGAGAGCAGCGGGTGAGACAGGAGAGGTCTGCTGTGCCATATGGGCCACCTCCCTGGCCAGGAATCGAACTCATGCCACAGTGGCTGACAATAGCGCAATAGTGCTCAGGCTTTAACCCCTATGATACCAGGGAGATCATCAATAGCAAACCTCTTTGAGCACATTACATGCTTTATTTCATTAATCTTCAAATAATTCACTATATTTTGTACTATAATTATCCCAGTTTTTACATAAGGAGGCTAAGCTACAGAGAGGTAGATAACCAAAGGTCATAGAAAAATATGTGGTTCGTGCTCTGAATTATGACTTCATGTTCTTACCCACTGTCCTAGTTCATATGAGGAGTAGGATTTGGTCCTGGTCAATCTGCTCAAAAATATAGTAGATGTCATTCTACATAACATTATTACAGGGTATTAGAGAGTCACTTAAAGAAACAGACTACATCAGAAAATAACTGCTTACCTACAGAACAGATGGGACTGTCTCCTGAAATTCTGGACCAAAACAGGGGGAGAAAGTATGTTAAATACAATCAGATACCCAAATATAATCTGCAGTTATCAAAATTTGTATGATTCTTACTAACAATATGTCAAAACTAGATATTTTTTATTCATTCTTCCCTTTCTTTCCACAAACATTATTAAGACTGAGAAGGAAAAAGGCACAAAATGATGTAAAAATAAACTATTATGAAAAAAAAAATTACTAAGTAGTTACTATGTGCCAGACAATGTGGTAGGCCCTGAGGATTTGAAAGTAAATAAAATGTCTCCATGGTCCAATTGGGAGAGATATATGTAAACAAATATGTGCCACAATATAGAGCTGATCCAGAACAAAAATATGTACACAATTTGGAGGAAACACACATAAAACTGTGATCAATCCCACCAGAGGTCAAACTATATGATCTGAGATTTTAAAAATGAAGAACTGTCCTCAATTGTGCATTCTTGGCAGAGATATGAAAGTTGTGTACACAGAAAGAGCAAGCCGCTGAATGTGCATGGAACCTAAGTGGCAGGAAAAGGAGTGAGGGACTTTAGATAATACAGGGATCAGATCATGAAGAGCCTTGTAACTGTGCTAAGGAGTTTGATATTTACTCTATGTCTTGGCAGATTTTAAGCACAGGAATGATATTATTTAGTTTAAGTTTTGAAAAACACTTTATTTTTTAAATTTTGAAAAATTAATACTGGCAGCAAAGCAAGCAATGAATGAGAAGTAAAATTGAGACAAGTGAACCAGTCCAGAGGTTCTTAAAATAACCGAGGAGAAAATAAGCCTTGTAATAACATGCTAAGGAAGGATGGGGAGGAAGGGGCAGCAATGAGAGCCAGACTGGGCACAGAAGCCACAGAACACAAAGTAAATGTATGTTTTTATTTAGGTGACCACGTAATATGAATATTTTAGTTCAGTATCCTAAGAAACTGAAACTAAATTGTAGACCAAGTTGGAAAAAAACAAATCTGTGATTAAATGCTGGTTCTATCATTTCCAAACTGCAACCTTGTTGTTTTACTTTTATTTATTTTTGCATACAAGAACTGGAGTGTGTTCCAGAGATGGAGGGAGGGGTGAGAATTCACCAGAGACAGAGTGGGGAGCAGATCCACTGGTATACACTGCTGAGGGGAGCAGCAAGTGAAGCAGGAGAAGTCTGTGCACCATGTGGGTCAGCTCACAGGGATCCAACCTGTGCTTCAGTGGCAGACAGCTTCACAGTGCTGAGACTTAACCTCCTGCGCCACCAGGGAGGCCCGAGCAAGTTGTTTCATACCTTTGTAATTCAGCTGTATCATCTTTAGAAAGATGACAATGATAGATCAATCTCATGGGGCTGAAGATCTATCAAACTCTCTGAGCCAGTCTCCTCTATTATAAAATGACAACATTAATATGCTTGCATTGTTTTTGTAAAGATCAGAGAAAAATGTATAAAATGCCCACCACTCTGCCATAGGTGTTTATTGAATAGTTCACTGAATAATGATGTAAAAATAGATTAAGGTGGAAAGGGAGGAAGAGAAGAAAGGCTTCACTAATATAAAGGGCTGAAAAAACATTCAGGCTCATAAGTACCAGGTCCAGGAAGATAATACAGTTCATTATTTCAGATCACACTTAAGAATCTTAGAGCAGGCCCTCCCTAGTGGTGCAACAGGTTAAGGCACAGCACTGTAAGCTGACAGCAGCCACTTCAGTGTGATTTCGATCCCTGGCCCCAGAGGTGATCCACATGGCGCAGCAGACCTCTCCTGACCCACCCACTGCTCCCCTCAGCAGTGTACTTTGTCAGGAGGCCTGTTCTGCTCCCTACTCTGTCTCTGGTGAATCCTCTAGCCACAACTGCACCTCTGGCCTGTACCCCAGTTCTATATGCATAAATAAATAAATCTTTAAAAAAAAAATTTTAGAGCAACTTATTATCCTTTCTAGATTTGTTTAAAATGAAGATACTATGACCTATATCTACCAGATCACGCTGAGGATCATTCATTAATCAAATAATTAGTTATTAAAATGTCTACTATGTTCCAGATACCATCCTAGGTATATAGCAGTAAACAAAATTAACAAATTCCTTATTTATTTGATGCTTATATTCTAGTGAGTAGGGAGGGCACAGAAAATATATTTTACATGTATATGATAAATGTGTTATATATGTGTGTGTGTCATATACATATTATGTGTGATACACATATATAACAAATTTATAAGTTGGTAATCCCTGCTATGAAGAAAAATAATGCAAGGTAAGGAGATAAAGACTGATGGTGAGTGGGGGTGGGGGAGCTATTTTACAATTTTAGGATAGTTAAGGAAGACACCTCTGGTGAGATGATATCTGGGCACAAACCGAAATAAAGAGGGATATCTAATGCAAAACTGCAAAATCCTGCGGTAGGAGAGTGCTTAGATCTTCAAGGATTGAAAGGGAACCCTTCCAAAGTGTGGCTAATGCTGACTAAGTATAGTATATGATGAGGGAACAGATTATGTAAAGCCTTTTAGGCTATGGTAGGAACTAAGAATTTTACTCTGAATGAGATGGAATGCCATCGAGAGTTTTTGGAGAAGTGTTGTGAACTAATTTGATTTTAAAATAATCACTCTGATATACTGTGAAGGATAGAAGACAAAAGTAAAAGTAACAAGCTGGTGAGAAGATAGAATGATGATAAAGAAGATGAGGAGAGAAGGAATTGGTCCCTAGCAGTTTAGCAAAATAGAAAGCATGAAACCTGAAACTGGAGGTGAGAGATAATTCAATTCTGTACGTATTTCAAAAGTAGAGAGGACAGCATTTATTAGAGAATTGGATGTGAGACAAATAACAATGTCAAGGATAACTTTGACCTGAGCAACCAGAAGGATGGAATTATCAATTAAGTGAGAACGGGGAACAAGCAAGATGGCAGGGCAATAAATAGAGATGAAAGGAGAATGCTATGTGAACTACTATCTAGCAGAACAAAAATATTAGCTATAGTTAATTATTGTTATTAATATCCTTACCTTAAGAGGGAAAAGGCTTGTTTAAAAATGGTATCATTTTGCAGATATAGCACCTACAGAGAAAACAGCCATGTTAGGACAATCTTAAGCAATCATAGAATTCCATGCATCTCTTCACACCCACAAACAGTTTGTGTAGTTAGCACACAAACCAAAAAAGGACCCAAAGTCTCTAGCAGGGTTGTCTTACTGTCAATAGAAAAATTGCAGATAAACCAAAGTCGCCTTCTTTCCCACCCACTCCAAAAAATGCTTAGCAAACAGAAACCCCTCTTCCATGTTGCTTTTTGGTTTTTTCACCCTATCTCTCCTTTGATAGTTTTTTTTCTAATATTAGTAAACAATTACTATGTACCCGTCAAACACAGACACTGTGTTTCCCCTTTCCCCTTCCCTAATTCTCAAAATTCACTGCAAGCTAATCTTATAGATGAAGCAGCTGAGGCCCAGAGAGTTTATATTCTAAGAAATCATAGCTAGTAAGTGGCTCAGAGGACATTTTTACTTCAAAGGCTATGCCTCTATTACAGCATACTGTCTCTATCAGTAATAGTGATGATGATGATACAAACATCAACAAAACAATGAAAGGGGGGAAAAATGCAGTGGTAGTTGCCTCCATAAACCTCCCTTTCCCCAGTTACTTCAATCTCACTCTGTTCTGCTAGCATCCAATCAAAAATCTTTTTAACATAGAATCTTTTTATAAAGTAATTAAGTAATAAATACTAAATGTCCATAATGTACATTAATATAAAGAGAAAATTCCTTCAAGTATGCAACCATAGATAACAACTTCAATTCTTTCAACATGTATATTTTAAGAGTCTATTATGCAAAACAAAGAAGTATCTCTTAGAAACTGTCACAGGTAAGAGGAGCCTACGGAGACATGTCAATGAAATGTAACGTAGTATCCTGAATGGGAACCCAGAATGGAAAAATGGCATTACATTAAAATAATAATAATAATAAAAAATAAGGAAATATAAATAAAATATTAGATTTAATTTATAAAAAATGTACTAATATAATAGAAAAGTTGCTTTGGGATATGTGGGAATTCTCTACATTATCTTTGCAACTTTGCTATAAACCTAAAACTATTCTAAAATAAAACTTATTTTATTTTACTGCATGAATATTAAAGGAATATAAAAATTAATTGTTACAATATGAATGAATCTTGATAACACTACGTAAAATGAAAAGAAAACAGTCACAAAGGATCAATTACTCTGATTCCATTTATATGAAATACCTAAAATAGACAAACCTATAGAGAAAGTAGATTAGTGGTTGCCTAGGGCTGGAGGATCTGGGGAGTTGGGGAATAACAGCTAAGGGACAGATTTTTTTTTTAGGGTGATGAAAAATTGGTTATGGTGATGTTTGCACAATTCTGAATACATTAAATTGTATACTTTATACTGAATTGTATACTTTAAATGGTGAATTTATGATATTTGAATTATATCTTATTAAAGCCATGTAAAAGTGTAAGCACAATCCAAATAGGAGTTTGGATGGTTGGAAATAGGAATCCAGGTGGATAAGGGCAGGATTTCTTAGCTTTTGTAGTATTATATATAATGATTAGAGTTTGTTCAAAGTCATGAATCTTCTCCACAGACAAATAAATATATATCCATAGATATATAAAGTATTACTTCATATTACTTCAAAAGTTTCACTTGTCACCCATAGAGCACTAGGTGAAAAGATATACAGGGGGTCTCCCTTGTGGTGCAGGGGTTAAAGTCTCAGGGATATAAACTATCTCCAGCCTCTGCAGCATGAGTTCAAACCCTGACTGGGGAGCTGGCCCAAATGGTACAGCAGATCTTTCTTGTTTTGACTGCTGCTCCCCTCAGCAGTGTATCTCAGTAGGTCCACCTGTTCTGCTTCCCACTCTGTCTCTGGTGAATCCTCTTACACCCGCACTTCTGGCTTATACCCCAGTTCTTGTGTGCTGAAGTAATTAAAATACACCTTAAAAAAAAATCTACAGAGGTACAGGTCATGTTGATTTCTTCTCAAGCACTTGGAAAACAATAAAGGTTTGTTCTAGTGATAAACAAATGATAAGAAAAAATAAGTGAATGAGTGATAATCACTGGTACCATCAATGATTAAGCACCCACACCAATTTTTTAAAGCAATATCTTTTTTTTTAAAGATTTTATTTATTTATGCATATAGAAACTGGGGTACTGGCGAGAGGTGTGGGGGTGAAGAGGATTCACCAGAGACAGACAGATTGACTGACACTGCTGAGGGGAGCAGCGGGCAGGTCAGGAGAGGTTTGCTGCACCATGTGGCCTTGTGGGTCACCTTGCTGGCCAGGGACAGAACTCGAGCGGCAGTGGCTGCGGATAACTTCACAGTGTTGTGCTTTAACCCTCTGTGCTACCAGGGAACGCCCCCACATCAATTTTCAGAGTATCTACCCTGTATCTGAATTACAATATCGTTATAAAACAAACAGTATTATCCCATTTTACAAGTAAGGAAACTGAGATTTAGTAAATTTATCTCACAAACCTACTGTCAAAACCATCATTGAGTATTAGTTTTCTGACTCCAAAGCCATAATTTTCCTACTCTTTACCACTTCTCTCAGATAAATGAATGGGGGAAATGCTCACATTTAGAAAAAGTCTTCCAAAGAATGCGAGGACATGAAGATTGGGAAGGAAATGAACAGATGGAAGCAAAAGCAAAATATGTAGATAATCTTAAAAATTATACTTAAACCAGATACTAAAATGCTCTGTAAAGTATGTATGGAATATACTTAATATAATATTGGATCAGCATAAAGAGTAAGGAACTTGGAGCCCCAGGAGAGAGGAGCTCTGATCAGCTCCCCCATCAATGGCCACCATACCTTGGCTAGTACTTCTTTCTTTGGACTTAGAGCAAATAACTCTAAGGACTCTTCAGGCCTATAATCTATCAGCCATGACAAACAGAATAGAAATCAGAGCAAATAGAATATATTCGTAAGTGGGTCACTTCATACAAAAGAGGAATTGTATAGGAAGAAAGATCTAAATGAAACTGACTTTTCTACGGTTTAATTGTTTATATTTCTGAGTTTCTACAATAGCTAAGGATTTAATTATCTAAAAGCCAGACTTAATGGCTAACAACTTTTTGGAAGGCATTCAAATTGTGGTGTGACTTCTCTCCCTTTCAGCTCTGGTAAATGAATGTGTGTCCTCTCCCCTGCAGGGCTTGGCATTATTTATCAGGACAAAAGTAATCTATTTGGGGACTGTATCCACAAATATTCCCTCCCCCTCTCAGCAAATGAAAAGCAGCTCCCACTCTGAAGCTAAAGGAAGAAGAGGGCAGTCAAGCTAGTGAATGAATGAATGAATGAACAAGGACACAGCTGCTGCAGTATGTTACAAAAATAGTTGTCCTAGGAGCCAGGCAGCAGGAAAGGACTGCACAACTATCAAAGAAACAAAGTCATGGGGTAAAATCTAGAGTGTGTGAGTAGCTTAAGTGGGTAGTCATAGCAGTATGTCAGGGGCCCCAGGGGCAAGCAACTGACTGAGAGCTTTTTAAATGAATATTAACAGAACTTACTCTGTTGTATACTAATGAATACTACTTATGATTATTTAAAATAGCATTACTGAGTCATAACATTAATAAGGTATTATTATAATGTTTTCCATTCTACCCACCACCTCTTAAAGAAGTAATACCAATTTATGTTGATGAAAATTATATCAATAATAATGCCATTTGTTGAGCACCTGCTATCTACCAGATGTCATTTCTTTTAATCCTTACAATGACCCTGTGAGATATTTTTATCCCATTTTACTATGAGGAAGTAAAGCTCAGAAAGATGCATAACTCTAATATATATAACTAGTAAATGGTGTTCTAGCTCTCCTAAGGTTTTCAAGATTGCATATTTGGGAGGGGCGTTTTCTTCTGAATATGCTCACTATGTTGAACATTAAAGTCTGTCTTTGCACTGAGTCTTAGTGGCAGTTGAGAACACAGACGACAGATTTACCCAGACCTAGGCTTAACTATCACTTCTTTCATTTTACCAGCTGCATGATCTTGGCAAATCACTTAAGAAAGATATGGCTTCTTTATGGTATGATTTCATTTACATGAAATGACCGGAACAAATCCATAGGAACAAAAAGTCGACTAGTGGTTACCAGAGGGGTAGCAGAGTGGGGAATAAGGAGTGACTGCTTACAGATACAGTGTTACTTTGGGGGGCTATAAAAATGTTCTGGAATCAGAAGCCTCCCTGGTAGCATAAGGGGTTAAAGTGCAGCATATGAAGCTATCCACAGCCATTGCAACACGAGTTCAATTCCCAACCAGCAATATGACCCACATGGTGCAGCAGACCTCTCCTGTCTCACCCACTGAGTCCTCAGCAATGTATTTCAGTAGATCAGCCTGTTCTGCTCCCTATTCTGTTTCTGATGAATCCTCCCACCCCACACCTCTGGCATATACTCCAGTTTTTCTATGCATAAATAAATAAATCCTTTAAAAAATGTTCTGGAATCAGATTGTGGTGATGGCAGCACAACTTTGTGAATAAACTAAAAATCACTGAGCTGTTCATATTAAAAGAGCGAACATTATGTGAATTAGATCTTTTTTTTTTTTTAAAGAAAGAAAAGAAATATCTGGTCTCATATCATAATGAAAGTGCTAGCTGGCACTTCTAGGCCATAGCTTTGTAACACCAATTCCCTAACATCTCCAGGACTAAATTCAGTTTCGAAATACCTGTAGTCACATTCTAGAATATAAGTCCAGTCCTCTACTCTGTCTCCAACTCTCATTCTCATGCTTCTCTGAACACTCTCCTTTGATCCAACCCCCATTTTTTCTCTACCTCCCAATTTCCTCTGGGCCTTTTGGAACTCCAGGTATGTTTTTTATTTTAGAATCTCTGCATGTGTTCTTCCTGTCTAAATTCTTCTCTAAGTCATGAATCAACTCAAAAAAATGTTCTGACTACTTTAACTTGCTTGGATCTTCTTATATACCCAGAAACATTCTTCTGTGGTAGCTATCACCATTAGTTATATAGTTATCTGTTTAACTAATCTGTCTCTTTGGCTAGGAATATAAATTCCAAGAAGACAGTTAATTGTTCATCCCAACATCTACCATAATTTCTAGCAGATAGCAGATGTCAATGGTTATTGCTACTTACCAAACTTCCTTATAAAAGTTTACACTTCATAGAGTTGTTAAAATTAGATTATATTAGATGCTTTGTGAAAAGGGCTTAGTACAATAGGTGCAAGACAATTATTAATGGTCAGATCGATAGCAGTGATGAGAATGGTGACTGCTCAACTCATCATTAATTAAATATGTACCTCAGTGTGTGACAGGTGCTAAAGATACAACCATGAATAAAACAGAAAGATCTCCCTATACTCTAGAACTTACAGTCTAGTAGCAACCAAGAAACAGTCAACTTCTTGACCACTTTCTAAGCTTTGGACTCCTAGCCTTTAAGCACTCTAAAATTTGTGTTCTGTCTCATACCTTATGTTCTCCCAATTCATATCTGTTGGTATGTCATTTCTTTCATCCTTCACTGTTATTTGTTCTTATGAACTCTGTATAGTGTTGGCCTTCAATGTTTTCCCTTCAAAACATTCACTACCGGCCCTCCCTGGTGGCGCAGCAGGTTAAAGCACAACACCAAAAAGCTAACGCCACTTCCGCATGAGTTTGATCCCCACCTGCCCCAGGAGTGATCCACATGGCTCGGCAGATCTCTCCAGGCCTCTCCTGGCCCACCAGCTGCTCCCTCAGCAGTGTACTTTGACAATCTGCCTGTTCTGATCCCCATTCAGTCTCTGGTGAATCCTCTCACCACCCCTGCACCTCTGGCTTGTACCTCAGTTCTGTATGCACAAATAAATAAATCTTAAAAAAAAAAATTCACTACCTATGAAATTGGTCCCCAAGATTTTTCCTTCTGGGCTGGTAAGACTCAACTGACTGGGCACCCCCTCCAAACATAATGGCCCTGTGGTAGGTACAAGGTTATGCAAATCCCTCAGAAAAGAATGATAACCTCAGGGTCAGTGACATCTAGAAATGAGTTTGGATCATCTAATATCTGTGCAAAGTAATTTAGAGGTGAGTCATTACCTATCCCCATTCTGACTTCTATAGACACCATCCTGCCATAGCGATCAATTAATATGCTTTCTGGGGTCTGATGAATATCTGCAATAGTGTCTTAATTGGGTCCATCCTGCTCTGTTACATCTGCAGACCCAAGAATGTATATGATTCCAGCCAAATCAAATCCAGTAAGTCTGGGCTTCTCACTCATCTAGAATTCGAGATGATCTGCATTTAAAAATTTCTTTGAACAATGGGGGGAGGGAAATGCACTGGACTATGGTGAGGGCACATGGGTGATTTGGTGATGGGAAACCCAAAGGGATTGCAACTGAGATGGAAAAATGCACAAAAATATGTAAAAATAAATTATTATTAAAAAATTTCGGCCCTCCCTGGTGGCGCAGCGGGTTAAAGCACAGCACTGAGAATCTGAGGCCACTTCCGCATGAGTTCGATTCCCGCCTGCTGCCTTCCCCGGAGGAGACCACATGGCGAGCCAGACCTCTCCTGACCCGCCCACTGCTCCCCTCAGCAGTGTACTTCGTCCATCTGCCTGTTCTGCTCCCCACTCTGTCTCTGGTGAAGCCTCTCACCGCCCCTGAGCCTCTGGCCTGTACCCCAGTTCTGTATGAATAAATAAATAAATCTTAAAAAAAAAAAAAAAATTTCTTTGAGTCCCAAATAAAGAAGACTGGGCTAAGAATTCTGAAGCTCAAGTCCAAGCTTGAACAAGTACTTACTATATAATGTCAATGGTTGTCTATTCACATATTTATTCAATATCAGATACCTGCTTTAGGTCATGGTCAAGTACAAAGTTGGCTGGATACATACAGACATGAAGAAATTACAGTTGCTGACCCTAAAATCTTTCTGTGAGGAAATATAGAAATTATTTTTATATTTTATGTATTATATTATTATAATACATATAATTTATAATATATTGTATATGTTTATACTATATACTTATATAAATATGTAATACTATACTGAAAAATGGAAGGTGAAAGTAAGTTTTTGTTCTTCATTTCACAGATGAGTGGAAGTGGTCAGAAAAGATTTATAGCAAAGATGAAACCTCAGCTGGGTCTTGAAGAATAGAGCATTTGGATAGGTGGTGAGAAGGGTGAGGGCACTCTAAATAAGAAAAATGCACAAGATTAAGGATCAGGAATTCAGCATTAGTATACTAAAGAAGAGATTATGTGGCCAAAGCAGTAGGGTAAACAGGAAGAGTAAGCCTAGAAGGGAACAGTGATATCAGATTTGGAGCAACCCTGTATATCCTGGTATCTTTAGATGACAATCCTAATGACAGATTTCCATGGGATCTCCAGGAATACAGAATGGTTGAAAACAATATACTCAGAAAAATTATTCCTCCATTTCACCATCCTTAAATTCAAGGCAAATAGAGCAAGAATGTGGGACACCAATATGATCATCTTTAACAAAGGAAGTTTTAAACTCTCTGATTGATACTCTTATTTTTTCACCAAACCGACAAAATTCTCACAATTCAACTAAAGGGAACAACAGTTCTTTCATTTCATAAAGTATGAAATGAGATTTGGGCATTTAAAGAAACAAATCTGGAGACATTCAGGAACTGCTCCCTAGAGAACTATTTGCAAAAATGATCATGCTGATAGATGCATCCTGGAGACAGTCTCTGCGATTAATGTCTAAAATAAAAATTTACTATAAATTGCTAAAATAAGTAATATAAGCAGCATCATACAAGTGAAAGGACAACTGAAATGTGTTAAGTGGACGAGGGAATCACAAAGCAATGTATTTATGGTGGTTTAAAAGTTTTACTTCTGTCACGTCGATAAGGTTTGTAAAAGTGCAAATTTAAAAAAAAAGTGTAAATCAGGTCATCAAATCGAAAAGGTATTCTTTGAAAAAGAAAATCTGGAAGTTGATAATTTAACCAAAGAGAAAGTGACTGCTCAAGGTCATACAGATTATAGGAACCACATACTGGACTCCAGACTCCCAGTAAGAGCCTTTCCTTCTCCAGGCAATGGGCGGCGTTAGTAACCCGCGGAGGGGGGTGTGGCTCACGCGTTCCCCGGCCAGTACGCGGCGGCGGGTAGGAGAAAGCACAGTCCAGTCGGGTAAAAGGCGCCGCACGTGCTGCCGGAAAGAGCCTTGTTCTCGCTAGAGTCTGGTTACCCGGATGTGTACACTGGCGGTGATCGCTCGGCCAACTCCGCTCTTAGTCCGCACTACCCCCCGCATTTAGTCCGCAGGGGACCCGCATTACCTTTCCTAGAGTTCTGCTCATCCTTCGCTGCTGCCGCCTGCAATTCTGAAAGTCGAAAGCGCCCGGAGCAGCCTTTGTCTCCTTGGTATCTGAAAACACTGACGGAACGATCCGGTCCAGTAACAATACCCGACCGAGATCCTCTCGACTGCCGCATTACCTTGGTTCCGGCAGCTTCAGACTCAGGCAGCCGTTTCTTCAGACTCCGCCCTCATTACGGCTCTAGTCACCTTCACCACTAATTTTCAGGCAGAATAAATTGCCATCTATGTGTTATTCAATATTTTGTACAGTATTCTACTATTTCACCTACCTATTCATGATTTGTTACTATCGCTTGCTTATGTTTCTCGTGAATTCCTCAAGGACTGAGATCCTGTCTGATTAGCTCATTTCAGCTTCTGGCACAGGATGTGGTGATCTGCCTTCTAACCTTGACAATCAGTAAAATTTACCATAATAAGTTACATAATAATTGACAATAACTGCTTTTTATTCGGTGGTCACTATGTGCGTTGCATCAACATAATTTGTTCCCAGTTAGTGGGATGTTACCACTTGATTTTACAAATAAGGATATTTTAAGAGGTTAAGGGACTGGTCTGGGGCAGATAATCTGAGGCAGAAGCGAGTTTCTTTCTTTCTTTTTTTTTAATTGATGTAACATTGGTTTACAACACTCAGAGGTACAGGTTTCACACTTCTTTAGATGTATGTTACCACACCATATCCACCACCAAGGCACTCACAACCTTGTGCTATAATCCACTGGACATCTACCCCCTTTAGAGGTGTGTTTCAGTCTCAAGTACAATGTTTTTCACTGCACACACCCTGTCTTACATGAGATGATAATGAGACTGTACACATTCATTTACATATTTTATATTCTTCAACCACTTTACTTAGCAAAGTGTGCCAACACTTTGAATCCTGGGAACACAGAGGTGAATATTACATAGTTTGTGCCTTGAAGTGGTTCATAGAGAACTACATCAAGTGGGAAAACTTCTGTGCAGCAAAAGAAATAACAGTGTGAAGAGAATCTATGAAATGAAAGAAAATATTTGCAAAGCATACATCGAAATGTCCCAAATATATAAGAAACTCAAACAAGAACACCACAAAAACAAATACACTCAGAACCTGAATAAAAAATTACCAAAAGAAGACAACAAATGGCCTATAAATGTGTGAAAAGCTCACTTACCATCAGGTATGCGAATCAAAACTCCAGTGCACTATCACAACAACCTGTTAGAATGGTTATTTATTTATTTATTTTTAGAATGGTTATCATAAAAAAGGCCAAAGGTCACAAATGGTGTTAAGGATCTGGAGAAAGGAAGAATGCAAATTTCCCCATTATGGAAAACATTATGTAGAGTCCACACAAAAAATAAAAAATAGAATTATTACTTCTGTGGTTGCTGAAAAAGGAATCAGTCCTACTTCTCTGTGTATATCTAAAGAAAATAAAATCAGCATCTCAAAGAGATAGCTGCCCTCCCATTTTTTTTAAAGATTTATTTATTTGTGCTTACAGAACTGGGGTACAGGCGAGAGGCTCAGGTGTGACGAGAGGCTTCACCAGAGAGACAGAGTGGGGAGCAGAACAGGCAGATCGATGAAGTACGCTGCTGAGGGGAGCAGCGGGCGGGTCAGGAGAGGTCTGCCACACCATGTGGAACTCCTCCGGGGCCGGCGGGGATCAAACTCATGTGAAAGTGGCTTAAGCTTCTTAGTGCTGTGCTTTAACCCGCTGTGCCACCAGGGCCCCTCCCATTTTAATTATGGCATTATTCTCTGTAATCCAGATATGGATTCAACTTAAGTGTTGATTCCTCAATGGAGGATTGAATGCATAAATAATATGTGTGTATATATACATATATATATATAATGAAGAATATATAATCACTTGAACTTAAAAAGAAGAAAATCCTGTCATTTATGACAACATGGATAAATCTGAAGGTCAATATGCTAAATGAAAGAAGCCAGTCAGAAAAAGACAAGTCAAGTATTGTATTATCTCACTTATATGTGGAACCTAAAATTGACAAATTCATAGAAATAAAGGGTAAAATGGTGGTTACCAGGGGTTGGAGACATAGGGAAGAAGGGGAGATGTTGGTCAAAAAATATAAAGTTCTAGTTATGTGTGTAGTCTACCTAATGTAAAGCATGATGACTAGAGTTAATTACACTGTATTCGATGGAGGAAAAGAGTAGAAAATCTGAGGGAGGCATCACAGTGTTAAAACCTGACTCATGCAAGGAGGTGGAAGCAGAAGGAACTAATATGACCATTAACCCAGTCATAGAGACTCCTATATTACACTGCTGTTTCAAACTGCTGTAGGGAATATTGGAAGCACAGATCTGAGGGTAAAGATACAGAGATTGGGCCCACTGTGAGAGTCCGCGTATTTATACAAAATCAGCAGCAAATAGACCACTCCACAAAGGAGTGAGCCCCTTCCCAAGAGAAAAGGACTATATCAGGGCAGTCTCTGCTCTGGCTTGAGGCAGCAGTCCTCCGCCCACCTGTGACTATGCAGGTGCTTCTTTCCATCACTCTCTCCCTCTCTGGGGCAGCAGCCCCCTGCCTGTCAGTGATCTGTACCATGCCAGACTTCTCTGTATCACCTCCCTCAGAGGAGGCAGCTCTCCTAAGGCTGCCAGCCTGCAACCATGCAGGCCTCTCTTAGCAAACCCATCCCTTTGGGGAAGCTCTTCCTGCCTACTTGCATCTATGCTAGTGTCCTTCTCTGTCTGTCCCTGCTCCTAATAAACCTGCGCTCTAAATATAACTAAATCTCTGTCTTGTGGAGAAACTCACCGTGTGCTGCTGAAATGGAAGCTCACCTTTCCCAGAGTGAACCCAAGAACTCCAAACTCCAAAAACAACATCAGTATTGAATACTGGAAATAAGTTAAATAAGTTAAGGGAGATTTCAAGTGCTCTCATCATCAAAAAAAAAAAAAGAAAGAAGGAAAATAAGATAACTTTATTTTATATTAACTAGCTTGGCTTGTAATCAGTTCACTATATATATGTATATGAAGTCATCAAGTTACACATCTTAAATATATACAGTTTTAACTTTTAAAAGTAGTTTATAGACATTAGTAGGGAGGCACCTCATAAACAATAATAAAGCACTGAGAAATTCCAATTACAGAGATATAAACTCTATTATGAAAGGATTACATTGTTGTATAAAGTTAGCATCAAATGAAATAATAAACATGCAGTTATTTTTATTGTTCCTGCTACTGCTGCTATGGTTATTGTTCTCATTATTTATGTTCTTAGCAAGGAAAAGGTTCAAAAATTGCTAAATATGAATGGGGCTTCAATGATAGGGAGTTCGCTTTATTGTCAGAAACCTTACCATTATCTCTTATTCTATTGTTTTATCAATCCTTCTTTTGATGAAATTCTGAGGCAAAACAAAGATCTATGTAGATAAATCTATATCCCTCAACATGTCCCCTTTGGGACAATGTTGCTAAGAGACCATCTAAAAAGACAAGTTCACAGTTAAATGATACACTGAGTGTAATGCATTGTACAAAGTGGTCACTCAGTTAAGAGCAGTTACTATCAATTATTATGAGGCAACTGAATGTCAGAAAGTTTCACTTATGGTCAATCAGCTGTTAAATGGAGGTTAGAAGTCCTGTGCTAGATGCTGGAATGAATTAATCAATCTTTGAGGAACTCACAATAAAACATGGGAAAGCAACAGTAAGAAATAAAACATAGCCTGGTAGCTAAAATGGCAGAATTCTGTGTAAAGTATTGGCAACACAGAAATAGTAATTAATTCAGCTTAGAGAAACAGAGGACAAGCCACACCTCTATGACAATGACTGGTTATTGCCTGCGCACATATTTAAAAGCTGTTGGGATTTTAGAAGTGAATTTGTGCCAGGTCAAATCTTTTCATTCATGTTTCTATCCCACTAGAGGTTACGAATCTTAAAAGACGTATTCTTTTCTTCCCCTTCAAAGATTAACTACAGATATCATTTTTGTATTATTTTATATTTTTACATGAACCATATGCAGTTTTGTGCAAGGTAGAGTGATAGGAATTATCACTTTGTAGATGACAAAAATAAAGGGGAGAAGTTTAGGTTGATTGCCTAAGCTTAAATAATTGCACATCACAAAATCAGGGAAATAGCAATAGATTTTTAGCTCTGAAGAGTCTTTCTTATAGTCAGGGACACCAACAACAAACTAGATACTCTGAGATCTTCCATTGCCAACTCTAAATCCCAAACCAACTTTAGTTGATTGGCATTTACACAGCACACATGAATATGGGCGACAAGCATCATTGTGAATATTGTTGAAGAATAAACAATGAAGTCAGCTGTTTTCCAGATAAGAAGGGAGACTAAATGCACTGAAACACCAATTTTTCTGCAGCGATGTACTAGCTCCTTCCATTCACACAACTGTCTCCTAAATTCTGTCTACTTCATCTGTACATAGTCCTGTGCATACTCATACTTCATTCTTTGTATCCCTAGCAGTTGGCACAGATCACAGAGCATAAAGAGGCTTTAATAAATATTGAATGAAATAATAAATGAGTGAATATTAAAAAATTTCTAGATGTAATTGTGGGTTTTAGATTTTTTTTTCAAGATTTTGCACCACAACCAAACCATGGAGGAACTTGGCCTTTCAGGTTTTATTATTACAAGCCAGCCTTCTTAAAAGCCTTTTTTTTTTTTTTAATGCTCCAGTGCTCAGCACAACCACATCAGAGAAAGCCTTAGGGAACAAGAGAGAATAAAGGGAGTCCCTTCAGAAGAATGTCTTTGATCTTAGATTAAACTTCTGTTAAAATAATAATTCTGTAGTATTTACTATAAAAAGTTTCCCAAGGGTGCCAAATAGCTCTGATTTATTACTTGAGTGAAAGCACATATATTAAACTACCTCATATGGAAAAGTATTTTATCTCTATTTTGGGTATAGTGTTGGCACAAAGAAAATCGTACTTCAAAGAAAAAAAAAAGGTCAGAAGTGGAACAGAGTTGGCTACAGAAGAAAAGTCAGAAAGAGATTGGTGCTCACTTTTCAATTTGTACTTAATCAAGAGTTTTCTGCTTGTGTAGGCTGGGCAGAGTGAGTAGGGATTACCTAACCCTAGAGAGGGAGGAAGGATGATGAAAGGTGCTGTAAGAAGGAAGCTCAAGTGGTTAGTGAGATCATAGAAACAGGTAAGAAGGGAAGGAGACAGGGCAAAGAGCCACTCACTAGGCAGCAAGGCATGCAACCCATTAAGAATCTTTCTAAAAGCACAAAACCTATGTTCAAGTTGTTTCAGTGTGGCCTCCATCGTAAGGATACTGGGAGAGTACCTGCTCACAAAGTCACTCCCCATAAGGATATTGGCAAACTTGGACACACCTGAGAGACTACACTAGTACTCCTTCTCCCAACCCTTTCAGGTTGTCATTCAATAAATCACCTTTTATATCTTATACTCAATAGAAGAGAAACCTTTCTTATGAAGTGAAAGAATTCTTTGGTGCCTCCCTAGTGGCCCAGGGGCTAAGTCTCAGCACTATCACTGCTGTGGCCTGATTTCAATTCCAGCCAGGGACCAAGCCCTCTCCGTTTTGGTTGCTATTAACCTTAGCGGTGTATTTCAGTAAATTTATTTATTCTGCTCCCCACTCAGTCTCTGGTGAATCCTTTCACCTACTGCACCTCTGTTCACCTCAGTTCTTCTTTTTAAAGATTTATTTATCTACACATCCAAGAATTGGGATACAAGCCTGAGGTGCCGGGGTGGTGAGAGGATTCACAGAGACAGAGTGGAGAGCAGAACAGCTAGATTAACAAAGTACACTGCTGATCACTTCATTTCTTTTATGCAAAAAAGAAAAAAGAGTCCTTTGTGTTGTTGTCATTGCTTAAAACCAAATATCATATGTGTACTGGGAAAGAAGATACAGGTACAGATTTTACAAAATCATGACATGGAGGCGGATTTCAAAACAAATTTCCCAGACTTCACCTTACTGGAGTAGGAGCAGCAGCATAGTGTCTTCTTTTTTCTAAAATATCTTCACAGGCCCTCCCTGGTGGTGCAGTGGGTTAAAGCACAGCACTGAGAATCTAAAGCTGCTTCCGCATGAGTTCGATTCCCGCCTGCCCCGGAGGTGACCACATGGCGTGGCAGACCTCTCCTGACCCGCCCGCTGCTCCCCTCAGCAGTGTACTTCGTCGATCTGCCTGTTCTGCTCCCCACTCTGTCTCTGGTGAGGCCTCTCGCCGCCCCTGAGCCTCTGGCCTGTACCCCAGTTCTGTATGCACAAATAAATAAATCTTAAAAAAAAAAAAATAAATAAAAAAATAAAATATCTTCACAGACTTGTTCTCAATTATTCTTCACCATAGTCTTATGAAGCAAATAAAGATGAATTTATATTCTCATCACGAGATAAGGAAATTTAAGCTTAGAAAATTGAATTGATTTGTTCAACATCACACAGAAAGTGGATCCAGGTGTTTTGTCCCTTGGCCCAGGGCTCTTTTCATTCAACTACCATCACTCAATATGATCACATTTCATAATTGTGAATTGGAGATCCATATTTGGATCAGCCTATTATTATGACTGAGCCCCTAAGCAGTCAGTAAGTCCCTCTACCTCCACAGCCATAAGAAAGGACTTCTACCCTCCTAGTTACATGAAAGGACCAAAATTTATTTCTTTCATGCCAAACAAAGAAACACCCTCTTTCCTATCCTGCTTATCTGTCTAGTTAGAATAGGTATTCAAGATACAGAGCACTTGGATACTTAGCAAGGAAGAAGCTGGGAACTTTCTTCACCAGTGTGACGAATTGTTTGACACAGGAGACTGAGTACAGATAGAGGGACTTTCTTAATGTAAAGGATGCAGTTTTTCAGAAGGCCTTGATTGTTCGATACTGCTGCATTTGGTCAAAGTTTGGACTTATTTCTTCAGAGATCCTTGCCAGCGCTGCAGTATTATGACTCTAAGTTTTACAAGAGTAAAATTCTTGTAATAATAATACTCCAGATCCCTAAGACTGTGAAATCTCTGAAGGTTCCATAATCTTGTAATTCTTGTGGGGCAACTTTATAAAGGGAGGATGAGGTTGTGTAATAGCCAGTTCTTAGCTTCTCTCCTCTTCTATCTGCCCCACCTTCAACCAGCTGCATACTTTGAAATTCCAAGTGCTTAAATGCCCATTGGGGAAATAGGAAATTTTAACACATTCATCTCTGGAATACTTTTTACTATGCTTGTAATTAGAATGACAAAGAAAAATAATATGTAAGAAACAATCCATATTATATATTGGTGTGCCAGCTGTCAAAATAGTTACATGGAGTGGGGGGGTCCAGGAGAGAGGGGATGAGTGACAAAAGGTAGTCAGAATTGTTGGTGGGATAAACTTTTTTTTTTTTTTAAGACTCATCTATTTGTACATACAGAACTGGGGTACAGGCCAGAGGCTCAGGGGCGGCGAGAGGCTTCACCAGAGACAGAGTGGGGAGCAGAACAGGCAGATCGACGAAGTACACTGCTGAGGGGAGCTTCCCAGAGACAGAGTGGGGAGCAGAACAGGCAGATCGACGAAGTACACTGCTGAGGGGAGCAGCGGCGGGGGGGGCCGGGGAGGTCTGCTGCGCCATGTGGTCACCCTCCGGGGCAGGCGGAATCGAACCCATGCGGAAGTGGCTTTAGCTTCTCAGTGCAGTGCTTTAACCCGCTGCGCCACCAGGGAGGGCCGGGATAAACATTTTTAATATCACTATTCATTTCCCAACTTCTCAATCTTCTAAACTATGCCTATATTTTTATAATCAGGAAAAAAAATGTTAACTTCAAACGTGTCGGGCCGCTCATGGGGCTGCCAATTTATCTGTAAGTTGGGGAGTAAATGTGTCCTCGCAAATGAAACGGAGGGGCCAGCTAGGCTGACCAGAAGTGGCTTTGAAGGGGAGGACGGGCATTTAGATAGGGTGGGTCGATCTAGTCTGGTAGAGTTTAACCCGGAAGCGCTGACGGTGGCAGCCGTCAGGGCGAAATCCAGACGAAAAAAGTGGAATAACGTGGCAGCAGCAAAACGCTCGCGGCCAGCCAAGCCCCAGCTGCCTTCCACCGCACACTGGCCAACGCCCCCGGCTGGTTCCCGCCCCTTCTCTCTCGCCATTGGTCCACTGAAGCTCGGGACCCGCCCCTTGGGAGGAGAAATGGGGCAGGTCTCCATTTCCTCAGGGGCGGCCATGCTGAGTGTGGCTGAGTGCGTTCGCTGGGTGAGGCCGTTTGCCCTCTAGGCCACTACTTTCCCCTCCCAGTATTTCTCCTCAGTCGCGGGGATCCCGCGGAAAGAATGGTTTGCCCTTTGGGTGCTGGGCGTTTGTGTGAAGTACAGACATTTCCACCGTCTGGCGTTTTCCGGAGGTCGGTGGGTGTTAGTTTTCCAGAGATGATGTCATTGTAAAAACCTTACCAGAGATCTAATGCCGGTGGGTAGGGTCTCAGAACTACTGAAAAGCAGAGATCCTTAGAAAGACAGTGACCATATATTTTATTCGAGGTAGGGCAGCTTTAAGAATGTAAGGGGATACTGTAGTAATTAGGATTTACATAACTGTAGTAAATGCATACTGTTACAGAATTGATGGCCATCCTACTTAGAAATCATTGGGTCCCAGGTCCAGCTCAATTTAAACAATTGTGTTAAAGTGTATATAACAGAATGTTCTGTTGTAACCACTTTTATTGTGCAATGTAGTGGCATTACATTCACAATGTTGTGCAACCGTCATTGTTATTTTCAAAATTTTGAAAACAGGTAATTCTTCCCTGTTAAGCATTATCTTCCATTGCCTCCTCCCACCAACCTCTGGTTATCTATAATCCACTTTCTGTAAGTTTGAATTTGTCTATTCTAGACATTCACTGAAGTGGAATCATCTGAGGTTCCTCCTTTTGTGTCTGGCTTGTTTCATTTATCCTAGTGTTTTCAAGTTTCATCCATGATGTAGTAACTATCAGTACTTATTCCATTATATAATTGAATAATATTGCATGGTCTTTGACAATTTTTTATCTGTTCATTATTTGATGGAAACTTGTGTTGTTTTTAGCCTTTGGTGATTGAGAATAATGCTGCCATGAACATTCCCATACAAGTATTTGATCCCCAGTTCAATTCTTGAGTATACATATACTTTAGAGTAGAATTGCTGAATCATATGTTGTACTCTATGTTCCAAATATTTGAAAAATTGTCCTATTGTTTTTCCCAGAGGCTTCACCATTTTACATTTCTATCAGCAGTGTATGATGGTTCCAAATTCTCCATATCCTTACCAACATTTGTTAGTTGCAAGTTTTTTTTATAGCCATATTAATAAGAGTAGTTGGGTCATTCATATATTATGTTGTGCTTTTGAAAACAACAGGGAGGTTTACTCTGGAAAGTGTTAAAGAATTTTGTCCAAAATAACAACTGAAGTTACTCAGCAATTGATTCTATTGATAAGTGGGAAAATTGCCAATTACAGTATCTCCCTCTCAAAGCTTTCTACCAGCCTACCTACCTTTGTACAGAGAAATATCTCATTTTAGGAATATGAAAAGGGAATAATAATTATCTCCTATGCTCCTTCTCAAAATTTCTACAAGGAGTTATAGTATTTTACTTTATCTTCCTTATAAAAGACTTTTCTAGTATATTTTGAAGCTTAGTCTCTGTTGAGCATGTGAGATTACTTGGTTTTAAAGTCCTCTTCACACAAGAACCATCACATTGAGGGCAAAATGGCCACAGGTTCAAGTTTTTTTCAGATTAGGGGATTCTTACTGCTAAGAAGAGAAGTCTGTAGCCTGTCTATGGAACACAAGATCTAATTTCTTACTAAAGGTACTCATAATTACTGTTGCCATCTAACAAACAGAAATAACAAAAACTGAGTTTGAAAAATCCACATGAGATATCAAAGATCATAGAATAAGAGTCTGGGGTTTAGGAGAGAAATCTATAATAATCTCTTGGAATCTGTAAAAGGATGGCATCTAAAGGCATAGGTCTAATATCAGTGAGAATGGAAAACTACTCAGCTGTAAAACTAGATGAAATTCTGGTTCTCCCTGGTGGCGCAGGGGTTAAAGACAGCATTATCAAGTTATGGCCAGCACCAGTTCCATTCCTCAGCAGGGCTAGGGAGCTAACCCTCATGGTGAGCATACCTTTCCTGTCTTGCCAGCTTCCCCCCTCACTGGTATATTTCAGTACATCTGCCTGTTCTGCGCCCTACTCTGTCTCTGGTAAACCCTCTCACCTCCCCTGCACTTCTGGCCTACACTCCAAATCTTGTACGCATAAGTAAATAAATCTTTAAAAATAATACTAGATGAAATCCTGCTACTTGCAACATGTATGAACTTGGTGTTAAGCTTAGTGAAATAAGTCAGATGGATAAAAATAAACATTTATGATTTCACTCACATGTGGAAGCTAGACAGAACTAATGAATATGCAAAACAGTGCACAAAGTCTTCCATTCTAAGTACAAAATAGGTGGTTACTAGAAGAGGAGAGGGAGGTGAGTCATTTGGGTAGAAGGGGGTCAATTGTATGAGGATGGATAGAATTGGGCTTTAAATGTAGTAGTGTACACAGAGGTTGACTGATGATGCACATTTAAACTACATAAAGTTATAATGCAGTGTTACTTCAACTTTAAAATATTTTAAAAAAAGGTGCCCAGTTAAATATAAAATTTTGAATTCATATTTAATTTGGCATCTTATATTTTATCTGCCAATCCGATACAAAATACAACAGCCCAGGATACACCAATCTACTGCATTCATTATTTCAATTCACATGTGATTATTGAATACCACTGGAGTAAAACATTGGGCTAAGTGTTGAAAGTGAAGGTGAAATTTAGGTTCCCAAGGAATTTTTTTTTCTTCAAATGTTGTTTATTTATGCATATAGAACTGGGATTCAGGCCAGAGCTAATTGGTGATTTCTGCATAGCTTGCATCTTTGAACTTTGAGTATTGGTCTCTTCCAAGTAAAGCCATGTATCACCCAATGAAACTTTAGTAAATGATAGACAGCATTTACAAGGGTGGTCTCTATAAGTTGCCTGGGTGTGTAGGAGGCTACACTATCTAAGTTGATAAGTACATTTCATGATGGTTACACAAAGATGAAATCACTAATGGTATCCCATCACTAAGTGACACATGACTGCATTTACCTTTGTAAGAACAGAATCCAACCTCTAGTAAAGTGGTGTTGGAATCAACATGGCTTTTGCTTTTGTATTTCTACTGAGACATAAATATCCAGTATTGAATAGAGCTAACCAATATTTTCACTCTTGTTGACTTCAGACAAAAGTAATTACTTGTTAAGACAAACAACAGGGTTTATGCAAAGAAAAAAAAAGAAGGTGGCAATAAAGTGTGTTCATGGTGAGAGCCACCTACACTTTCCAGAACCTAAGGCTAACAAACCCTTTGTAATCTGTGGAAGAGATTATCTCTAGCAAGACAGGCTAGATCCCCCAGTTTGCTGATTTACAAATGCATGGGCACTCTCTAACCTCTTCAATTTATTTAAGCTGAGTTCTGAATATTAATGTTCACAGTCTACACAGTACAATGAAAACTGAGAAAACTAGACACTTAAATACTTTTTTTTAATCTTGCTTTTTCTTAATTTCTCATTGATATTTAGTCGTGGTTTATCTGAACAAAGGGTTATAAAAATAAAAAGACCAAACTTGTGGGCAAACAATAGATCAGTAGCATACAGCAGGGGAAAGGGAGAAAGATCTGTCAGAACAAGGGAGGGGAGAGCATAAGGGACTGTGGTGATAGTTCACAGGAGGTGTGTTAGTGTGAGATTTATAGGGACTACACACAACGGGAGAAATCAAATACTGAACAGAAACGAACAACAATGTAAGAAAACAAAAAATTTTATCAATGTAAAAATAATAGTGATTTGTTATACTCAGGCTTTATCTTACCTTCAGTTAAGAATTGAATGAAATTTAATAATCCCTAAACACTTTTAAAAAGCATTATTATTATTCTTTTCTTACACCATTGTTAATTTTTGGACTTCTTTGAGGTGTAATCCCCATAGTTCTCTCACCACCATAATCCCTTGTGTACTTCCCTCCCCTGTTTTGACTGCATCCCCTCTCCTTCCTTCCTATATGCCTCAGATCTGTGGTCAAGTGCAAGTTTTGTCTTTTTCCTGGTCTTTTGTTTGATTTCTTTATATTCCACATGTAGTGAAACCATCTGCTATTTCCCTTTGTCTCCTGACTATTTGTCTTAGCATAATCCCTTCCTTCCATGTTGCTGTAAATGACATGACTTTATCTTTTTTGATTGCAGAGTGGTATTCCACTGTGTATGTATACTACATCTTCTTCATCCAGTCATCTGTTTGGGGGCATTTAGGTGGTTTCTATATTTTGATTATTGTAAATAGTGCTGCCAAATGCATAGGAGTGCTGGCTTATTTTCTAATTAGTATTTTTGTGTCCTTTGGGGAGATTCCTAGGAGTGGAATCAGCGGATCATATAGTAGATTCATTTTTAGTGCCCTAAACAAACACTTTAAGAAGATGGTACTGTAATGAAGGGAGAAAAAAATTTCTTTACACTTTTCTGGGTTCTTTCGTCTACTAATTAATGACACAAGATAGCTTAATAGGGCCCTCCCTGGTGGCGCAGCGGGTTAAAGCATAGCACTGAGAATCTAAAGCCGCTTCGCATGAGTTCGATTCCCATCTGCCCATGGAGGTGACCACATGGTGTGGCAGACCTCTCCTGACCACATGGCGTGGCAGACCTCTCCTGACCCGCCCGCTGCTCCCCTCAGCAGTGTACTTCGTAGATCTGCCTGTTCTGTTCCTCGCTCTGTCTCTGGTGAAGCCTCTCACCGCCCCTGAGCCTCTGGCCTGTACCCCAGTTCTGTATGCACAAATAAATAAATTAAAAAAAAAAGATAGCTTAATAGGAGAAAAACAAAGTTAATTTAGCAAAGACCCAGGAACTCTCTTAAGGTAAGTCAGTTGGGGTTTATATGTTGTCTTGAGTAAGAAGAGGGTAGGAACTTCGAAGGGGTGAAGACAATTTATGGGAGGATGGAAAAAACAAATGTTTGTCATGCCATTCAGAGAAAAGGGGACACAGAGAGGAATTTGAATAAGTAGTCCTTGCTGACTTCCCATCTCCCACATTTAGCTTATCTTTACAGCAATATATTCCAGGAAGCTTCCTTCCTGAAACTGGCCCTCTAAATTCTTTTAGGTTGTTAAGGAAAAGGTCAAAGATTCTTCCTAACAAAAAGTCAAAGCTTGCAGGCAAACCATAGATTTGAGGCATACAGGGATGGAGAAGTGAGGGTGGTGATGTTAAAACGGGAGGTAAGAGCACAAGAACTTTGGTGAACTGTGGTGGTGGGAAATTTATGAGAATTACACCTGAGGAGGAATCATACATTGTACAAAAATAAACTACAGTGTAAGAAGAAAAAAAAGATTTTCCTTTGTCTTTTGATCCTTGACTGTTTTCAACTGAAAATAATCCCCATGTCAAAGTGGCACATTTTGAGGTGACCTGCTCAGAGCCCCAATGGTATATAAATGTACTCTGTGATCTCTTTACAACTAATGAATCAAATAATTTCACTCAAAAACTTAGGAGTTTATAAGCAAAATGGGTTAGTAGTTTAGATACTAAAGTTAAGTTTTCTGTCAAATAATATAAAAGCGTTGATAACCCAGAAGAGGAGAGGATGACTTTATGACAAACAATTTTTTCTCTTTCTTCCTCAAGATGATATTTAACGATTGAATTATTTCTTTCTGCAGGTACTATGCTAAATGCTTTGCAGGCATCATTAATTTCATTCGCATGGGGAAACCAAGACTACATGGTTAAAGATTTGGCCCAATATTTTGGGGGGATATCTTGTGTCAGAGAGGTGAACTTATCTCCTTGCTCCTCTGGGTCTTCCTCAGGTTGGTTAAGCAATCAAATTAATATCAGACAAGTTAGTAGAAGGAAAAACAAACCAAATTTAATTACATATGTTTGGAGAACCTACCTAGATGTGAATTCCAACCCCAGAGAGGGAAATGAAGGTATATATGCTGAACTAAGAACTAAGAATAAGGCACTGGGTCTTCATGGCAGTGGAAGGGAATTCATATGATGAAGACAAATATCCTCTCATTAAATATTTGTTCTGCCATATAAATAGATTTCTCTAAAAAAAAAAGATTACTTCTAGTAAAAATTCTAATTCTAAATAATATTCCTAGTATTATTGGGATATTCCCAATATTATTAAGGGAGTGGTCAGTTTTCTTGTGAACCCGCAGGGGCTTGACTGACCTTAGCTCAAAATAGTCAGCATGCCAAAGTGGCACACCTTGGAAAGGCCTGCTTTTCACTGCTGCTCCTGTAAACACTAGCAGTAGAGAACATGATGGCAAAGTTGTAAATAAACAAAAATGAAGAATTTTAAAGCACTCATTTATGAAAGGAGAGATTTAGGTAAAATATTAAGACAAGCGTTGAAGAATTGGAAATTCTTGGAAGGTGGAGAGATTTTTCTTTACCACATATGCTGAAGAATTAGTTGATACTTACATGTCTAGAAATTGAATGAGATTAATAAACTAAATAAAATGTATAAAAATTCAGAGAATATGTACATTGGCTCAGTTCAATGATTCCAGGAAATGGAATTTTCCTAGAGACCTCAGAGGGGACCTTTATCGACTATGTTTTGCTTGCTTTCTGGATTCAACCCCACATCCTTAATTGTGCGACCTTTTACTAAGCATCTTCTGCAATTCCCATTTATAAAACAAAAAGTAATTATTATCTGCTTAGAGCTATTTGAATTTTTGTTACTTTTAACTTTTACCTTTTTTAATTTTCACATAGAAGAACTGGGGTATAGGCCAGAGATGGGGGGTGGTGGAGTGAGAATAGTCCCTAGAGAAAGAATGGGGAGCAGAACAGGTGGATTTACTGAAATACACTGCTAAGGGGAGCAGCAGGCAAGATAGGAAGGTTGGGTGTACCAAAAGTTGGTTAACCAGGCCTTAGTGCTAAGAATGCTGAGAATTAACTTAGTCCATCACGGAGGCCCCTGAATTTTTCTTTCTTTTAAAAAAAAATTTTTTTTAAGATTTATTTATGCATACAGAAGCCAGAGGTGCAGAGGTGATGAGAGGATTCACCAGAGACAGAGTGGGGAGCAGAACAGGCAGATTGATTGCTGAGGGGAGCAGTGAGCGCGACAGGAGAGGTCTGCTGCGCCACAATGGTAACTTCCAGGGTGGGGGATCGAACTTGCACTGAAGCAGCTGCAGCCACCTTGGAGTCCTGCATCCTTACCTGTTGCACCACCAGGGAGGGCCCACTGAATTTTTATTTCAAATGAAATGTATCTAAAACTAGCCTCACCATTTTCCTCCTTTTCTTGACCATATATGTCTCTTTAGTTGCTACTTTTTCCTTTTCTTTCCCTTCAAAATAAAATTCCTTAAATAGACAAGCCTTTTTTATATATAAAATAATTTAATTTGACATCATTTTGTGCCTTTTTCCATCCCCATGGGCTTTCCATCACCAAATCACCCACGTGCCATCACCATAGTCCAGTGCATTTCCTTCCCCCCACTGTTTCTGATCCCATTCCCCACTCCACCCCATAAAATGTCTCTGGTACATAGCTATTCATTACTGTTGTTATTTTCTCTCCTGGTCCATTATACTCCTGCAATGAGTGAAACCATCCGGTATTTTTCCTTTTCTTTTTGGCTTATTTCACTAAGCATGATCTCCAGCTCCATCCGTGTTGCTGCAAAAGGCATGTGTTTATTTTTTTTAGTTGCTGAGTAATATTCCATTGTGTATATGTACTACATCTTTTTAATCCAGTCATCTACTTTTGTGCATTTGGGCTGTTTCCATGTCTTTCCAATTTTAAATAAAGCAGCAATAAACATGGGGGTGCAGGTGTTTTTTTGAATCAGTGTTTTTGTATCCTTTGGGTAGATACCTATAAGTGGGATTGCTGGGTCATAGGGAAGCTCCATGTTTAGCAGTTTGAGGAATCTCCAAACAGTTTTCCATAGTGGTTGTACTAGTTTGCATTCCACCAGCAGTGCAGGAGAGTTCCTTTTCCTCCACATCCTCGCCAACATTTGTTGTTGCTAGTTGTTTTAAGATGTGCCATTCTCACTGGGGTGAGGTGGTATCTTATTGTGGTTTTATTTTGCATCTCCCTTATTACAAATGATGTTGAACATTTTTTCATATGTTTGTTGGCCATCTGCATTTCCTCTTTGGAGAGTGTCTTTTTAGCTCTTCTGCCCATTTTTTGATGGGGTTGTTTATTTTTGTTGAGTTTCATCAGTTCTATGTATATCTTTGTGATCAATCCTTTATCGCTAGTTTTGTGTGAGAAAATTTTTTCCCAATCAGTGGGATGTCTTTTTGTTTTTCATAATGTCTCTTTTGCTGTACGAGAAGCTCTTTAACTTGATATAGTCCCATCTGCTTATCCTTGCCTTCACTATCGTTGCATTGGGTGCTCTATCTTTAAAGATATTGCTGAAGTGTATGTTGTGTAGTGTTTGTCCCATCTCTCCTTCCAGGTATTTTATGGTTTCTGTTCTTATGTCTAGGTCTTTAATCTACTTTGAGTTGATTTTTGTGTATGGTGTGAGGTAGTGATCTAGTTTCACTTTTTTTGCATGTAGCTTCCAAGTTTTCCTAACACCATTTGCTGAACAAACATTTTTTGTTCCATTGTATCTTCTTTGCTCCTTTGTCAAAGATTAGCTGCCCAAAAACCTGTGGGTTTATATCTGAGTTTTCTGTTCAAATCCACTGGTCACTATGTCTGTTCTTGTTCCAGTACCATGCATTTTTTATTATTATGGCTTTATAGTATAGTTTGAAGTTTGGGATTGTAATGCCTCCATTCTCTTTCTTCTTAGTCATGAGAGTTTTGTCCATTCGAGGTCTTTTGTTGTTCCATATGAATCTCATCAATATTTTTTCTACTTCTTTGAAGAATGTCATTGAGACTTTTATTGGGATGACATTAAATCTGTATCTCACTTTTGGTAGATGGCCATTTTGATGATGTTAATTCTCCCGATCCATGAGCAGGGGATGTCTTTCCATTTCATGTTGTCTTCTTATATTTCTTTTAACAGTGTTTTATAATTTTCTTTGTATAGGTCTTTTGTTAGATTGATTCCTAGGTATTTGATTCTTTTTATTTTAATTGAAAAGGGGATGGTTTTTTAAATTTCTGCTTCTTCTGATTGGTTGTTTGTGTATAGGGAGGCCTCTGATTTTTGTGTGTTGATTTTATATCCTGCTACCTTGCTAAACTGGTTGATGGTTTTGACTAGTTTCTCTGTGGAGTTTTTGGGGTTTTTAATGTAAATTAACATATCTGCAAATAAGGACAGTTTTATTTCTTCTTTCCCTATTTGGATTCCTTGTATATCTTTTTCCTGTCTTATTGCTCTGGCTAGAACTTCCAGTGTTATGTTGGAAAGCAGTGGTGATAGTGGACACCCTTTTCTTGTTCCTGATCTCAAAGGAAAGTCTTTCAGCTTTTCTCCATTGAGGATAATATTGGCTGTGGGTTTAGACAAACTTTTTTTTTAATGCCTCTAGTTCTTAATCTCCCAATTTCATCCCAAATGCAAACCTAATTTTTGTCCTCTTCATTCTATTGAAACTTCTGATTCAGGTCATCAGTGACACTTAAAAAAAAACAACAACAAAAGAGTTTACCAGGACTCCTTGGCGGCCTATCATGTTATACTATTGCAAACTGCATTTGACACCAGACAGGGAGCTAACCCACTAATGGTGCAGCAGACCTCTCCTGTCTCAATCTCTGTTCCCCTTGGTGGTATATTTTAATGGATTTACCTGTTCTGCTATCCACTCTGTCGTTGGTGGGTCCTCTCACCCCCATGCCTTTGGCCTGCATCCCAGTTCTTTTATGCATAAATAAATAAATCTTTATTTATTTATTTATTTTTAACAGTTTAGGAGTCTCCTTGGTGGCACAGCGGTTAAAATCTCAGCACTTTCATGCTATAACTAGCCACTGCAGCAAGAGTTTGATCCCCTGCCAGCGAGCTAACCCACATGGCACAGCAGACCTCTCCTGTCTCCTGCTGCCTCTTCATCATTGTATTTCAGTAGATCTGCCTGTTCTGCTCTCTACTCTGTCTCTGGTGAATCCTCTCATATACACCCCCATACACCTCTGGCTTACACATCAGTTCTTGTATGCATAAATATAAAAAGTTAAATCTATTTTAAAAACAGTTTACCAAAATATAATTTACATCAAAGTCATTCATGTTAGCCATACTATTAAATGATGTTGTATTACATATACACAATTGTATAATCACTACATTCCTGTTAGCCCCAAATATTCCTGTGCCCACTTGCAGTCACTCGCCCACGAGAAAAGATTCAATGAACTATTTCCAGTTCTCAGTTTAAGAAACTTCTCTGATGTATTTGTGACTACTGACCACACCTTTCCTTTTGAAACTTTCTCTTCCCAATTTCCTAATCACCAGTTTCTCTTGGTTTTCCTCCTGAATATCTGTTATTTCTTCACAGGTTACTTTCTCTGATTGAACATTAATTATTGCCATTTCATAGAGTTTGTCCTTTTCTCTTAGCCTATGCACTGATTTGGTGACCACATCATCCCCATGACTTTAGCTGCCACCTGTAAATATCTGCAAAGTCTCTATATCCAGTTTAGATTTGTGCCCTGGGCTTCTGACTGGTATGGGATAGTAGTATTAATACTTGTCACCAATAGTTGTTCTTATGGACTCTGGCTATAGTAAAATGATAATGGAGAAACTCATTAAATTAGAACATAATTCCAGTTCTTGGAGGAGGAGCTAAGATTCATCAGTATCTTATAAAGTTTTAAAGTAGTGAAGTGTGGGTTAAAGTGCAACACTAAGAAGCTAGCCACTGCAGCTTCAGCTTGAGTTTGACCGTCTGCCAGGGGGGTGACCCGTGTGGCTCAGCAGACCTTCCCTGTCTCCCCTGCTTCTCCTTCCAGCAGTGTGTTTTAGTACCTCTGCTTGTTCTGCTCCCCACTCTGTCTCTGGTGAATCTTCTCTCTGCCCCTGCACCTCTGGTCTGTACCACAGTTCTGTATGCATAAATAAATAAATCTTAAAAAAATAAAGTAGGCCCTCCCTGGTGGCGCAGCGGGTTAAAGCACAGCACTGAGAATCTGAAGCCACTTCC
>NW_004567116.1:38661660-38669431 GCF_000260355.1 Condylura cristata | reverse complement strand
ATAAATAAATAAATCTTTAAAAAAAAAAAAAAATAAAAAATAAAGTAGTGAATTATGAAATATTGTATGCATGGTCTTTAATATCTGGAAACTTTAGCAGCTCCCCAGAGTTTTAATATGCTTGTCTCTCTAATAGTTACTTCATTCTAGTGTAAATTTATATATTTTTACATATCTGTCTCACCAAGAGATTTATATAAACTCAGGAGCAAGACCAAATCTTTTATTCTTTTTGTCTTTCCAGTGGGAAAGTATAGTGCTTGTATAAATGGTAAGCAAAAATATTTTTAGGATGAATAAAAACGAATGATGTTAGTGTAGTAAACATTGGTGGTAGGCTGCTAAATGTCATTTTATATCTTTTTCTCCTTATAATACTATTAAACGGTATAATAACCCATCTTCCTCCAAACATTTATGTTTAAATTTCAATACTCTCATTTCTCTTGACAGTGGCAGATTTAGGATGGGCAGATGAAGCAATTTTGGCCAATGAAATGTAATGAGGAGTCTGCCAGTGGGATTCTGGGAAAAGTTTTTCATTCATATGTAAAGATACACAGAATCATATTTTTATTTCGTTGTACTTTATAATGTCTAGACATGTCAACTGCAATTCTGATATCTATCTTCTGATTATTAGGAATCCTAGTATCTAAAGGCAAAGTTAGTATAATGAGGAAAGCAGAGCAGAAAGGGAAAGCCTAGTCCTTTTGTATATTGCTGTGTGAAAACTAATTAACCCTGAAGCTGTCCTAGCTTAGGAATTCTTTATGTGATTTGTCTTATTGTTAAATTATTTTGACTAGTGTTTTTTTCCCAGCTGAGAGATAACTGATATTGTTAACAAATGGACAATACAGCAACAGCACGTGTGATTTTTTGTTTTCTTCTCATCAGAATCAAACTACGGTGGAGTGTGGACAAAGGGTACAGGGCAACCCTGTTGTCATCTTTGTTGTGTATTTTGGACTACAGCCAACATGTGATGTTTTTACAAGCCTCTCTGGAAATGCTACTTGCACAATAACCCTGATGGTCAAATCTGAGCAACCAAAACAATAATTATGTCAGGTGAAGCCAATACAACAGATTATAGGATCAATAACATGGAAATGTCTTGCTTTTACTTATTAAAATACTGAGGATTTTCAGCCTGACTCTGGCATCTAATGCTAGCATTTTTCAGTACAAAAGCAGAGTTCTACTGATACTTATTGCCAGTTGTTTGAAGATGCAGCCATTCTCACTGGGGTGAGGTGGTGTCTCATTGTGATTTTAATTTGCATCTCCCTTACTACAAGTGATGTTAAACATTTTTTTCATATGCTTGTTGGCCATCTGCATTTCCTCTTTGGAGAAGTGTCTTTTTAGCTCTTCTGCCCATTTTTTGGATGGGGTTTTTATTTTTGTTGAGTTTCATCAGTTCTTTGTATATCTTTGTGATCAATCCTTTATCGCTAGTTTTGTGTGAGAAAATTTTTTCCCAATCAGTGGGATGTCTTTTTGTTTTTCATAATGTCTCTTTTGCTGTACAGAAGCTCTTTAACTTGATATAGTCCCATCTGCTTATTCTTGCCTTCACTATCGTTGCATTGGGTGCTCTATCTTTAAAGATGTTGCTGAAGTGTATGTTGTGTAGTGTTTGTCCCATCTCTGCTTCCAGGTTTTTTATAGTTTCTGTTCTTATGTTTAGGTCTTTAATCCACTTTGAGTTGATTTTTGTGTATGGTGTGAGGTAGTGATCTAGTTTCATTTTTTTTGCATGTAGCTTCCAAGTTTTCCCAGCACCATTTGCTGAACAAACTTTCTTTGTTCCATTGTATCTTCTTTGCTCCTTTGTCAAAGATTAGCTGCCCAAAAACCTGTGGGTTTACATCTGGGTTTTCTGTTCGAATCCACTGGTCACTATGTCTGTTCTTGTTTTAGTACCATGCAGTTTTGATTACTATGGCTTTTTTACTGATATTTATTTTCAGGAGACTCAAAGACTTGACATTGATTTTTTGTAATTATTACAATATTTTTATAAGTGTCTCAATACTTTTACTTTTTCCCTCCTCCCCTTCCATCGACTTCAGGTGCCAAGAAACACCTGAGAAGTCAGCCTTTCCATAAACATGAGGTAATCATGTCCCTAATCTCTTACAGTGGTAATTGTCTTCATAGTTTATTTGGTAATATGTCATGCAATACTTGTGAGATCTGTGTTTTTGAAATGTTGTTTAGATTTCTGTGATTTAAATTTTCATGTCTTCTTCAACCACACCACAATGGCAGAATAAATGTCAAGGTAGCACCACACTTGCACCTCATCGATTATGTCACTGATTTATTAAGTTATCAAATAGGGCCTTCGTGGTGGCAGCGAGTTAAAGCGCAGCACTACGAAGCTAGCCACAGCCACTTGGCACAAGTTTGATCCCTGGACAGGGAAGTGACCCACATGGCATGGCAGACCTCTCCTGTCTCTCCTGGTGCTCTTGAAGTACTTGAAGTACATCAGTGTACTTCGTCATTGTTCTGCCTGTTCTGCTCCCCACTCTGTCTCTGGTGAATCCTCTCACCACCCCGCACCTGTTGCCTGTACCCCAGTTTGTATACATAAATAAATCTTTAAAAAACTTAAAACAATTATCAAATAAATAACCTTGCTTATTATACATTTTACATATACAATGGCAAGGATGTATAGAGGGAAGAAATATAGCATGAGACAATTCCTATTAGAATTTTTATTCTGTGGCTGAATGACAGATTTTGGGGACAAATTAACAAAAAAATAACAACCCCACCCCCAACCCAAAGACTTTGGGAACTGCAAAATAGCCTTACTTTATCCTAAAGTGTACTTCAGCAGTAATTGGTATGAGGAATCAAATTTGTTGAAGTGTCTGTATGAAGTGGACCCCCATATTTTTTCTCCTTAGCACAAAGCACATTGCCTTGTATTTTTCATTTGTCCATAATAAGTTATAGAACACGTTATCCAAAGAATAGACACTTGGGAATAGGTTCATAGGCATTTGTTATACTGATTTTTTTTATTAATGTACTTTTCTTGAGGTAATGTTGATTTACTCCACTATGTTTTAGGGGTATAGTTTTAGATTTCTTCAAAGAGGTCCCACACCTATACTGTTATTTTTTTCAATTAACTATTTTTTAGAGCAGTTTCAATTTCATAGCAAAACTGTTACTCTTGATGAAGCTACACTGACATGTTATTGTTTCTTGAAGTCCATAGTTTGCATGAACCCCCAATCTTGATACTGTACATTTTATGGCAAATGTATAATGATATATAACTACTATTATAGAATCACATAAAGTAGTTTTATTAACTAAATATCACTATTCAATTGTCCCTCCCTTTGAACCCCTAGGAACCACTGACCCTGTTGCTGTCTCCATTGTTTGACATTTCCAGAAATGTTAACATTTAATATAAATATCTGGTTAGCATCAATATTAAAACCTCTTACTTAAGTTGGGATGAAAAGGAAAAAACTTACCTGTGACAGCACTTGTATATAACATGAAGTGTTAAGTTTTTGAGGTATAATTGACAGACCATAAAGTTTACCCTCTAAATCATACAATTCAGTGGTTTTTAGTATATTTTAGTATATTTAGTATATTTAGTATAACCACCACAACTATCTAAATCCAGATCATTACATCACCCTAAAAAGGAAAGGCTAATATGTGACTTCTTGTGTCTGATTTTTCAATACAATGTTTTCAAATTTTATTCTTTTTGTTTCATGTATCAGCACTTCACTCCTCTTTATGAATAATACTCCGTTTTATGGAGATGTGGAATTTTGTTTACACAGTCATCAGTTGGACATTTGGTTATTTCCAATTTTTGGTTATTAGGAATAATTTTTCTGTGAACACCTGTTACAGGTTTGATGTAGATCTATGTTTTCAATTCTCTTAGATGTATACCCCAAGAGGAATGCTGAGTCATGTACTAATTGTATGTTTGTCATTGTGAGGCAATGCCAAAATTATTTCCAAAGTGATTGCCCCACTTATATCGCCGGTGGCTATGTATGAGGGTTCAAATTTCTCCACATCCTCTCCCAAACTTGCTATTTTCTGTCTTTTTGATTCTAGCCATCCTAAGTGAGGTGAATTGGTGTCTCACTATGGTTTTGATTTGCTTTTCCTAGATAATTAATTATGTTGAATGTTGTTTCATTTGCTTATTGATCATTTATATATATATTCCTTGAAGAAATGTCTATTCTTAGATATTTAGATATATTCTTAGCTATACTTAGATATTTTTGTTAATTTTTTAAAGATTTATTTTATTTATTGATGCATATGAGAGCTTATTTATTTATGCATACCTCTGTAGGCCAGAGATGTGTGTGTGTGTGTGTGTGTGTGTGTGAGAGAGAGAGAGAGAGACAGAGAGAGAGAGAGAGAGGATTTACCAGAGACATAGTGGGGAGTGGAACAGGTAGATCTTCTGAAATATACTGCTGAGGGGAGCAGTGGCATAGACAGGAGGCCTGCTGTGCCATCTAGGTTAGCTCCCTGGCTGGGGACCGAAATCATGCTTCAGTAGTTGACAATAGCTTCATAATGCTGAGAATTAATCCCTTGGGCCACCAGAGAATCCTGACCATTTTTTTTTTTTTACAAAGTTTATTTTTACATCATTTTGCACATTTTTTTTTCCATCTCGATTGTAATCCCCGCGGGTTTCCCATCACCAAATCACCCCTGTGCCACCACCATAGTCCCGTGCATTTCCCTCCCTTCCCCTCCCCCCCATTTTTGATCCCATTCCCCACTCCACCCCCACAGCATGTCTCTGGTATATGGTTGTTCATTATTTTGTTATTTTCTTCCCTGGTCCATTATACTCCTGCTATGAGTGAAACCATCCGGTATTTTTCTTTCTCTTTCTGGCTTAGAATCCTGACCATTTTTAATTGGATTATTTGTCTTTTTATTGTTAAGCTGTAAAAGTTCTTTATGTAATTTGCATATTAAACCTTTATCATACTTCTTATAGTTTGTAAGTAACTTCTTCCATTTTGAGTTTTTTTTTTTTCTCACTTACTTGATAGTGTCCTCTGGTACACAAAGTTTTAAAATTTAATACAGTCCAGTTTACTTTTTTCCTCATTGTTTATGCTTTTGAATCATATTTAAGACACCAGTGTCTAATTTAAAGTCACAAATATTTACACCTATGTCTTCTTTTAGTAAGAGCTTTATAATTTTAGTACTTACAGCTAGATCTTGAAATAATTTTAAGTTAATTTTTGCATGGTATGAGGTAGGGAATTAAGATAATTTTTTAGCATAGATATCTAGTTGCCTACACATTTATTATTGAAAGGGCCATGGTCTTTCCTTTTAAACTATCTTGGTACCTTATGGAAAATCAATTGACCATAAATGCATGGATTTATTTATTTATTTATTTATTTAAGGACTTATTTATGCATGTAAGATCTGGGGTATAGGCTAGAGGTTCAGGGGGTGAGAGGATTCACCAGGGACAGATTGGGGAAAAGAACAGGCAAATATACTGAAATACACTGCTGATGGGAGCAGTGGGCAAGGCAGGAGAGGTCTGCTGTGCCAAGTGGGTCAACTCATGCTGACCTGGGATCAAACTCATGCTGCAGTAGTGGCTGCCAACATCTTGATAGCTTGATAGTGCCAAGACTTAACCCCTTGTGCCACCAGAAAGCCCCTAATTCTTTTTTTTTTATCAGATTTATCTACATCAAGTCAGATTTATGTATTTATTTGCATAGAAGAACTGGGGTGCAAAGGGTGAGAGGATTCACCTGAGACAGAATGGGGAGGAGAGCAGGCAGATTGAAACACACTACTAAGGGGAGCAGCAAGCTAGACAGGAGAGGTCTGCTGTGCCATATGTGTGTTAACTCCCTGGCAGATCAACTCAGGTTGTAGTGGTGATAACACTGAGACTTACCCAGTAGGTCACCCGGAGCCCCCGAAAATATTTTGTGCAATTTATCAGTGTAGTCATCAGATCTTGGAATTTTGTTTAAATTAATTTTATCTTTTACTGTCATAGGTATATTCAGATTTCTTTTTTCTTTATTTTTTTTCACTTGGACTTTGTTTTTATTATTTTTAATTTTTTTAAAGATTTATTTATTTATGCATACAGAACTGGGGTACAGGCCAGAGGTACAGGGGCAGTGAAAGGGTTCACCAGACACAGAGCAGGGTGCGGAACAGGCAGATCGACGAAGTTCTCTGCTGAGGGGAGCAGCGGGCGGGCGAGTCAGGAGAGGTCTGCCATGCCATGTGGATCATCTCCTGGGCAGGCCGGGATTGAACTCATCATGCAAGTGGCTTTAGCTTCCTAGTACTGTGCTTTAACCCACTGCACCACCAGGGAGGGCCTGGACAACTTTATTTTTATTGTGGTAAAAAAATGTATGACAAAAAAATTCAACATTTTAACTATTTTTAGTGTACAATTCAGTAGCAGTAAGTACATTCACATTGTTGGCAGCCATCATCTTTTTTCTTTAATTTGTAAACAAACATTTAGCACATAAAATGGGAAAGAAAGATGCTTTACTACTTTGACTCATGTAAACCTTCAAAGTTATATAGTTAAAGAAAAATGACTAGTTTAAAAGCTACCACTAAAACAATTAGGTATCAAACATGGGGACTGAAGAAACTAAGAAAAGGAAGAATTCAGGCAGATCCTGACTTGTGGAGAGAAAGAATAGAGTACTTGAGTTGGTTAGGTAGAAGTTCTAGGAGTCAAAAGATGTTACTGTGCTCTGCAGGGATACTCAGTTTGGAGTATTTGAGTATCTTCCTGTTTTTCTGTTGCTCAAATTTGAAGTGTCCATGCTGAATTCTTCTGATTTCCTAGACTTGACATAACCAACAGAGAGATTTCTTTTCTTGTTTGGGCTCAGTTGTAGTGACAGGTCACTGTTGCTTCAGGGAGAAAACAAGACTTTTTTTTCCTTCAAGTCACCTTGTTCTACTTTAATTGCAACCTCGTTAGCTCCACTAGGGTGTGTTGCTTTTAGCCTATCTCCCGGCATATAAAACACTCATAAATTGAATTTGGATTTCTTTTGATCCAGAGAGTAACACATGCTGGACATAACTTATGAAAGTGTTCAGCACTGATCAATTCCTTTATTCATTTCTACAGATGACACAGATAAATTCAAACTTAATTCAATTAAGTCACTGCTCCATGTTTGCTTAGTCTTTAGACAAATCAAATATCCTTGGAGTCTCTGGCTCTGTCCTGGCCTGCTTGTCTTTTATCCAGAAACTGTTACAGATTTTTTGTTGATTCAGTTTTGGTAGTTTGTGTCTTTTTTGGAATTTTATTATCTCACCTAGCTTTTCAAAATTTTAGGCATTTAATTGTTCATAGTATTTCTGTATAATTATTTTTATTTCTTTATTGTTGCTAGTAATGTATACTTCTACTCCTGATTTTAGTAATTTGGGTCTTTTTTTTGTTGTTGATGAATCTAGCTTAAAGTTCATACATTTTGTTAATCTTTTCAAAATTAATTTCTGGTTTAATTTTTCTCTGTTGATTTTCTATTCTTTATTTCATGTATTTCTGCTCTAATTTTTTAAAAAGATTTTATTTACTTATGCATACAACAGCTGGAGTGTGCCAGAGGTGTAAAGAGGTTGTGGCATTAAGAGTACCACTAGAGGCCCTCCCTGGTGGCGCAGCGGGTTAAAGCACAGCACTGAGAATCTGAAGCCA
>NW_004567116.1:38635733-38661248 GCF_000260355.1 Condylura cristata | reverse complement strand
CAGCAGTGTACTTTGTAGATCTGCCTGTTCTGCTCCCCACTCTGTCTCTGGTGAATCCTCTCACCTTCTGCATCTCTGGGCTGTACCCCAGTTCTATATGAATAAATAAACCTTTAAAAAAAAAAAGTATCACTAGAGAGAGAATGGGAGCAGAACAGGCTGACTGACTGAAATACACTGCTGAGCGAAGCATGGGGAGACAGGAGAAGTTTGCTGTGCCATATGGACCAGCTCCCAGGCAGGACGGAACTCATGCAGCAGTGATTGCCAATAGCTTCATAGTGCTGAGACTTAACTCCTTGTGCCACCAGGGAAGCCTATGCTCTAATCTTTATTATTTTCCTTAAGCTTCCTTGTTTGTTATTTGTTTTGTTTCTTAAAATGGAAGTCTCGGTTCTTTTTCTTTTTCTTTTTTAAAGATTTACTTATTATGCATACAGAGCTGGGGTACAGGCCAGAGGTGCAGGGGTGGTGAGAGGATTCATGAGAGACAGTGGGGAGCAAGCAGGCAGACTGATGAAGTACACTCCTGAGGGGAGCAGCGACGGGTCAGGAAAGGTCTGCCGCGCCATGTGGATCACTTTCCAGGTTGGGAATTGAACTCGCACTGGATTGAACTTGCACTGAAGTGACTGTGGCCAGCCTCACAGTGCTGAGCTCCAACCCACTGAGCCACCAGGGAGGGCCTGATTTATTTTACTTATTTATGCATACAAGCATATATAAACCAGAGATGTTGGGTGAGGGGATGAGAGTATTCACTAGAGACCTGTTCTAATGAACAGGTTTATTGACTAAAATACATTGCTGAGGAGATCAGCAGGGGAGACAGCACAGTGTCTGCCCATTGCTTCATAGTGCTGAGACTTAACCCCTTGTGCCACCAGGGAAGCCTCTCCTTACATTGATTTTGACTGTAGGTATAATTTATTATAGATTCTGTATTGAAGAACATTGTGTAGGAAAGAGTAACTTTTTTTTTGTTTTTCTTTGGCTGTGGCACCATGCTGAAATGAACCTATGGTGGGAGCATGAAAGCCTAGATTTAATGACAGTGGAGAACAAACTGAGAGATGTTAAAGAGGTTATTTTCACAGAATTTAGTAACTGACTCCATATGTATAAAGAAGAAGCAAAGGTCAAGGATGATAATAAGTTTTCTCACTTAAGTGATTACCAACTGTAGTTATCGCTATGTCTGATTCTTATTTTCTCATCATTTAAATCTACTTTAACTCGCATAAAGACTTACAGGAGTTGGGCCTTTACTGGTTGCAAAAAGAGTTAAATCTCAGCACTATCAAGCTACCTCCAGCCACTAGAACATGAGTTAGGGGAATAATCCACATAGCACAACATACCTCTCCTGTCTTGCCTTTTGCTCCCCTCAGCAGTATATTTCAGTAGATTCACCTGTTCTGCTCCCCACTCTGGCGAATCCTCTCACCCCCTGCACCTCTGGCCTGTTCCCCAGTTCTTACACCCATAAATAAAAAATATAATAATAAATCTTTTTTAAAAAAGACAAGAGTTGTGGAGTTGGAACTATCATTATGACCTATGCTTGAATCATGAAGCCTTTCTTTACCTTAGACACTTTTTAATACATTTAATCAAAGTGCTATAGATGCATAATTTTATTATTGTTTTTAAAAGAAGTCATTTTATTTTTGTAAATATTTATTTATTTATGCATACAGAATTGGGTACAGGCCAGAGGTGCAGGGCAGTGAGAGGATTCACCAGAGACAGAGTGGGAAGCAGAACAGGCCAACTGAAGAAGTGCACTGCTGAGGGGAGCAGCGGGTGGGTCAGGAGAGGTCTGCTGTGCCATGTGGGTTCCCTCTGGGCCCGGGGATCCAACTTGCATTGAAGCGGCTGTGGCTGGCTTGCAATGCTGCACTTTAACCCACTGTACTCCCAGGGAGGGCCGGATGCATAACTTTATAGTATTAAATGCTATTTTCATTTTCCTAGTTTTTATTGGATAATGATAATTTTCCCTTTACCATATAATTGTCTCTTAACTCCATTTTCCATATGGCTGACTTTAACTGTCATCCTTCTGCTCCATTTGGAGCAGAGAGTACCATGTTTATGTTACTCTCAAGACCTGATGTATAACTGTTGCCTTGTGATTTTTCTTTGCCTTTCTTAGGAACTCCTTTTCATCATTCCTGTATAGAATTTACTATTACTATTCCTGAATATATAACTTCTTTTACTTTGGTAACCTCAAAGGCATTCTGAAAACTGTTGGAGTTTTTGAGATCTTGGGTATCTAGAAATATTTTTCTTTAACCTGAAGATTTAAATGTTAGTTTTCCTGGGAATAGAATTCTACATGGAACATCCTTTTCACTGTGAAGAGTCTGCTTCATTGTTTCCCAAATTCAATGTTATTATTGACAAAGGTGATAGCATTCTGGTTTTCAATTTTTTCAGCATGACCTGTTTTAATTTTTGCGTACCTTTAGGACTTTCTTTTGTCATCACTGTTAGTGATTTCATGATGTCACTTTATGTGATCTTCTTTTACTCATGTTAAGCTTCTGGTATACACTTTCAATCTGGAAAATGTGTCTCCCGGGTGTGGGAAATTTATTTACCTTATTTCTTTTATTTGTCTCACTAAAGGTTTTTGTTATTGTTGTTTGTTACTCTATATTTATATCCTGAGTCTCCTGGATAAATTGTAGATTCTTTTCAAAATATATAATGTCTATCTCTTCGCTTTTTGCTATGCTTTCTTGAACAGTTCCTTAATGTTATTTTGACTATCATTTTTTAATTTCAACAAAAGCCTGTTTTTTTTAAAAAAAAATAGAATCTTGCTCTTCCTTCATAAATGCAATAGCTTTTCTCTTATAGACCTTCCTATGTATGTTAATAGTTCTTCATTTATTTAATTAAAAAATTTCATATTGGAGGCTTTTCTCAAATATACAGTGAACCTTTACAACTTGCTCATATTGAAAGAAGATAGTGAACTAATTGGAACTTCAGTGTGAGTGGGAGGCATTTGTAGATTAGAAGAGTTCATTATAGCAGGCTTATGGTAAACTGGCTTTCTTTTTTCATTCAGGAGGTTTGTTGGGTAGTATACTAGGATTTGGTTTTATTTATTTAGACATACAAGAGCCAAGGTGTAGGTCAGAGGTGCAGGGAGTGAGAGGATTCATACAAGACATAGTAGGGAACAGGCAGATTGACTGAAATACACTGCTGAGGAGAGCAGCAGGTGAGACAGGAGAGGTCTGCTGTGCCATGTGGGTTAGCCCCCTGGTCAGGATCAAACTCATGCTGCAGGACTGACAATAACTTGATAGTGCTGAGACTTTAACCCCTATACACCAGGGAGGCCCTGGGGAGTATGCTAGGAAACCACACCTTTGAGGGAGGACAGGAAGAGGCAGAAGTGAACAGAGGGAGCAGGTGAACTATGATGCAGATGCAACAGGATGTGCAACAGGATGTGCATGTGTCCCCATGAGAAGCTCTTGAGCTGAGACAGACCTTCGCAGTTGTCAAAAATGGAGCTTGAGGGCTAGGCTTTTGTAATTCCTTACTGAACAGTCACCAGATGCAGATTGCCTAGATCACCAATTTATTACAAAAGGATATGACTCAGGAAAATCAGATGGAAAAGATGTATAGGGCAAGGTATGGGGTAGGGGCACAGCATTTCCATGCCCTCTCAAGGTGTGCCATTCTCAGCATCTTCATGTGTTCACCAACCCAGAAACTCCCATAAACTGGTTTTTCAAAATCAAACTTAATACTATTTTCAGAATTTGTAGATTTTTTCTCTGGGCTGTTTCCACCTAGCTAGAAAAGGATCTTCCTGTCTCTTTTTTGGCTACCAATGTTACAGAAGGTTCTTGTGTAGAAAATGTTGGTTATCTGTTCTCCTACCTTCCAGCAGCTTCTTAACCTCACACTCTACTATTTCCTACTTACCTCTGCTTAGAATCTCTTGTGTTTGACTCTGCCATAAGGAGGAGTGGATTTATAACCATGCGTATGCAGCCTTTGATACATGGTCTCTTATTTACACCTACCTTCTGTATCTCACATACCTGAGCCTTCTTGGCTTCAGATCAGCTGGTTCTCCCTTTTCTTGCCTCTTCAGTAAGTACTTTCTATGATTTGTTTAATTGGTTACCATTGCTCTATCTTTGTATCCCTATTTAAAATATTATGGCTCTGGGTCAGAGATGTCAAGTGTGGTTTTTTTAAAAAAGATTTATTATTTTGCATACAAGAACTGGGGTATAGGCTAAAAGTGTGGCAGTTGGAATGATTCACCAGAGACAGAGTGGGAGCAGAATAGGCAGATTTGCTGAAATACACTCCTGAGGGCAACAGTGGATAGACTGGGGAGGTCTGCTGCACTATGTCGATTAGCTCCCTGGTTGTGGACAGAACTCATGCTGCAGTGGCAGTATTGAAACTTTAACTCTGGACCACCTGGGAGGCCCTGCATTTTTATTTTTATTATTGTTTTGGAACAATATCAGAAAAGGAAGGGGGCAGAAATATCACTAAGCCACCATCCTTTTCTCCCTTTAAGATATTGGTTTTTATTTGATGAAGAACTGGGGTGTAGGCCAGAGGTGTGGGGAGTATGAGGATTCACCAGAGACAAAGTAGGGAGCAATACAAGCAGATCTACTGATAAGGGGAGCAGTGGGTGAGACAGGAGAGGTCTGCTGTGCCTTATATGAGTTAGCTCCTTGGGTGGGATTGAACTCAGGCCTCAGAAGTGATAGCATGATAGTACTGAGACTTTACTCCTAAGTCACCAGAGAGGCCCCATAATCTACAATCCTTAACCTGGAAATATATCCATTATTTCCTAAATGATATTGTGTCTTATTGTTCTCTCACTGTATAGTTTCAACTACAAACTAGTATGATGATTTCACTATCTTTTGACTTCTATAAAGTCATAATCACTGTGCTATATCAAAATCTAAAGGAATGTTGAGAAAAGGATAGTTCTATTGGCATCTTATAGCAAGTTACAAGTTTGCTGTGCAGTCTGTTGACATTTCAGTGCAAACAATATTGGTCTCACTTTTCTGTCCTGCGATGATTGGTTCTATACATAAACAGCAATAGAAACAGTTGTTCTCATCAACTCTGAGAATGATTATATATTAGTAGCAAGTGGAGTGATTCATTCTCCTGAATATCTTACAGAAAATTTTATTGTTTGTGGGTGGTAAAGTGTGGGGAAAGGAGAGCTCTAGCAATGTGTCAAGTATTACACATTCTGGACTAGCAAGAAGAAAAGTAGCAACTTCTCCCCTCACTGTAATTTCAAAGACTGGAAGTAATACCCCACACATAAAGTTCTGAGAAATCACATTATTCATAACAAGGAGCGTGATTCACATGAAAGGAACAAAACAGAACTATTAAAAATAGATCCTGTAGATCTTACTTGCTTACTTTGTAGCAAAAATAACTTCTGATAACTTGTAAATTGGCTATAATTATGGGAATAAGCATTCCATTTAAGATCTGTCATCTTTTTTCTACTTTGACTGAATGCATCCTTGTGGATCAAAGAAATTGGGAATCAAGTTTTGGCTTTTTCTCTCCTTATCTCCCCTTAACATTGAACATTTCTTTAACACTGCTGAGAGAAGCAGTGGATGAGACAGGAGAGGTCTGCTTCACTATGTGAGCTCTCTGACTGAGGATAGAACTGTTTAAACATACTTGTGTTGACTGTGCTCATTTAATTGGTCACCTTGATTTACTGAACATTTGTCATTTTTATGCTATGTATATTGACCCGTTATTATTTTTAGTAGCAATGATTATAATAACTTGCAGAGTTAAAAGGACTTCATATTTGATGGAATTTGAATTCCTGCCAAAGCTATTATTTGTTTCAAATATGAGCAAAATGATTTTAGTCCTTTTACCTGAGCAGTATTTTTCCTATTGATTTCCTGTCTCTCCAAGAGTAATAAATCCTTTTTAGGGAGTAGTAAACAGAAAAAGGCAGTTCTAGTTTGGTAAATATTACTGTATTGTATATTACACACAGAGTTTAAGGAAATATGTGATATGTTTTAAGGGATTCTAAAGATAAGAATATCAAATGCTTTCAGCTGCAAGTAACAATGACAGATATTTATACTATGAAGACCTTATCAAATATAGAGACATTTATTATTTTGCTAAGGAAAAATCCAGGGGAAGGCTAGTTCCAGGATTGATTAATACAGTGGCTCAGTGATTTAAACTTTCTGCTTAGTCATTATCAATGGGATGACTTCTTTATTCAGGACTATATATTCATGTTCACAAGATGTCTTAGCTCTAGAGCCCATGTCCTTATACAGTTGTATCCAGAATAAGAGAAATGACAGTTTTTCTTTATCTCTTTTCATCAAGGAAGAACATTTATTTCAGAAATTTCTGGCACATTTCCTTCATACCCCATTATTTCAGACCATCTCATGTGCTTTACCTTTGCTTGAAGGAAGTTAGAAAATTATCTATCATTTCCAATTACATTGTGGAAGTGTGTTTGCGCCTGTGTATGTGTTGTTGGGTAGGTAATCAACAGTGTTCACAAGGCCTAAGATGAAATCTCAGCCCTTCCTCAAGAAAGTTTCTATCATCAGGGTGGAAAAGCACTGTTAATTACAGTTGTTTTTTTTAAGGTTTATTTATTTATGAATACAAGAGCTGGGGTACAGTCCAGAGGTGTGGGGGTGGAGTGAGAGGATTCACCAGAGACGGAGTGGGCCACAGAACAGACAGATTGACTGAAATACACTGCTGAGGGAGCAGTGGGTGAGACAGGAGAGGAGTGCTGTGCCATGTGGGTCACTTCACTGGTTGGGGTCAAACTTGTGTGGCAGTGGCTGTGGACAGCTGCATAGTGCTGTGTTTAACCCTTTGTGCCACCAGTGAGGGCCCTGTAATTACAGTTTTTGTGTTGTAGATCCTGGATATACTCATGAGCTTCAAATTAGGGATCCCTCTTATTTAATTTATTCAGCAAGTATCAGTTGCATGCTTACTCTAAGTACTCTTCTCCAAAAGTACTATGACTACATGGAGTTAACAGGAGGGAAGACTGACAATAATTATAATCAAGTGATGAGAAAGAATAGGAATAGGGTATAGAATAGGAATAGGGCATAATGGGAAGATAGGCAGGGGTAATTGGTGGGGAAGAAGCAGCTAGAGAAGTCTTCAAACTTTTTTTAAAGGTAACCCCTAAAGGATAAGTGGAAAATGGGGAGAGGAAAGGAAAGGGAAATGTTTAACATAAAGAAAGTCATAGTGTGTTAAGAAATAATGAAGGAGAAAGTACTGGTGAAAGCACTCTTAAAATAGGCCTCTTTATTTCTTCCTTTTCCTAAATAATTTCTCCATTTTTTGAACCCTGTAGTACTTAATATGCTTTAGACCAAAGCAAACTGAAGGCAAAACAAAGGACTTACAGAGAGTACTAGGTAAATATGTATGCACCATTAGAGGTTATATGTGTGCCAGTGCAAATGCTAACTTAAAACATCAGAGGAAAGAGGTAGGATATTTTACCACCTAGCACTCCTCAAAATGATAGGGAACTGCATCACCTGTCTAGATAATTATATAGATTAAGTGGCAGGGAGGGATTCATTCATAAAGTTCTGGAGGAAGTACTACAAAGTAATTACAGTTCTAATCTTCAGATGTTACTTGAAAGGCCCCTAAATGTTTAGGAAACAACGAAAACCAGGTACATAACATATAGGAAAAAAATTGCCACTCAATATTGTTGGCAAGAATTTCTCTCTTTTTTTTTAAGATTTATTTATTTGTGCATACAGAATTGGGGTACAGGCCAGAGGCTCAGGGGTGGCGAGAGGCTTCACCAGAGACAGAGTGGGGAGCAGAACAGGCAGATCGAGGAGGTATACTGCTGAGGGGAGCAGTGGGCAGGTCAGGAGAGGTCTGCCATGTCATGTGGTCACCTCCGGGGCAGGCGGGAATCGAACTCATGCGGAGGTGGCTTTAGCTTCTTAGTGCTGTGCTTTAATGCGCTGCGCCATCAGGGAGGGTCCCGTGTTTCTCTCTTTTTTAAAAAATTTATCTTAACACTTCTTTTTTAGCAATACTCCTGCCCATCTGTGACTATGTAGGTTTTTTTGTTTTAAAGATTTGTTCATTTATACATACAGAACTGGGGACTGGGGTACAGGCCTGAGGTGCGGGAGGTGAGAGGATTCATCAGAGACAGAATGGGGAGTAGAACAGGCAAACTGACTGAAATACACTGCTGAGGGGAGCAGCAGGAAGGCCAGGGGAGGTCTGCCATGCCATATGGATCACCCTGCTGGCCAGGATTGAACTGCTGCAGTGGCTGTGATAGCTTCACAGTGCTGTGCTTTAACCCCATTGAATTACCAGGGAGGGCCCAAGAGTTTATCTATCTATCTATCTATCTATCTATCTATCTATATCCATCATCGACCTGCCCATCTATTTTTACATCACTCTTCATTTTGTTCATTTTTCTATTTTAGTTGTAGTCCTCGTGGTACACCAATTCACCCGTATACCATCACCATAGTCCCATGCACCTTTCCCACCCCAGTTTGATCCTATTCCCCTCTTCACCCTGGTAAATTATCTCTGGTATATAGCTGATAGCTGTTTGTTGTTTTTCATTTTTTCAATTGCTTTTTTTTTTCTCTTCCCTCTGATTCCTTATGCTTCTGCTATGAGTGAAACCATACGGTGTTTTCCTTTCTGGCTTACAGCTCTATCCATGTTGCTGCAAAAGGCATGCATTTATCTTTTTTGATTGCTGAGTAACTTTCCATTGTGTATATGTACATCTTTTTTTTTTAGTAATATAATAATTTATTTTTACATCATTTTGTGCATTTTTCCATCTCAGTTGTAATCCCCTTGGGCTTCCCATCACCAAATCACCCATGTGCCATCAGCATCGTCCAGTGCATTTCCCTCCCCCCACTGTTTTTGATCCCATTCCCCACTCCACCCCCATAAAATGTCTCTGGTATATAGCTGTTCATTATTATTATTATTTTCTCACCTGGTCCATTATATTCCTGCTATGAGAGAAACCATCCAGTATTTTTCCTTTTCATTCTGGCTTATTTCACTAAGCATGATCTTTTTCAGCTCCATCCATGTTGCTGCAAAAGTCATTATGTTTATTGTTTTCAGTTGCTGAGTAATATTCCATTGTGTATATGTACCACATCTTTTTAATCCAGTCATCTACTTTTGGGCCTTTGGGCTGCTTCCATGTCTTTCCAGTTGTAAATAAAGCAGCAATAAACATGGGGGTGCAGGTGTCTTTTTGAATCAGTGTTTTTGTCTTTTGGGTAGATACCTATGAGTGGGATTGCTGGGTCATATGGAGTCACAATGTTTTGTGTCCTTTGGGTAGATACTTAGGAGTGGGACAGCTGGGACTACATTAGGTACAACTTTTGAACAGCAAAAGAGACATTACACAAAACAGACACCCCACTACACAAAACAGACACCCCACACAGTACTAATGGTAAAGGAATGATCACAAAGAACTGTTGAAACTCCACAAAAATAAAGTGAACAACCCCATCAAAAAATGGGCAGACAAACGTAGCTGACTGGATTAAAAAGATGTGGTATATTTACAGAATGGAATATTACTCAGCAATCAAAAAAGATAAATGCATGCCTTTTGCAGCAACATGGGTAGAGCTGGAAGGGATCATGCTTAGTGAAATAAGCCAGAAAGAAAAAGAAAAATACTGGATGATTTCAGTCATAGCAGGAGCATAAAGGACCGGGGGTGGAGTGGGGAAAAATAATGAGCAACTATATACCAGAGACACTTTATGGGGGTGGAATGGGGAATTGTATAAAAATGGTGGGAGGGGCAAAGTGCACCTCACTATGGTGAGGGCACACTAGTGAACTGGTGATGGGAAGTCCACGGGGATCACAACTGAGATAGAAAAAGGCACAAAATGATGTAAAAATAAAATATTATAATAAAAAAGAAAGGAAAAAATGGGCGGAAGAGCTAAAAAGACACTTCTCCAAAGAGTTTTTCTTTTTAAATAGTCTCTGTTCTTTGTGTTTGCCAGGGTTCTGGGTGAGCTGGTGGGAGGGCACTACCAGACCTCCAGTTACTTTAAAAATCAAATAATAAAAAAAGAAATCAAATGTTCATGACTCAGGTTTTTACCATTTCATTTTAGATGCATGTTCCAAAATCTTTTGCATTTGTTTGAGAGGAATCAGATGTTAGCAAATTTTGATAGAGATGATTTGGGGATATAGCTGTCATTATAGGCCAGAATAGATGGTATTTCAAGAAACTTTATTCCTCCCCTTATTCTGTGTAGTTCAGCAATTTAAAATATCTGAAGGTTTGTGAAGACACTTCCTTGATCCTACTGTTTCTATAGCTAAGTAAATAGTAACCCCCAAATAATGAGAATGTATATAAATGTGTGGTGGCTCTAATTTGGTGGTTCTTAAGCTTTTATCTTTTATTGATAGATGTTAACGTATACATTTACAGAAAAACTGAGCAGCAATACAGAAACTCCCCATATTCTTCCTCTCCTAGTTTGCTCTATTATTAAGACCTGTCATTAGTATGATGCATTTGTTAGAATTAATGAACCAATATTAATATTGCAGTTTAAAAAAGTTCCTATTTTATTCTGATTTCTTTGCCTAATGTCCCTCTTCTATTTCAGGATCCCATTCAGCTTAAAATTTGCCTTTAGTTGTGGTAGCGCTTAACATGTCGTTACCTGTCCTCATTACATTTAATTGTCATTTCTCTAGGCTCCTCTTGGCTATGACTTTTTTTTTTTTTTGGTAAGATGAAGTGTGTTGAAAATCTGATGAAAGCTAGAGATCCTCTCCACAGAAAAATACACATGATTTTGATGTCTAATTTAGGGAGGCTGACCTATCCTAATGCCCGCATTTAGGTGCAAGGAGGGTGATTTTTAAACTGTCCCTTTCCCCAGACGTGGGCACAAGGTCTGTCTCTACCCCTAATAGGTTGTGTGATCTCTTTTGCAATACTGTTTCCTATGTGGGTCTAAATTTCACCATCTGGGAAATGAGGGGTTTGGTTTACATGATGTCTGAATTCTTTTGGAGCACAAAAGGTAGGTGTCACCTAGTGTTGTGAACAAATACTGAAGGAACAATGGCTGAAACAGACTAGGGAAGTGGGCAGGCTTATCAATAAGAAGGCTGCAGAAGTTCAATAGGGGTAAGAAAACCTGGCTTCTACTTTATGGCTTTGTGGATTTTCTAAGTCACTTCCTTTCTCTGAGCTTCAGTTTCCCCATCTGCAAAAATGTGGAGCCTCTGCTTCTGGTAGTTATGAAACTCCTGAGAACAAGGGCGGAGAAGGTACCTGATAAGACACCTCATGAGGAATTAGGATAGGAAAGAGGGAGCAGGGAGGGTGCGGAGTGAAGGACGGATCTGAGGAATGTGAGGCAAGCCTGAGAACTCTAGAGGGAGGCACCTAATACACACCTCAGGGTTCTGGGACCACACCCGCACATTGTTGGGGTCCTTCCACTTCGATCCTGGCCCCGCCTCCGCCCCACCTTCCCTAGGGCAGCGACGCACCACACTTCGCATGGCCGCCACCAGGCTCCGCTTTTCACCGCGCGAACGGCGCGCGCGCTCTCGCGCGGCCACCTCACTGCCTGCCCTGCCAGCCCGTGGCCTTTCCAATTGGCGCATCTCTTAAGTGACGACGTGCTTCTTATTCCACCCCCTTGCTTCCGCGGGGCTCTGCCCGCCTCCTCCTTGCTTCTCCCATCGCGGGTTGAAATCTAACCTGTCCTCGTCTGGGCCTTCGGGAGGAGCCGGGAGCACCGCCTACATCCGGAAGGCGCTGGCTGGCGCGCGCGCACGCACTCACGCACTCACGCACGCACGCACGCTGGCGGCCGGCTGGGCGGCAGGCTCGCGCCCGGGCTCGCCCCGCGCCGCGCCAGAGGCTCGCGCACTCAGCAGGTTGGGCTGCGGCGGCGGCAGCGGTGGGAGCTGAGGCGCAGCGTGTGAGAGGACCCCGACGCGTCAGTGGCTCCGACTCCGCCACTTTCCTCCTCTCAGCCGGGTGTCAGAGCCGGTGCTGAGAAGGGAACGGCTCTAGCCTTGGGAATCCCGAGCAGACCCTTAGTTGTTTCCGACGCCCTCCTCCTTTCTCAGCCACGGGCCTCGCTTGGTGCTAGGCGACTCTGCGGGGAGGAGGCGGCGACGGCTGCCTGGCTTTGGAGAGTCCTGCTCTCCTGCTTTGCGCCGCCGCCGGGCCCTGCAGGGGCCGAGAGAGCGCGGCGCCCGCCCTTCCTCTCGCTTTTCTCGTCCGCCGGTTGGAGCAGCGTCGGTCCGGGAGGTCTCTGGGCTGAGGCGGCGGCGGCTCCTCCGGCTCCATCATGTCCGCGGGCGGAGACTTCGGGAATCCGCTGAGGAAATTCAAGCTGGTGTTCCTGGGGGAGCAGAGCGGTGAGTGCGTGGCTCTCCCACTCCCGGCTGCCGGCCGCGGCTTTCCCGCACCGCCCCCAGTGCGGCCCTTCGGTCTGCGGAGACTCCCTGCCGGCCTCGCGTTCGCGCCCGGTTCCACCCCCAGCCCTTCCTGGGCTTCGCCAACCGCCCCTGGCCACCGGTTCCTCCTCGTCGTGATCCGTAGTCGGATTTTGACCCTTCCGTCCCTCACTCTGCGGTCTCCTTTTCCCGCAGCCCGGCCCTCTCCGTCGATCTGCCCTCCCCAGTCCTCACCCCGCCCAGCCCCAGCCTCCTGCCCATCTCTTTCTTCCTCTGGGCTCCGTCGTCTCACCCACCCAGCCTCCTTCCTTGAGCCCCACCCTTACTCCTTGCTCTTTCCCCAGTTCGTCTGTACTGTGAGGCCCACCCCGGGAAGCACCACTTTGGGGAACCAAACCCTTTTCAACCTTGGGCAAGGAGGGTGGGATTAGGGCGTTGTTTCCCCCAGAGGCTTGACCCTTAGAAGTGCGAATCTTGTGGAAGGTGGGAGCTGATTGTCGGAGAATATTCTTGGATGGTTTTCTGGGTTAGAGAGGAAATATATGTGAATTGGAGGCGACTTGAGATGGAGTGTTGCGGGGGGCGGGGAGGGAGGGTGGGTGTTGGGGTAGTGGCGGCAGTGCCCCTTGGGTTAGCCTTGTGGCTTGTTGGAAAACCTCTTATTCCTCTCTTGACTTTCATCACTGACAATTCTTTGGCAGTGTAAATGCTTTTCCGATCTCCGCCAGATGCTATGTCATGATCATTTTACTTGGAATTTTTCACATCTCGTTTCAGCATAAAACAGTGTCTTAATCTCTTCATGGAGGTGCAGACAGGAATACTGGGGACATGTTAATTATTCCGTTTCTTCCTGAGTATTTTCCAATTATGTATTTAGGATTCCTGTGAGAGAAGGTTTGAGAATAACCAACACCTTTGTAGGATTTCTTTTAGGGTTAGAGAGTAATGGAGTAGTGTAGGAATAAATTCATCATCTAGTTACCTAAATTAGATTTAAATACGCAGTGTCATTTCACCTAAATGACTCTTATACTTAATAGTCCATGGTGTCTGATGAGTGAAATTGTTGTGTCATTTATCTGGTCAGGCTTCTGTCCACATACTTCGTGTTAGATACAAGATCCTGATTTTGCGATCCAGATTTTAGTGTCTTTTAATGTCTGTGTTAACTGCAATTTTTAAGCTGTTTTATGTAAATTCGACGCTCAGTTTCGAGCTCATCTCTCCCTTTTGTTTTTCTCACACTTTTCATGGCCATCTTTAAAATTCAGACATTGTAAGACTGGTTTCTCCCAAGTTATTAATCATTGACTACCTGCAAGGTGTCTTAGTTTATAGAAAATAATTACTTTAGATCGTGAGAACGATAATATAAATCATAGTTTGTATTACTACCTTGAACTGTTTATATTAATTTGTATGGCATTAAGGTAGGTTAATACAAGTTGCAAAATTGCTTGCATTTGGTCTTGGGAAGTAATTTTTCTTCTTCAGACACAATCTTAACCTCTTGCTACTTACCAAGAAAAATAAACTCTCTTTGCTTATGAGTTTTCCTGAAATCAGTCTAAGCTTATTCCTTTAGGTGAATAACTTGGTAAAACCTATGGGGTTGATCCTGGTCCAACTGTTATATAGACATTTCAGAAGAGTGCTATACATAAAATAGAGCATATTCCTCATTATTGATAAATAGAATCTAAAGTGCTTATTGTGCACTCTAGGGATATTATTGCCTGTCTTATGTTATGATGCAGAGCTATTTAGTTTGAATGAAAAATCCATTAATCTTTGTCTTAGGGAGATATTAGTATAAATATAAATCATAATTTAAGTGACTATAGGTCATAATTTATATGCAAGTTTCCTTTGAATTTCTTGAATGTTTATATTTTAATTCACATTGTGGGGATTTTGTGTTTTTTTTTTCTTTAAATCTTTACTAACTAGGTAATTCCTGAAGTATTTAATTTTTTAATTTTATTTTTTAGAACATTTTCATCTTTAGAGAAAAACTGCTTTGGGTTCCCATAAAGCCCCATTCAGTGTCCTCTATTATTAAATCTTACGTTAACGAGATATATTTGTTAAATTCATAAACCAATATGTTACTACTTACCTAAAGCCATAGTTTATTCAGATTTCCTTAGTTTTTGTCTTTCTCTGATTCAGCATTCAAATAGAATACTACAGTATATTTAGTTGTCATGATTTCATAGATTCTTGTATTTTTTAGGATTGTGTTTACATGCTTTTTAACTTTGGAACTATGAGGTTAATTGTCTTTTGAGGTCTACTATATTGCTAAATAATGCCATCCCCTAGCTTTGACAGTGAAAGATAGATCTCTATTTTTATGGGCAGTGTCTATAATTTTCTTATGCATTAGTAAAGATGTGTAGAACCCAGTCAATTGATGTAATTCTTCATTAATTATTTATTTTTAGGCTTTAGTTCCACAGTTTAGCTTTCAAAGACCAATCTGTTGCGAAGTCGTTTGCTTCCTTAATAGCATTTAGCATTGTAGCAATACCACATTTATAATTATCTTATTTTCTCTATGATTGTTTTTGTTTATTTACCACAGCAGAATGCAAGTCCCTTGAAGGTTAAAAACCTATACAATGCCATAAACTAATGCTACCAAACTTAAGAAGAATTGTAGATTAAAAAAGCAATAATTTTTTTTTTGGTTTGGTACCTAACATAGTGCTTTCAGAACTATTTGGTTCGTGAATGATTGACACTAATAGTTATCAAAGCTGATAGCCTCTGCTACAGTGAAGTCTGCATTTTCCCCTCGTGTAATTAATAGTTGTATGCAGGGATATTCCAGATGTACAAAGTGCCAGCAAAACACCAAATAACTTAGGGCCCTACCATTTCATTAAATAAATAAAAAACTGATCTGAATTTTGCACTTTTTTTTTAGTTGAGCAAAATTAGTTTTACTTTGTTAAACACATAAAAAGTATGTCAGATGGTATTAACGATGTGTCCATGGATTGGATTTGAAGTTAGGCAGACTGTTTTATGTAGCTTATAAAAAATGTAGAGTTCTGTGCTCTAAAACGGAGATGAGTTGTTTCAGTACATGAAGCCTCAGATTGAGTTAATGACATCAGTCTTGGTAATCCTATAAATTTTTCTGATTCTTTATATTGCAGGAGTTACGTGGTTTAGTAAAGGAATCTTGAAAACCACAATTTGAATCTGAAGTATCAAAGGCATCTCTTTATCTTACATTGCTATATTGTCAGTCTTGAATTGCAGAGGCACTATTTGGAATGTCACTGATGGTTTACATTGGAAGAGTTCACTACAAATAAATGCTACTGGTTATAAATTAAAAAAACATAAATTTAGGAAACACCTACCTGCCCTAGTACTTCTCATTTTTCCCATTTTCCTATTACCAAAAAGGTAAAGAAGAGTATTGGGTGTAGTGAAAAGTTTAGTTTAGACTAGCTAGATGAGTGATCCTGAATTTTTTCTTGTTAGGATCCCATTATGATCTTAGAAATTGTTATTTTGTACCCTGAACACTTAATAACATTTTCACCTGCTGTTCTATTTTTTATTTTCCCATTCTACTTTTTATTTTTAAATAGGCTTTTTTTAGATTTATAGAAAACTTGCAAAGACAGAGTTCCTGTATACTCAGTTTCCTCTGTAATTACCATCTCATATATAAATCTTTTGTAGTTTTAATAAGCCAGCATTGATACATTGCTAACCAAAGTTCGTATTTTATTTAGGTTTCTTCAGTTTTATCTAAAGCCTTTCCTCTCTTCCAGAATCCCATTCAGAATATCACATTTGATTTAGTTTTTAGGTCTCCTAAGATTCTTTGGGCTGTGACAGATTTAATTATATATCATTTCCTTAAAGTCTCAAGTTTCTAAGCACCTATCATAGTGTCTGTTGGTACAAGGGGTTAAAGCACAGCACTGTGAAGCTATCTGCAGCACTCTGGCTAGGGAGGTGATCCACATGTCATGGTACACCTCTCCTGTCTGGCTTGCTGCGCCCCTCAGCAGTGTATTTCAGTAGATCTGCTGTTCAGCTTCCTCTGTTGTCTCTGGTGAATCCTCTCACCTCCTGCACCACTGACCTGTTCTTGTGTGCATAAATAAATCTTTAAAAAGTCCTTTCAAATTAGAAACATATGTTACATTTTAGGAAATTTTCTTGACTTATATCCTTACATTTTCATTTCTCTGGAATTCTTACTAGACCTTTTGATTGATCTTCCAATTACATTTTTGTCTCTCATCTTCTTTGTTTTAATTCTTAAAAGTTTTTCTCGACTTTTTTTCAATTTATTAAGTTTTATTTCTTTTTAAAAGATTTATTTATACATACAAGAACTGGGGTAAGCGAGAGGTACAGGGGGTGAGAGGATTCACAAGAGATGAGTGCGGAACAGAACAGATGAGTGGATCTACTGAAATACACTGATAAGGGGAGCAGCAGGCTAGACAGGAGCAGTCTGCTGTGTTTTATATGGTTTAGTTCCCTGATTGGCGCTTTGAACTCAGGCCAAAGTGGTGAATGGGCGATTAGGCTTAAACTTAACCCCTAGGCCACTATTATAGAACATTTTAAGCATGCAAAAAATGTACAGAGAAAAGCATCATTAACCCCCATGAACTGTTACTCAGCTCAGTAACTATCAATTCACGACTTAATCTTTCATCTAAGCATATACGTCCTCTCCTCTGTATCACTGTTGTTTAGCCTACCTTTGCCAGTATTTGGTTATGCCCTTTAAAAGATGAGAAGCTATCTTTTGATATATTCTTTTGATATATTCTCGATGTTCATAGAGATAATTATTCACAGAGGTCTTCATTTTGAGGATACTTTTTTTTTTCTATTACATTTCCATTTGATACTTAATATTTCAGGGATCTCTAGATTATTGCTATTCAATTGGTCTTTTTTTTTTTTTTTAAAGATTTATTTATTTGTACATACAGAACTGGGGTACAGGCCAGAGGCTCAGGGGCGGTGAGAGGCTTCACCAGAGACAGAGTGGGGAACAGAACAGGCAGATCTACGAAGTACACTGCTGAGGGGAGCAGCGGGCGGGTCAGGAGAGGTCTGCCACGCCATGTGGTCAGGAGAGGTCTGCCACACCATGTGGTCACCTCCGGGGCTGGAGGGAATTGAACTCATGCGGAAGTGGCTTTAGATTCTCAGTGCAGTGCTTTAACCCGCTGCGCCACCAGGGAGGGCCCAATTGGTCTTTTTTTGACAGTGAAACGGTTCTATATTTGTGCTGTTTAACATGATGACTGGTGCAACACAATTTTATTTCATTTTAATTCAGTAGCCTCATGTAGCTAATAAACCTTTCCCTTAAAACGAAAGGACGAAAAAAAAAAAACTGAAGGACGCCTCTTCAAAATTTGTGGATATACACTTTCAGTTGTCTACATGATGAAGATGAAATAAGTTGATTATAACAGGGAAATAGAGAATGATATGGCTTTGGAGAGATTTCAGGCCACCTTTGGAATAAAGATATTTATATCTACATTACTTAAGGCTACACACCCTTGGTGTCTAGTATAGTGTTTGTATAGATAACCATATAATGAATCAATAAAGTTATTTCAGATTTGTGGCCTCCAGAACAGTGAGAAAATAAATTTGTTCTTCTCTTGATTTGTGACAGTTTAAGAGTAGCATGCAAATGAATGATCCTTTGCAACCAAATATAAGACACTATAGAACATCTTTTGACAATCTTAATGGTTAAAAGTGTATTCTCTACCAAACTAAATTTTTAGATAGTCAGACTATTTTAATTTTGTGAGTAAATCCATGGTTTCCTAACATTAGACTATTTGAGTAATTGTAATAATAGCAACTGACATTTGATTGCTACATATCAGGCCTTTGTTGTAAGTACTTATACTTTTAACTAATTTAATCCTTAAAACTAATCCATTGTGCTTTTTGCAAAAGTGATTGATATCAGGTCTGGTGTAGGGAAATACAAAATGAGCTTTTAATTTCTTTGGGATGAAAGGACACAGGGATCAATGTGAAAAGAGCCCATGATAGGGAAAGTTGTGGTAATTTGAGCAACAAAATAATAATTTTGGATTATCCTTCAAGTTAAGATATCCACAAATAAATAAATCTTTTTTAAAAAAAGAAAAGAAAGATATCCACAAACTCATCAATCAATTCAAAGGACAGCTCTTATAGAAGAATTTTAATTCATGTAGATGGAATGACATAAAAAATTGCCATTAGAATACCATTATTATAATTGCTGAAGGCAAGTTCCACTTGATGAATGCTAAAATTAGTGGGCAAACGTTTGAGAAAATAGACGATATATGTATTATATCAGTGTATCTCCCCTGAGTTTTTTTATTTGTAGAGGAAAAACTGTAATTTTATGGTAGAGAAACTATAGCGATCATCATCACCAGGTGATCAAAGTTAATGTCACTAGGTATAAGATATTAGGATAACATTACATATGCTCTGGTATAGTGTACAAAGAAAGGCATACCAGTTCTATGGTTATTTTACCAAAATTGTGAAAATATCAGACAAATCTAAGTTGAGGGACTTTATGCAAATACTGACCAATATTCAAAAGTATTAAGGTCATGAAATCAAGGAAGTATCACAGATGAGAGGAGATATAGGAGGTGTGACAGCTAAATGTAATGAAGGCTCCTGGATTTGATCTTGGAACAGAAAAAAAGACACTAGTGTAGAAACTATTGAAATAAGTTTTTTCAAAACTTAACTATTTCCAAATAAAAAGTTGAAACAGTTCTGTTGATTGTACTATTATTTTCATTTATCATGAGGAAGGTGAGTCATTAGAAAGGTTAAATAATTTGCTGCAACCATACACACTAAGTGGCCAAACTGAGATTTCACCTCAGTAGTCTGGTTCTTGAGTTCTAGTACTAAAATCACTAAACTATACATTCTTTGATACATACTTCATATAGGTGAAACATGTGCAGGAAGTACAGGATAGTTAGGTGGTGTAAGAGGTTAAAGTGCAGCACTATGAAGCTATCTGCAGCCACTGCAGCACAATTTGATCCCTGGCCAGGGAGGTGGCCCGCATGGCACAGCAGACCTCCCTTGTCTCACCTGCTGCTCCCCTCAGCATTGTACTTTGGTCAATCTGCCTGCTCCGGTGAATCGTTCAACTCCCCCTACCTTCCCAACCCCACTCCCCACACCTCTGGCCTGCACCCCAGTTCTTATATGCATAAATAAATAAATCTTTTTTTTTTAAAAAAGAATGAAGATACTAATCCTCTCTGGAGAGTTGAGTTTTATAAACATGTCAGTTAGATAAGGTTAACTGCCTCAAGTATATTGCAGTACTGGACTTTCATAATTTATATAATAATAAAATACTCCCTTTTTAAAAAAATACAAATGTGTCGCAGAATATTTTTACATGTATATACACACTTGATTTTTTCTTACATTGTTCATTTTTGTACAGTATTTGATTGCTCCCCTCAAGGTTAGCCCCTCTAAATCTCCTGTCACATCACTAGTAAATCATCACCTTAGTCCTTTGTGCTCTTCCCTCCCTTCCTTTGACCCTTCTTCTCCCCTCTCCCCTGCTGTATGTCTCAGATATATTGTTTGTCTGCAAGCTTGTATATGACAAAATTCTTTTTTTAATAATAGAACACTCTTCAGTTATTATGACTAGATAGATGGTTATTTATTTAATTTTTAAAAAGATTTTTATTTATTTATGCATACAGGACTGGGGTACAGGCCAGAGGTGAAGGGGCTGTAAGAGGCTTCACCAGAGACAGTGGGGAGCAGAACAGGTTGACTTACGAAGTACACTGCTGAGGGGAGAAGTCTGCTGTGCCATGTGGATCACCTCTGGGGCTAGGGATTGAACTCATGCTGAGGTGACTTTAACTTCTTAGTGCTGTGCTTTAACCGGTTGCACCACCAGGGAGGGCCCTATGACAGAATTATTAATGTAATTCTTATTCTTAGAAATTCTAGTAAAGTTCAATGACTTTGATGAAACTTGCTGTATGATTGTATTGCTGACTGATACCGAGTTACTAATCATTTCAAAATATTTATACATAAGGAAAAACAACAGGTTTATTTAATCATGGTGTTCAAATGACAGTTGCCCAATGAGATGGCAAAAGTACTAGTGAAAAAAGTCATTAGATTTGTAGCGATTTATCATCTTACAGAAAAGGTGAGAGTTAATTACTTTGCAATTCTTTTTTTTAAAGATTTGTTTATTTGTGCATACAGAACTGGGGTACAGGCCAGAGATGTAGGGGTGGTGAGAGGATTCACCAGAGTCAGAGTGGGGATCAGAACAGGCAGATCCACGAAGTACACTGCTGAGGGGAGCACTGGGCAGGTCAGGAGAAGTCTGCGGTACCAAGTGGGTCACCTCTGGGGCATGCGGGGATCGAACTCATGCTGAAGTGGTTTTAGCTTCTTAGTGCTATGCCACCAGGGAGGGCCCTACTTTGCAATTCTAAGGTCTGAATAAGAAGAGACAGACATGAGCTGAGAGTGAATTTAAGTCAGGTAAGGAAGAAATTTCTAACTATAGAAATACTAGATTAGTATGAAATAACCTGTAGAGTACTTCCTTTTTCAAAAAGAGAAATGATTCCTTAAAAGAGTTAAAAGTACTCAAAAAAAAAAAGTTAAAAGTGCTCGAACAAAATTGCTTTAACATACTCTATTTTGGGTTTTATAGAATCATTTTTTGATAATTAAATACTTTTTGCTAGGGTTAGTTGGCCACCCTTGCTTCAGTATAAACTTCCTTTTTGTCAGATCATATCTGACTCATTTCTTCTGTATTACATAAATCAATTTATTATATGACATTGGAGGGGAGTGGGAAAAGGAGAAAACTTCCCTGTTTGGTTGTCCATACAAATGTTAAAATATTGAACAATAATTATTTGGGGATTTTTTCCACATATTTATATTTTTGATTGATTTCTACCTTAATTGCATTATGGTCAGAGAATATATTGTCACTGGTTTTAATTATCTTGAGACTTTCTAGTGGTCCACATGTCACATCATTTAAAATATTCTGTGTTAGCGGCCCTCCCTGGTGGCGCAGCGGGTTAAAGCACTGCACTAAGAAGCTGAAACCACTTATGCATGAGTTCGATCCCCTCCTGCCCTGGAGGCGACCACATGGTGTGGCAGACCTCTCCTGAACCTCCTGCTGCTCCCCTCAGCAGTGTACTTCGTGGATCTGCCTGTTCTGCTCCCCACTCTGTCTCTGGTTAAGTCTTTCGCCACCCCTGAGTCTCTGGCCTGTACCCCAGTTCTGTATGCACAAATAAATAAACCTTAAAAAAAACATAAAAAAAAAACTGTTTGCCTGGAAAAAAATATATACATTTTGTGGTTATCTGTATGTATCTTATAGAATTCTAAATATTTTCATTAGGTCAGTTTTATTAATTATGTGGTTCATATATTCTTTGTCCTTATTGGCTTTTTTCCTATTTTGTTGTTGAGAGGGGTGTGCTAAAATTCCCCAAGATAATTTACCTTTGTAGTTGTTACCATTTTCTTTTTTTATATGTTTTTGGCACTTTAATTTAGGTGTATTTGGAACTGTTAGGTTAGAGTATTGGATCTTTCATCAGGGGTTCCATTTTATTTCTAGTAAAAACTTTTACCCTGATAACTTTGATATTAGTGTATGTATAACACATTTCTTTTGGCTAGCGTTTTCATAGCATTTATATTTTTCTTTTTTACTTTTGATCTTTTTATATACCTAGGTTTGATATGTAATCATCTAGTTAGGTTTTGTGTCTGTCCAGACCGAAAATCTGTTTTTAAAATTGGAGTATTAGAACATTTGATGTAATGACTTATAAATTTGGATTTTAAATAAACCTACCGTCTTATTTACTGTGCTTTCTTTTGTCCTCTCTATATAATCTTTTTCTCTTGTTATCATTGCTTATCCTTTATTAATTAGGAAGTTTAACATTCCTTTTCCCCTTCATTGATAACTCTAGAAGTTGTGGCATGCAACTATGAAATACAGTTAAATTGATTCCTTTATCTTTCTGGATAACACAAGACTTTTAGAACTCTTAATCCACTTACCACTGCTCCTGACTTTATTGTGTGTATTTTAAGTGTGTATGAAATCCCTGAGTATGTTAATGGTGTTATTGTTTTAAACAATAATTATTTAGATTTTTTAAAATAAGGTGAACTCTTTATCAAAATATATACCAAACCAATTATACACGTATAGCAGTTTGGCATTCTAGTTTAATGGTTCTTTTTCCTGAGCTTGATTATAAGTATATCCCTTTAAGCTATACTTACTATGATTTTCCCAAGAATGTAAGACTGTTGTATGTATTAGGCTTTGAACTACCTTGGTATTAATCTTTTCATTGTTTCATTCATTCATTGCTATGCTGGTACCAATGTTTTAAGTATAGCCAAGAACAAGGTATATGAATGTCCTGTTCTGCAGCTTAACCATTTATAGTTGAGAGATTAACTAGTAAATAAATGCATGAGCAAGATAATTTGGTTCCTTATACTGCCAATTTTCTTTTCCCATAAGAAAAATGGCTTATACTTTTACTTATATTAGGTATGTACACTTAGACTTAAGTTTTTAAGTAAACATTGATAAAGTGAGTCTTAAGCTACTACTTACTTTGAACTTTCCACTGGACTTTTGAGTGTACACATTATTTTCAACTCATTTTTTTTATCCTTAAGATACATTCATAGGTGGATATTGTAAGAATAAAATAAAAGCTCTTCCTTCATCTCAAGTACTAGTAAAATGTAATTTTAGGCTGAAAGTAATTTTGAAAGATAACTTAGTTTTGCTTTCCTTCAGTGAGAGCCATACACAATATTAAATTTGTAAGTTCATAATGCAAACAGGTAAGAAAACGCCCACAAAATTAGGTTACATGAGCAAAATCTCAAAGGCTCCAAGGTACACACTACACTTGAAGCATAACTATTAGCCCATTGTCAGATGAAATTTGTGTTTGGCAAGGGGAGATGAGTTAGGTTTGGCTTATGTTTGCTTTAAAAAGTCCTTGAATACTTGCTAAGAATTTTTAACTTTTGTTAAAGATTGGGATGTTTTATAAATTGAAGAAAGCTGTCTCTGGCATGATACAGCCTCTGCATAGTATTTTCTTCCCTTATTCATTCTCATACAAGTACTTATTTGTCTTTTTTGGTGGATTTGTAACCTTCTTTGAGGTCAGGACATTACTCTTAATTGCAATTTTTTCCAGCCTTCTTCCCAATTTCCTCGTTCCCTAGCACTTAGTGTTTTGGAATGAAGTGAGAAATAGTAGCTATCTAGACATTAAAATATTTGTTCACTGCTAGTTTTGTTAGGAGTAACTGTTCTTTATCTTTGTGTATCTTTTCTGTTTTCATATTTTATTTGTCTTTTACTTTGGATATCTCCATTGCATTATCCAGGAAGCTCATGCTTTAGATCTAATGTCCATAACATAAAGATTACTATAAAGCAACAAAACACTTTTATTTTGAGCCACAAATGTGTAAAATTAAAATTACTATGACAAATATTGTATACAACTAAATTCATCCTCACTAATTACAGGTTTTTTTTTTTTGTTTTTTTTTTTTTGGTTTGGTTTTTAACTTTAGGAAAAACAAAATATTTATCTTCAGGTTTCAGAGAAATGCTACTAAGGTTTTTTTTTTTTTAAGATTTATTTATTTATGCATATAGAACTGGGGTAGAGGCCAGAGGTGCAGGGGCGATGAGAGGATTCACCAGAGACAGAGTGGGGAGCAGAACAGGCTGCTGATGAAGAACACTGCTGAGTGGAGCAGCGGGTGGATCAGGAAAGGTCTGCTACACTAGGTTTTTTTAACTTTAATATTATGTTGCCTATATTGAAGCAGTGTTAGCTTGGTTTAATTGAATTTCTGTTTTGTTAGAGAATTTTATCATCTAGGTGAGACATCTTGGTTATGATCTGCAATAAATTTTGCTTGCAACTGAGTTTTTCTACTGTGGTCCCTAGGTACCTTTCTCAACTCTCAGATAATATTGGTTGTTGTCCTTTGCTTAACTCTGCTATTAAAATCGTAGTATGTGGGGCCCTCCGTGGTGGCGCAGCAGGTTAAAGCACTGCACTAAGAAGCTTAAGCCACTTCCGCATGAGTTCGATCCCCGCCTGCCCCGGAGGTGACCACATGGTGACCACATGGTGCGGCAGACCTCTCCTGACCAGCCCGCTGCTCCCCTCAGCAGTGTATTTTGTCGATCTGCCTGTTCTGCTCCCCACTCAGTCCCTGGTGAATCCTCTCACCCTCCGCATCTCTGGCCTGTACTTCAGCTCTGTATGAATAAATAAATAAATCTTAAAAAAATCATAGTATGTGATTTAAGCTACTATGGGAAAAGTTAGAAAATACAAAAAGTACTTGATCAGCTTTAATATCATCTGACCTATGTAACTGGGAATTATGAAACTGTACTTAAATTTTCATTCATATTTATGTTATAGGAGTAATGGAAACCTTTTATACAAACACAAGTCATATATTCTTTAAAGCCTAACAATTCTTGAAGAATATATTAGGAATTACATTACCACTTCTAGAAATTATCCAGATTAGTATACCTTGGTCTTTAGAGGCTCAATAACTATCAATAATTTCTCTAATCTTTAATAGGAAACCTTTTTTTCCCCAAAAGCTTTCAAGTTTTGTTTGGTGTTTCAGTATTAGATTATTTTTTTAAAAGATTTATTTGTGCATACAGAACTGGGGTACAGGCCAGAGGCGCAGGGGAGGCGAGAGGCTTCACCAGAGACAGAGTGGGGAGCAGAACAGGCAGATCTACGAAGTACACTGCTGAGGGGAGCAGCAGGCGGTCAGGAG
>NW_004567116.1:38623463-38635440 GCF_000260355.1 Condylura cristata | reverse complement strand
GGTCAGGAGAGGTCTGCCACGCCATGTGGTCACCTCCGGGGCAGGCAGGAATCGAACTCGTGGGGAAGCGGCTTTAGGTTCTCAGTGCTGTGCTTTAACCCGCTGCGCCACCAGGGAGGGCCCTTATACTAGAGTTTTTTAAAATGTAAAATATACCTAACAAAATGTATTTATGTATTTTAAATATTTTATTTATGCATGCATGCAAGAACTGGAGTTTGTTTATAAAGGCCAGATGTTCAAGGGCAGCTGTGTGAGACAGAGTTAGGAGATCGAGTTAGGAGCAAAACAGGCAGATTGGCTACAATATACTGATGAAGGGGACAGCAGACAAGACAGGAAATGTTTGGTGTGCCATGTGGGTCAGTTTCCAGACAAGGGAGCAAACTCATGCTGCAGTGGTTGGCTATTGCTTGACAGTGCTCTCTTTAACCCCTGTGCTACCAGGGAGGCTCCTGACAATTTACCATTCTGTTTCTAATTGTACATTCAGTGGCATTAAGTATATATACATTATTGTACAAACCATCAGCACTATTACATTTTTATAATGGTGTTATTGAAATAAAATTGTGTACCATAATCCCCCCATTTGAAGTGTAATTTTTGGTTGATATTGTTGTCTGCCTCTAAAGTAGCCCTTTTTTCTTCCCTGGGCCTTAAGATTCACCACCATGATGAGTGACATAGTAATTGTCTGCAATAGGAAGTTTATGACTAATAACTGTTTTAGCAGAAACAAATGGTCATTGATGTCCTTTATCCTGGGAAAACATCAAAACATAGCACAGGAAATTTGACACAATTAGCTAAAATGTTCAAGACCATCTCAGTTGTCATCTTTACATTTGCATTCAGAACTCATTTTGGTGGTGACAAGATAACTGGTTTTGCCTTGATTTATGATTCGTTGGATGATGCAAAGAAAAATGAACCCAAACATAGGATTGCAAGACATGGCCTATGTGAGAGAAAAGACCTCAAGAAAATAGTGAAAGCAGTGTGAAAGCAGTGTAAAAATGGAAAGAAGGGAGACGGTAAAGACTCTGTTGTTACTGACAAAAGAAATGGTAAAGACTCACCATTGGCTTTATATGTGATAATTACATAGATTTTTCTTTTTTTTCAAGATTTATTTATTTATGCATACAGAACTGGGGTGCAGGCCAGAGGTGCAGGGGCAGTGAGAGGATTCACTAGAGACAGAGTGAGGAACAGAACAAGCAGATTGACCAGGTACAGTGCTGAGGGGAGCAGCGCCATGTGGATCAACTACAGGGATCGAACTCACACTGAAGCAGCTGTGGCTCGCTTGCAGTGCTGTTTTTAACCTGTTGCGCCACCAGAGAGGGCCTGTATAAATTTTTCATGAGAAGATTAGTAAGTGAAAACTTTTTATGAGAAAAACAAAATAGTTTTAGTATCTTCACAGTTATGCGGCCACCAGTACAATCAATTTTAACAATATTTTTATCATCTCCAAAAGCATCTCCAAAAGCCATCATACTCACTTCCTTGCCTTCTCCCACCCTTAGTCAATTACTAATCTACTTTCTGTCTATTTCACTATTCTTGACATTGTACAAAAGGAATCATGTATTCTTTTGTGACTGGCTTCTTTCACTTAGCATAGTGTTTTCAAATTCATATTTGAATATCTTTATTAAGTATTTCATTCCTTATTATGTCTGAATAGTAATCCTCATGTGATGGATATGCCACATTTTGTTTATTCATCTATTGATGGAGATTTGCCTTGTTTCCACCTGGGGTCTGTTAGGAATACTGTATACCATATCCTATTATTATTTTCACTATAATGCAGTTCACATTATTTTTGAATTTTCATTGTGATTTGTGAACCAATGGGTTACATTATGACTATTTCTAAATGCTATTTTTAAAGCATAATACTTTGTTTTTAATGGTGGTAACATTTGAATACCCCCATCAGGTGTTACAACCATACCATACCCACCACCAGCTCACCCACACATATTCTGCCACTGTAGACCATTGTCTATTCCTTGTTCATTTTTACTGAGGGTTGAAAATATATTGAATGTGATTTTAAACCTTTGAAATTTGAAACCTCTATGACTCAGCTTTTATTAATTTAGGGGATGCCTAGATTCTAGATGAATATAGAGTCATGTAGAATTACCTTCTTTCTTGCAGTGAAATCTTAGTTTGCTGCACAGTCTTCTAAAATGCTTTCTAATAATTGTGTATGTATTCAGTCATGCAAATGTTTCAATCAACCACTTTGTAGGCATGAATTAACAACCATGCTGATACAGGGATTATTATATTTTTACAGATGAAACTGGGTCACAGAAAGATTAAATAAACTATGCAAGAACATAGCTGGCATTAAAGTAGATTGAGGAATAGGCAGTTTCATAGAGCTAGAAAGTAGATTAATGGTTATAGGGGCGAGAATTAAGGGAAATGACTGCTAATGGGTACAGGGCTTCTTTTTATAGAGTGATAAAAATGCCTTAGTGGCAATGTGGCTGCACAACTTTGTGAATATACTAAAAACCACTAAACTTTACACCTGAGAAGAACGAATTTTATAGTATGTGTATTGTGTCTCAATTTGTAAAAAAAAAAAAAAAAAAAAAGACAGAACTGGCATCCAACCCTGTCTCTGAATATTGCTTATTCACTCACTAGACTTCTGTGGTTAGGATAGTTTTGAGGTTAGCATAGTTTCAATATTAGAAATAAACTCATCAGAATGCCTGTAAGTTATAGTCTATATGTGGCTTATTACAATTGTTCTTAATATGTTTTTGAAAAGTCAAGTACTCCCATCTGGGATTATATCAAACCAAAAAGCTTTTGTACTACAAAAGAGACATTAACAAAAACAAAGAGACAACCTACTGATTGAGAAAATTTTTGCACCATACAGTAAGAGACTGATCACAAAGTTCTACAAAGAGCTCAGACGATTTAATAAAAACAAAGTAAACAGTCCAGTCAAAAAATGGGCAGAAGAGCTAAAATGACACTTCTCCAAAGAGGAAATGGAAATGGCCAAAAGGTATATTAAAAATTGTTCAACGCCACTTATAGTCAGGAAAATGTAAATCAAAACCATAATGAGATACTACCTTACAACCAGTGCGCATGACACATATTAAAAAAAAAAAACTAGCAGCAACAACTATTGGTGAGGATGTGGAGAAAAAAGAACTCTCCAGTTTGCTGGTGGGAATGTGAGCTCATCCAACCACTATGGAAAGCTGTGTGGAGGTTCCTCAGACTACTAAAAATGGAGCTACCATATGACTCTAGGAATCTACCACTCCTAGAAATCTACCCAAAGGACAAAAAACCATTAATTCAAAAGGGTACTTGTGCTTACTGCAGCACTACTTGCAATAGGTAAGCTATGGAAACAACCCAAATAGCCAAAAATAGATGACTGGATCAAGAAGACGTGGTATATATGTACACAATGAAATACTATTCAGCAGTCAAAAAAGATAAAACCCATGCCATTTGCAGCAACATGGATAGAGCTGGAAGTGAAATAAGCTAGAAGGAAAAGAAAAATATCAGATGGTTTCACTTGTAGGAGGAATACAAGGGGAACCAATTAAGGGATCAGGAAAAAATAGTAATAATCATAAAATTAACAGGCAACTATAAATCGGAGACATTGTGCAGGGGAGGAGGGCTCAAAAGAGTAGAGGGAAGAGTGCAAAGGACTGTGGTGATGGTGTGAGGGTGAAATGGTGGTGGGAATTTTTGGGGGACTACACCTCAGAGTAGAAAGCAAGTAATGTACAAAAATGAGCAATGATGTACATATATAAAAAAAACAATTATATTAGAAAAATTAAATTAAAATGTGTCACTTATGAATTAAAGCTACATTTGCCTGAATGAATTAAAGCTACATTTGCCTGAAGATGCCAGCAAAGTATGGAAGGGTTTGAAAACCATTATACACATGATGAGAAGATGCTACTATTGTTCTATTATTTCCACTAAATCTTTGGTCTGTATGAGCAGCTGCATAGATTTCTACACACCCAAAACAACATAAAACCATAAAATGGAAGATGGAAAATTTAATAGGGAATGCCCATGTCGATTTATATGGGATCACAGAAGAAGCTCAGAAAATGAATGTCCAAATGTAAAAAAATGAGCAATGATATAAAATATATACATGTTAATTTAAAAAATATTTAGTGCCCATTTCCTATGGCACTTAAGATTTTTGTAGTAAAAACTTGAATATATATACAATAGTGTAAACCTTACGAATGCATCATAATTTATATAATGAGTCATAATTTATACTTTTTGAAAGATAGACCTTAATTTTACAATAATAGAGTGAACAATCTTACCCTAACTGTGTATCTGTGACTGTTCTTTGATGCCTGATTATATCAGCTGCATGCTGGATTTAATCTACATGTCACTGTATTTGGTAAATGCTACCAAGTGCCCCTGTAAAAGGTTATTTCTGTACTAGTTTAGATTCCCACCATTATTAGTATTTTCTGTTACCATTGGAAGTACTGGAATTTTATATAAAATACCCAAAGTGTTTTTCCCGTTTTAACTGACAGATGACCTATACTATTTAGTATTTATACCATTTGTTACTGTTAAAGTCAGGATACCATTCATTTAGCCATCTTTCCATAAGATGTCCCATTGAACATAAGGAAAAGGATTAAAGTTAAGTCCACAGGTACCAAATGTTAGGAGCATTCGGAGGACAGAACTGTGATGAAGACTTAAGATATTTGAATAACTGCTAAAAAAATAAGACTATCACATTTAATTATATCTACAAAATCCCTATTTCCAAATCACATTTCATAGGTTCTTGGGGGTGGACAGAGCTTTGGGGGATATACTGTTCAACTACATGCAGTTGCCTTTTGTAGAGGGAAGAGGATAAAGTTGGGGTGTTTATAAACTTTGGGTCTGATTTAAGGTATTTAAATATGAGTTCTTAATTAGGATTGGTATGAGATCATATTGTAATATGTAATAGTTTAAAGCTTGAGGATATTACAATAGGGTTTTGAGACAAGGTTCAAAGCACCTATGAGAGGGAAAATCATTTGATGCTATCAATAAGGTGAATAGTTTTATGTTCATTTGAGCGGACTTGTAAGAATTTCCTGAAGGGGGTGGAAAGAGCGCACAGGACTATGGTGATGAATTAGGGGTGGGAAGTACATGGGGATTACAACCGAGATGAAAAAATAAACAAAATGAAAATGATGTAAAATAAAAAAAACAATTTTAAATTTTTCTGAAGGAACAATAGTTTTTTATTTTCTTAGACAAGAATTCATTAAAGTAGTAGAGTCATTGATAACACTAGAATGGTAAAGTCATGTTTTCGTAGACAATAAGCTGTGAGTATAATTGATTTTGGTTTTCAGTTCCCAAATACCATTATAAGGCTTCAGTCAATAATATTTTGCCATTTTTATGTCTCACCCATTCTCTCCCTGATAACCTGAATTAGTTAACCAATTACTTTCTTTTACTCAGTCTTTCCTTTTTTGCTCTTTCTTTCTGTTATACATATGGTCATTTATTAAGCATTTACTCTCAAGCAGGCATAGCATAATGAAATCCTTGCTTTGAAAATTTTGGGGGGGTCCCATACATATTGAATGAAAGATTTACCTAAGAAGATGTGAGTATACTTCATAGGCAAGATACTGTTACCTTTTATATTGGTACAGGTAACAGAATCCTGACTCAAACTTAAGGGATGAAACTGTTTAGTAGTCAAGCCATAGGTACAGACAGGCACTAGACTTGTTAGATTTTTTTAAATTTAGGATTAGTTTTTGTGTGGGTATGTACAGCAGAGTGTACAAATCTTTTAACCATTTTATTCAGGGATGATTTATATATGTGTTCTTTATGTACATATGTGTGTGTATGTATTTCTACAAGTTCACTCAAATGAACATAAGTATATGTGCTTTCTTTGTTAGTGAACTATTCATTTTGGAATAATTTTATATTTATGGAAAAACTGCAAACTTAAGTTCCCATGTACTCCTCATCTAGTTTAGTAACATTTTATAGTACTACGATACCTTTGTTTAAACCAAGAAACTGACATTAGTACATATTAACAACCAAACTCCAGATACTAAAGACTAAACTCTAGACTTTATTTGGATTTTACTTGACTTTTTCTTTTCCAGGGATGCATTTCTGGGATAAATTGGATTTAGTTTTTATGTCTCCCCAGTCTTAGTCTCTCTAAGGTTTTCATGATCTTAACAATCCTAAAGCCAGGTATCCTTAGAATGTCCCACAATTTGGGTTTGCCAGTTATTTTTTCCTATCACCATTGATTGATTTTGCTGGTTTTGATGAAGTACATATAAACGAAATAATACAATATATATTCGTATTTGAATATTTGTTTTTGGATCAGATACCACACTTTTCTTCTTGAGTTTTAGTATATTTTCTTGAATAAATATTTTATCATTTGCTTTATGTCTTTAGGACTGTTCCTGGAGATCTTGATTTTTTTGTTTTATTCAGATTTTTGCCAGTTTTCTGGGGAAAGGGTGTATGAGGCTCCGTACAAATGTTAGGCTGGAAATATTCCTTATCACATATCTTCCAACTTGTGTTTGCCTTGTCACTCGTTTCTCAATGAACAGAAATGCCTAATTTTGGTGAAGTTTTAGTTTTTGAAACAAGCTGTTTAAGAAATCTTACCTGTTCTAGATCATGAAGATATAATAACTTGTACTTTATTTTGAATCTTTAAAATTTAGTTTTTACAATTAGGGTTATAATCCATCTAAAATTAATTTTTTATGTGTAGTGTGACAGGGAGAGGTTAAGATTGTTTTCTCATTCAAATGTCTAGTTATCTCATTTCTTCCCTACTGAATTGGTTCCTTTGTCATAACTTAGGTGCCTACAATCATTGTCTGGTTTTGGACTCTTGTTGCTCTGTGTGTGTGTACATTGTCTTTTTACTATAGTGTTTTAGTAAATCTTCAAATTTGGCAGTGTTCTTCTAGTTTATCTTGGCTATACTAAGGCTTTTTTCCTTTTCCAAGTAACGTTTGGATCAGTGAAGAAAACAATTGGAAGAGGCTACGTTCTCCTCCTAACAAGTTACTGCATGAAACTTTTACTTCACATTTTGTGTACTGGATTGAAACGATGTTTTCGTACTGTGGCATAATGGGTTGAGCAGCAGGGGACTACAGGTTGAACTTTTTAGAAGTTTAAACATTGAAACTTCACTTAAATGAAACCTTATTTGTATTACTGAGGCTGCCTTGTGACATTATTTTTCTTTATCAGAATTATTGAGGAATAATTTATAAAGTCAGCTGCACCTTTTTAAGGTATATGATGCAGTGAGTTTTCACAGTGCAACCATTATCACAAAATAAAGAATGTTTCATCATCCCTAAAAGATTCCTTCCTTAGCCTTCTGACCCCAGGAAACCACTTACCTATTTTATTCACTTGCTATTTTTGAAAGACTGTTGAGGACTTAGGTTGTTAATACAGCTTGGCTATTGTAACTACTACTGCAATGAAAATGGGAATGCATGTTTCCTCATGCACTTTGAGTAGATTGCTAGGAGTATGATTGTTGGATCATATGGCTGATTCATTTCTAATCTTTTGTGAAACCTCAGTACTGTTTTCTATAGGAACTGGACCAGTCTACATTCCCATCAATAGTATTAAGAGGGTTCCTTTTCCCCCACATCCTCACCAGCATTTATTATTTCTGATCTTTTTTATATGGGCCATTATGTTTGTGATTATATTAAATGTATAATATGGAGAAAAATAATATCTTAATATTGTTTTTAACCACTTAATGTGAAATTTCTTTATATTTAGTTATTCTTAATGTTTCTCAACAGTGTTTTCATTGTAGAGGTCTTATGCATCTTGTTAATAAGTTCATTCCTGAGTATTTTATATTTTTTGGTGTTACTATATATGAAATTTAAAATCTTTTGCTTCTGCTTGCTGCTGATATTTAGGAATACAGTTGATTTTGTACATTGATTTGCTATGTTAAGGTCTTTTTAAATTTACTAGTTCTAGTTTAAAAGTAAATTTCTTAGGATTCTGCTACATAAGCAGTCATGCCATATGTGAATAATAGTGTCAATTTGTGTTCCTTTTATTTTTTTCTTATTAATTTTGCACTGGCTATTATCAGTACATGCTGATTAGAAGTGGTCAGAATAGATAGCCAGCCTTACCTTTTCTAAATACTTTAAAGGAAAGCTTTTGGAGTTTATCTTATATATAATGGTAACTGTAGTGTCTTTGTAAATGCTTTTTTCTTTTTTTTTTAATGATTAATTTATTTGCATACAATACCTAGGGTATATGCCAGAAGCGCAGGGAGTGAGAGGACTCATCAAAGATGAGTAGGGGACAGGACAGGTGGATTGACCAAAATAAACTGTGGGTGAGACAGAAGTCATCTGCTGCGCCATGTGTGTCACTTGTACTGCAGTAGCTGCAGATAGCTTCATAGTGCTGCGGTATACACACTTGTACCACCAGAGAGGCCTTGTAGATGCTTTTATCCAATTGGTGTAAGTTTCCCTCTGTGGCTAGTTTGCTTACATTTTTCATCATGAATCAGTCTTGAATTTTGTTATTTGCTTCATTTATATCTATGTTAAAATGATCTTAAGGATTTTCTTCTGTTTTTCTGTATTACATTAATTAATTTGCTAATATTCTGTTATGGAATTTTTAGCCTGAATAGTGACTATAAGAGATATTACTCCTTAGTTTCCTCTTTCTTTTCTTCTTTTTTTTTTGTAATATCTTTGTCATGGCTTAATAAGATTATGCAGGCCTATGTCACGAATTGGGAAGTATTCCCTTTCATTATGTAAGAGTTTATTTCTTTAAATGTCTAGTGAAATTCAGTAGTGAGACCATGTAGACCTAGGTTTTTTTTTTTTTTTTTTTGGTTAGGGAAGTTTTACATTTTTGTACTTCAGACTTTTTTGGGTTTTTTTTTTTTTTTGCATTTAAAGGATGTCTCAAACCAAAAAGAACCAATGGTATCCAACTACAAACTTGAGTTTACTAGACGATTGGGAGCAAAGGATTGGTTGTAGTGGGGTAGGGGAGGTCCAATGAACTGTGGTGGAAAGTTGTGGGTGTGGTATGTTAACATACCTTTGAAGAGGCATGAACCTATACTCCTAAAACATACATTGTTGTCTTAACAAAAATAATAATTAAAAAAAAATGAAGTTTGTGGCATACTGGTAGCAAATAACAGTGTTTTGTTTTCTTACCCAATTGAAGTTTTGTTATTTTGTTAAAGATTTATTTATTTATGCATACAGAACTGGGGTATAGGCCAGAGGTGCAGGGGTGGTGAGAGGATTCACCAGGGAGAGTGGGGAGCAGAACAGGCAGATTGATGAAGATCACTGCCAGGGAAGCAGGAGATGAGACAGGAGAGGTCTGCTGCACCATGTGGGTCACCTCCTTGGCTAGGGATTGAACTCATGCTGAAGTGGCTGTGGCTAGCTTCATAGTGCTGTACTTTATTTAACCCATTGTGCCACCAGGGAGGGCCCACATTTGAAGTTTTAAATGTGCTCTTTAGATATTCACATATTGATATGGTTGGATTTGGGTTTGCCATTTGACTTTTTATTTGTCTCATTTGAGTTTTGCTCTTAATATTCCATTTTGATTCCATTATTGGCTTTTTACTTTTTGCATGTATTTTTAGAATCTTCTCACAGTCTATAATACTATTCATATGAACAAGAGAAACCTTTCAATAGTGTACTTATATTTATCTTCTGCCTTTGTGTTATAGTTCTCATATAGTTCATCTATATAGATTATACATTCTATAATACATTATTAAAGCTTTTGCTTTAAACACATCTTTTTTAGGTAAAAAAAAGTTATAGTTAGAATTGGCCAGCTAGACTAAATGGTTTAGATGACCCCAGTTTTGTTGGAAACATCCAAAGCATCCTAGTCAGGAGCAAGTGAAACATATACTTTCTTTTCTCTGTCAGGTTTGATCAGGGTGCTGGCCTTGGCCATATCAGTGTTGTAGAGCTTCTCATTCTTCACAGCCTGGTGTGGTGCTTGTTGGCCTTGACAACAACAATGAATAAGTGTGTTGTTGTCTTCTGTCTTCTTTGTGACTGACTTGGTGGTCTAGGGAATGTGATGATGTGTAGTGGTCAAGCTTGTTTTTTAGAGCACCCTTTTGAGGATACTTGGGTTGCCTTCAAAGGTAGTACTGTTCTGTTTCTCTGAAAGGTGGGTGACCAGTGTATCATATTTTCCCTTGTTACTGTGGATACTGCTTCCTAGCCTACAAAGTGTTTACTTTGGCCTGGGCTTGGGCTTTGGGAGGGGCAGGATCTCTTCACTTTAATAACAAAGCAAAATCTTCTATGTTTACCCACATATTTATGGTTTATAGTTAATATATGGTGTCATTTGCCTTTAGCCTCATTAAATTCTGTAAACTTGATATTTCAGATCTCTTGGCAGAGAATTATTTCACTTTTGTTTATTTACAGGAGTCTTTACTTAACCTTCATTTTTCAAAAAGGTAGTCTAATGGGAGGGGCTTCCCTGGTGGTGCAGTGGGTGAAAGCTTCAGCACTATGAACAATCCACAGCCACTGCAGCACGAGTTCAATCTCTGGCAAGGGAGATGACCTACATGGTGTCTCTTGTCCCACCAGCTGCTCCCTGCAGCAGTGTACTTCAGTCATTCCACCTGTTCTACTCCCCACTCTGGTGAATTCTATTCCCCACTCTGGATTCTCTGGTGAATCCTTTCACCACTACCCTCCTCCCACCTTCTCTACACCTCTGGCCTGTATCCTAAGTCTTGTATACATAAATAAATAAATCTTTAAAAAGTATAGTAGTTTGATGGGATATGCTATTTTGGGATTAATTTTTTTTCCCTTTCAGAAATTTAAAAATGTAAATTATGTTATGTATTTCACCTGCATGTGTATTAAGATGATCATTGTCTTGAGTCAGTTCTCAGTTTCTTTATGGAGAGTTAAAATTAGTGTTTGCTGTTAACCTCCCCCTACCCTGAATAATTTGTTTTTCCCTGTTTTGAAAGTTTTTCTTAAATTTTAGTAGTTTGCCAAAGTATGGTTTTCTTCATATTTATCTTGCTTGGAGTTCATTAAGTTCCTTGGATCCTAATATTTTCATCTTTCATTATACTTGGGAATTTTCTGCTGTTATTTCTTCAAATACATCTTTTCATTTTCTTTTCTTCTCTTCTCCTTGGCCTTCAGTTTTACATATATATGCTATTTGACCAGTGTTCAGCTGCACTTACTCTTTGCCTTGCTATTGATCTTCTAAGACTAAATAGTTTTCATATCAGATAGCCTTTAATTACCAGTTGTTCACATTTGGTTCTTTTTTTCTCATCTCAATCCTCTAGAGATTTTCATTTTGTCTGAGTATATCTTCCATTAAGTTCCAGAATGATAGCTGCTTTAAATTCTTACCTGCAGTTCTTCAGGAGAAGGAAATATGAATCTACACAAATAATTGTATATAGTGCTGGGAATGGTAACATTGTTGATAGTTACAAATATTTTCTTACATTAACCACTTTGAATAATTGTCTAAAAATAGTAACAAATAGTAATAATAATAGTATGGTGTTAATAACATGTAGTAATAAAATGTAGGACAACAGTACAAAAGATAGCAGGAAGAAAAGGGAAGTATTTTAAAAAAGTGTACTTATGAAAAAAGTAAATATTGTCATTGCTTCTGAATCTGCAGGTACAATTTGTTGTGATCAGAACAATAGCAAATAAATCTTTGCTGACTATATCATCTGGGTCATTTGGGAGTATGCTTTTTTTTTTTTTTTAAAGATTTATTTATTTATTCATACAGAACTGGGGTACAGGCCAGAGATGCG
>NW_004567116.1:38620655-38622423 GCF_000260355.1 Condylura cristata | reverse complement strand
TTCTTTCTTTCTTTCTTTCTTTCTTTCTTTCTTTCTTTCTTTCTTTCTTTCTTTCTTTCTTTCTTTCTTTCTTTCTTTCTTTCTCTTTATTTTATTTTTTTCTTATTTCTGCATAAAAGAACTTGGATACAGGCTAGAGGTGCAGAGGGTGAGAGAATTCACCAGAGGCAGCGTGGGGAGCAGATCAGAAAGACTGAGTGAAATACACTGCTGAGGAGAGCAGTGGGCCAGTCAGGAGACATGTGCCACACCATGTGGGTCAGCACCTTGGCCAAGGATCGAACTCGTGCTGCAGTGGCTGCAAAGAGTTTTGTAGTGCTGACCCTTCAACCTGTTGTGCCACTGGGGAGGACCCCATTTTCTGTTTTCTTATGTTCTGTGTTCAGAGTCTTTAAAACCTGAAGACTGTGTAGGTAGTGAGGTATAACTCTTCTGTCACTATGACTATACTACTTTTTTTTTTAAATAACAAAGGAAAACAGTATATTGAAAAGTGCATGATCATTTGTTAGAAATGGAATAGAGTCATATTTAGAAAAGAACTAATTGAGTTTGTTGTCTTTTCTTGCATATGGAAATAAAATTTCCTGTCTTGTAGAGTTATCATTGCCCTGTAAAGCATCAGTATAATGTCTGAGTTAGACATTTAAAGTTAAATTCTTTATTGCATTATTGCATATCAAAACAAATAAAAAACCATGACCTTGTAAGTGATAGACTTAGCATGTAATCTTGCATTTAACAGGTGGTACATATTATCTCTTTGAATTTATGTTTTCATATTCTTTGGATAGATACCCAGAGGTGGGTTAGTTAGGTCATATGGTATTTCTACTCTAAATTTTTAGTAATCTCCATACTCTTGTACATACTGGCTATATACTAACTTATATTTCCACCAGCAATGTATGAAGGCTCCCTTTTTCCACATCCTTGAACACTAGTTTCTTGTGTGTTTGGTTATAGCCATTTTTATAAATGTGAGGATATTAAGCATTTGCAAGTATCTTCTTTTTTATTTAATGAGATATATATAGGATATTAATCACTTGCAAATATCTTCTCTCATTCAGTAAGTTGTCTTTTTGCTTTACTGATAGTCTCTTTTGCTGCATAGAGCTTTTTAGTTTGAGGCCATTTCACTTACTTAGTTTTGCTTTTGTTTTCTTTAGTATTCATTTCCTTTTAAATCTTAACAAAGTATATGTTGATGTTGTTGTTTACTTTCAAAACATTTGTCATTAAAAAAATTTTAACAAGGCCCTCCCTGGTGGGGCACTCACTGGGTTAAAGTACAGCACTAAGAAGCTTAAGCCACTTCTGCATGAGTTCGATCCCCACTTGCCCCAGAGGTGAGCACATGGTGCCCAGACCCCTCTTGACCCGGCTGCTGCTCCCCTCAGCAGTGTACTTTGTCAATCTGCCTGTTCTGCTCCTCACTCTGACTCTGGTGAATCCTCTCACCCTCTGCATCTCTGGCCTGTACCCCAGTTCTATATGAATAAATAAATTAAAAAAAAAATCTTAACAAAATACTCTTGTGTTCTTAATTTGAGAGATATTTCTTACCAGAAGTAGTGATTTCAACAAACTTTTTTGTTGGTAGAACCATTGCAGATATTTTCCATTGAATTTACTTGTAATTCTCATAGAATTAGTGTATTGGCCCTCCCTGGTGGTTAAGCAGTTTAAGCACAGCACGGTGTGTGTGTGTGTGTGTGTGTGTGTGTGTGTGTGTGTGTGTGTGTGTGTGTGTGTGTGTGTGTGT
>NW_004567116.1:38584882-38620555 GCF_000260355.1 Condylura cristata | reverse complement strand
GTGTGTGTGTGTGTGTGTGTAGCCACTTCAGCATGAATTTGATCCCTGCCTGCCTTGGAGGTGATCCACATGGCGCTGGTGGACCTCTCCTGGCCCGTCTACTCCTCCCCTTAGCAGTGTAATTTGACAGTCGCCTATTCTGCTCCCTACTCTGACTCTGGTGAAGCCTCTCACTGCCCTTGCACCTCTAGCCTGCGCCCCAGTTCGGAATGCATAAATAAATAAATCTTTAAAAAAAAAAAGAATTACAGTGTATTAACAGTGAATTTTTTTCTTTATATTTCAGTTGGAAAGACATCTTTGATCACCAGATTCATGTATGACAGTTTTGACAACACCTATCAGGTATTTTGTTTTTACCAGCTTACCTACTGTCTCTGTGTTACAAGTAATATTCAAGACCTTTTAAAATTATTATTTATATTTAGTCATAGGTGTTTAAACACTTTCTGTAATCTTTAAAAAATAGTGCTATATAAATGCAATTTTAATTGCATATAGTCCTCATCTTTCTCATTTGGTTTCTTTTATTTCCTCTTCCAAAATCTATTGAAAGATTATCTGGTACACTATGGGTGCTTTGGTGGTGGGTGTGGTGTAGTAACAGCTCCTTCAAGGGAAGATCCTGTACCTCTAAAACATAAACTATGTAGTAATCTAATGTTACCCTAATTACAAAAAAGGAAAAAGTATCATTAATAGTATCTGAGAAGTAGGAGTGATTATATGTGTCTGTTTTTTGTGTAGGATTGTATGTATCTGATTTTGTGTAGGATTATGTGACATTTTAATCTTCAAGTTAAGAATAAATGATTAATACAATTAGAAAGCAATCACAGATTAATAGAAGGCAATTTGGGAAATTTACAAATAAGTGGAAATTTAATAACCAATGGATTAAAAATGAAATCATGTGGAAAATTAGGAAATACACAGAGACAAAGGAGAATGAAAACACAACCTACCAAAATTTATGAGATAGAGCTATTACAGTACTATAAAGAAAGGGAAAATGCATTAAATCAATACTTTGTTCTACCTTAAGAAATTGGTAAAGAATAATTTTTAAAAATCTAAGTCAAAAGAGGGGAAGAATCCTTTAAAATACACAAATTTGTGGTAAATCCAATAGCTCGGTAGATGATTGCCATTGAAAGGATAGTTTGTTACACTTACAGATCTTAAGAGGGGACATGCCATGTCAAAGAATGGGGCACACGGGGAAACACTGGTGTTCGTCAGGATTTAGGGTGGGATAAGGGGAATGTAGACAAGAACTTTTATTGTAGTTTGTATGGTAGGATGCATGAGGACAGTTTAAGCAAATTTAGGATTGCCTAGATTGACTGTTTCATTAGCTCTGTAGGATAGGGACTGTAATGATTAAGGAAGGGGATTGTGATTCTCAGTGTGGTAGAGAGGTGATTGTCATTGACTGGGTCAATTTGCATACAAGGGCAATTTGACAGACAAATTGTCTCTCTCTAGGCATTGGCTAACTATTGCAGGGATAGATCCTTTAGTGTCTGCAAGGCTCCAAAAGTAGAAATACAGAAAATAAAAGACGTGATTAATTCAGAAGCTAATATATATTAGAGTGGAAGTACAAGAAAGAGGGAAAACTATAGAGAAATTCATTGAAGCCAAAAGTGATTCCTACAAAAAGTCAACAAAATTGACATACCTTTAGTTAGACTTGAAAGAGAAAAATGAGAGAAGATTCAAATTTCTGAAATCATGAGAGAAGAGGGACATTTACTACCCAACATACAGAAACAAAAAGGATTGTAAAGGACTACTATGAACAATTTTATTTCAACAAATTATATAACCTAGGTTAAACAGACATGTCACAAGAAAGATACAAACTCCTGGAACTAACTCAAGAAGAAATAAATTTAAATATACCTTCAATGAAGAGATTACATTAGTAATTATAAACTCTGCACAAAGAAAATCTCAGGACTAGATGGCGTCACCAGTCAGTGCTATGAAACTTTTAAAGAACACCAACACATAGTAAATTTCCAAAAATAGAAGAGGAACGTTTCCTAGGTCAATGTATGATGTCAATGTTTCTGATCTCCAAACCAGACAAATACATCAAAATTTGAAACTGTGATCAACCTCCTTTATGAACAAACAGTCCTCAACAAAATGCCACCAAACTCTTATCTGGCAGGATGTATAGAGGATATACCATCCAGTGGGATTAGTAAATTGGTACCAAGAGTGCAAGGTTGATTGAGCATACAAAAAAACTGTATGAATAGATAAATGACAAAATCATACGACCATTTTAACAGACACAACAAAGTTTTTGACAAAACACAGTTGCCTTCATGATAAAAACACAAAAAGTAGGAACAAAGTTAACTTTGTAAACATGCTAAAGAACATCTATAAGAACCAACACAGTTGACAGCATACCCATTATTGAAAGGCTGAATGCTTTCTCAGTAGACCAGACACAAGACAAGGATCCCTGCCCTTGTGTGTGTGTGTGTGTGTGTTTATTTACATGTAGTCATGTATGAGAAATGTGTGTATATCCATCTTGCATGTCAAAGTTACATATGTATGTATCTTAGTTATAAAACAAAATTATAATTACAATAAGTTAATTTAAGACTAATTATAAAACAAAAATTAAAAGCAAGCTGAAAAGAATTAGTAATCTTAAAAGCCAAGTACTTTCATTAAACCCCTAATAAGCCTTTTATAAATATTTTAACCTTTTGAAATATTTTTGTTAAAAGTAGAAGACCCCTTTAATGTCATTGTGCATTTGATTTACTTTGTAGTTGCTATAAAATTTTCATTTTAGTTTTTTCTTATAAATTTATGTGAATCTGATTAAAAGAAAGGTATCAATAGTTGTTAACTGCCATTAATAACTCCATTGTTTGAAGCCATTCTTGTTTTTGAAACCTTTTGAATAGCTAAAAAATTAAAATCTTATTCTTTTTTAGTTTGCCTCTCATTTAAACTATTTGTTCCAGGAATGGGCTTTATTTGAATACTTGAAAAACTGAAACATTTAGGCATATCTTCTATAGGAATATCGTATAATGAACTTTAGAGTTAAAAAAAAAAACCTTCATTGACATCTTTATTCTACCATTTAATAGTTGAGTAGTTTCAGACACCTGGTACGAATTTTCAATTAGTGAGAATTACAATCTGTGAGGTAATTCATTACGTTATGGAAAAAACTATTGTGATACTGACATTTTACTATTGGTTGTTTTTATTTACTTTATTTGAGCAACTAACTTTTATTTGTCAGTACTCCTTTCCATCTTAATTTTTCAATATTTTAGACGATCATAAATGCTACTATGAAGATTCTGTACTTTTAAGTTATTGGCTATAAATTGAATCCCTTCCTTGGATTCAGTTTATAAAACTGGGAGATAACCTGCTTTTACTGCTTTATTATAAAGGATGCAGAGATACATTGGTCAATATCTGTAAAGGTCCTAATCATATGAACTTATATCTCCATTGCAGTTATTTGAAGGGTGCCTTTTTTTTTAAAATTTATTTATTTATATATATAGAACTGGGGTACAGGCCAGAGGTGCAGGGGTGGTGAGAGGATTCACCAGAGACAGAGTGGGGAGCAGAACAGGTCGACTGATGAAGTACACTGCTAGGGGGAGCAGCAGGCGGGTCAGGAGAGGTCTGCCACACCATGTGGGTCACCTCCAGGGCAGGCAGGGATCGAACTCATGCTGAAGTGGCTTTAGCTTCTTATAGCTGTGCTTTAACCCGCTGCGCCACCAGGGGGAGCATGAAGGGTGCTTTTAACAATAGGCAACTGATATTGCCTTTCTTGTCCATCTAAAGTACAGATCTGCTGTTAAGATAATTTTAACAATATATTCTGAAGTCTAAGTGATTCATTATACTTATGCTTTTTTTTTTTTTTAAAGATTTATTTATTTATTCATACAGAGCTGGGGTACAGGCCAGAGATGGGGAGGGTGAGAGGATTCACCAGAGACAGAGTGGGGAGCAGAACAGGCAGATCGACAAAGTACACTGCTGAGGGGAGCAGCGGGCGGGTCAGGAGAGGTCTGCCACGCCATGTGGTCACCTCCGGGGCAGGCGGGAATCGAACTCATGCGGAAGCGGCTTTAGATTGTCAGTGCTGTGCTTTAACCCGCTGCGCCATCAGGGAGGGCCCTATACTTATGCTTTTAAATTAAAAAATACTAATAGTTTGTAATGCTTATATATAAAAGCTTTCCAAATCCTCACCAGTAATTAACTGTAGCAAAAGTTTCAGAAGTTGTAGGACATTTGTTCATTAAAGTTCAGCCATGTAAATGGTGGATGAACCCAGGTCTGACTTCAAAATCAGACCTTAGAAAATCCTTAGTTTTCAGGGGCCCTCCCTGGTGGCACAGCAAGTTAAAGTGCAGCACTTCCAAGCTGGCCACGGCCAGTTCCATGCAAGTTTAATCCCCATCTGGAAGGTGATCCATATGGCACAGCAGACCTCTCCTGTCTCGCCCCCTGCTCCCCTCAGCAATGTAACTTATCAATCTGCCTGTTCTGCTCCCTGCTTCCTCATCAATCCTCTCCTTGCCCCAGTACTTCTGGCCTGTATACCCCAGTACTGTATACAAAAATATATAAATCTTAAAAAAATAAAGAAAACCCTTAGTTTTCAAACAGGAGAAAAATAAACCTTAATAGGCTGTTTTGTTTGTTTGTTTGTTTGTTTCTGTTTACAGAACTTGGGTACAGGCCAGAGGTGTGGGAGGTGAGAAGATTCACTAGAGACAGACTGGGGAACAGAACAGGGAAATCAACTTAAACACACTGCTGAGGGTAGCAGTGGGCAGGTCAGGTCAGGAGAGGTCTGCCACGCTCTGCGGGTCAGCTCTCCCGCCAGGGAACTGAACTTGTGGTGCAGTGGCTTCAAAGAGCTTCATAGTTCTGTGCTTTAACCTGTTGCACTGCCAGGGAGAGCCCACCTTAATAGACTTTTACTAGACCTTCATTGGTGTTCATAATGTAATATATACAGATGTTGAAATATAAAGTTGTACATCTGAAGCTTAAAAAAACAAAATAAAACAAATGAACACACAAAGCCAAAGCAACATTGAGGTAACATTGGATGATAACATTATAGCTTTTAAGTGTATATTCCTATAATTCAACGTCTGTGTATAGTACATTTGGTGTACAACTGAAGATTTAATTCTATCTTTTACCATACAATTACCTTTCTTACTCAGTTATCCTTCTTTTGCTATATGGTAACCACTCATTTGGTCTTATAGTCTAAAAGTTTTGTTTTGTTTTTTTTTTGGTTGATTCCTTTTTAGGTACCACATAAATACATAGTATTTGTCTTTTCCATCTGACTTCTGTCACTAAGAATAACATTTTCGATTTCCATGTTATTGCAGATGGCAGAATTTCATCTTTTTTTTTTTAGCATATATAGCTAAGTATTTTATTATGTGTAAGTACCATGTCTTCTTTATTCGTCTGTCAATGGGTTAGGTTGTTTTTAACTCTTGATTTTCATGACTAATCTGCAGTGAACAAAGGGTGCATATATTTCTTAAAATTAGTGTTTTCATGTTCAGGTAAATGTCCAGAAGTAGGATAATTGTATGACATGGAATTTTCTAGTTTTAATTTTTTGAGGTATACTCATATCGCTTCCCGCAATAGCTACACCAATTTACATTCCCAGACAGTTGGTTTTCAGTAACAACTCCAGGCCCAGTCTATAGAATAGTAGGAAATATCACAACTGTAATATTTGGGGGGTGGGGTAGGTTGTTAATACTAAGGAATAGCGCCAGGTGTATGTCAGGGCAATGGATATATGGGGTATCTCTGTACCTGCCTTTCAGTTTTGCTCTGAACCCACACTGCCATGAAAAAATTAAAGCCTTTTAAAGAAATGTGTAAGATGGCTAATTGTATGTTATGTTATGTGCTGAGTGTCTAAGAGAAAAACTACAGATGTGTTAAAATATAAGAACATACCAAAATACAAAGGAAAAAAGTACTTAAGGAAAGTGTAAAAAGAATATATATAAAGGCATTATCAGTCGTGAAAATGGCTTTTTTAAAGTTATATTACCCCAACTCCACAGCAAAGCTTTATGTTCTTTTTAGACACATTATTTAACTTTTCTGAATTCCCATATTATACATAAATTGAGAAAAATTGAATAACAGCTGCCTCCTAGGGATATGTGAAGATTAGAGATAGTCACATAAAGAATGTAAAACAATCCCTAATACACAGCACAAGGTTTGGCTCCTAATCCAAAAAGATACCACCCCCAGAACACTAAATCAGAAAATGTTGAAATTCTAGAAAATGAAAATCCCCAGTTTAAAATCACAGTCTGGGAAAATCAACCCCTCTCCTTCCCAACGTAAAATTCTGGGAAATAGTTGTTTAAATCTTTGAAAGTTATTTATTATATTTACACTTTTAAAAAGGGATTTATGGCCCTCCTTGGTGGCGCAGCGGGTTAAAGCACAGCACTAAGAAGCTAAAGCCACTTCCGCATGAGTTCGATTCCCCCCTGGCCCGGAGGTGACCACATGGCGTGGCAGATCTCTCCTGACCCGCCCACTGCTCCCCTTAGCAGTACACTTTGTCAATCTGCCTGTTCTGCTCCCCACTCTGTCTCTAGTGAAGCCTCTCGCCGCCCCTGAGCCTCTGGCCTGTACCCCAGTTCTGTATGCACAAATAAATCTTTAAAAAAAATCTTTAAAATAAACAAACAAATAAATAAATAAAAGGGATTTATTTGAGTAATAAAAAATATTTCATAGATCATTTTCACACAATAAACTGTTGGGAGAAGTTTATTTCGCACAGTTTGGAAAAGAGACATTTCTTCAAGAAGAATGTAAAAACTTCAGAGTTTTATACCTTCACAGACTTTCACACATGATAGGGTTGTGATAATGTACTTTCATGGTGTCAAATTTACAATTTTGCATAAAATGAGTAAGAATACTTAATATGTACACAATTTATACTTACAGTATTGAAAATGATGTAATACATAGCACAACGAGTTGTAAAACATGGCCTATGATTTTAAGTAGTGGGATAATTGTCTTTAAAAAAAAACCGAAAGGAAAATTTAACATGTAAAAATAAGTATTACAGGGATAGAGAATAGCAGTTGCTTAGAGGCAGTCCATAAGAACTGACTGATTTTCACCATCATTAATTATATTTTGAAGTCCTGTGTCAGGAAGAACTGCATTTTTTCTTTTTGGGCATTCATTTTATGAGCTTTCTTCTGTGATCCCGTAGAAATCAACATGAATATTACCTATTAAATTTTCCATCTTCCATTTTATGGTTTTATGTTGTTTTGAGTGTGTAGAAATTTGTTACGCAGCTGCTTATACAGACCAAAGATTTAGTGGAAACAGTAGTAGCATCTTCAGGCCAATGTAGCTTTAATTCATTACAAGTTTCCAGAATTTCATCAGCTGGAAGAAATTCTAATGTAGATAAATGACACGTTTTAATTTAATTTATTTTTAATTTAATTTATTTTTTCTGATATGTTTATATATATATGTACATCATTGCTCATTTTTGTACAATATTTGCTTTCTCCTCCGTAGTGTAGTCCCCCCAAAATTCCCACCATCATTTCACCCTTGCACCACTACGAGTCCTTTGCACTCTTCCCTCCTCCCCTGTACAACGTCTCTGATTTATAGTTGCCTGTTAATTTTATTTTATGATCATTACTATTTTTTCCTGATTCTTTAATTGGTTCCCCTGTATTCCTCCTACAAGTGAAACCATCTGATATTTTTCTTTTCCTTCTAGCTTATTTCACTTCCAGCTCTATCCACGTTGCTGCAAATGGCTTGGGTTTTTTTTTTTTTTTTTAAGATTTATTTATTCATTCGTACAGAACTGGGGTACAGGCCAGAGATGCAGAGGGTGAGAGGATTCACCAGAGACAGAGTGGGGAGCAGAACAGGCAGATCGACGAAGTACACTGCTGAGGGGAACAGCGGGCAGGTCAGGAGAGGTCTGCTTCGCCATGTGGTCACCTCCGGGGCAGGCGGGAATCGAACTCATGCAGAGGTGGCTTTAGTTTCTTAGTGCAGTGCTTTAACCCGCCGCGCCACCAGGGAGGGCCTGGCTTGGGTTTTTATCTTTTCTGGCTGCTGAATAGTATTTCATTGTGTGCATATATACCACATCTTCTTGTTCCAGTCATGTTTTTGGCTATTTGGGTTGTTTCCATAGCTTACCTATTGCAAATAGTGCTGCAGTAAGCACAAGTACCCTTTTGAATTAATGTTTTTGTGTCCTTTGGGTAAATTTCTAGGAGTGTAGATTCCTAGGGTCATATGGTAGTTCCATTTTTAGTAGTCTGAGGAACCTCCACACAGCTTTCCATAGTGGTTGGATGAGTTCGCATTCCCACCAGCAAACTGGAGAGTTCCTTTTTCTCTACATCCTCATCACCAGTTGTTGTTAGTTTTTTTTAATATGTGCCATGCTCACTGGTTGTAAGGTAGTATCTCATTGTGGTTTTAAGTTTTCCTGACTATAAGTGGCGTTGAACAATTTTTCATATACCTGTTGACCATTTCCATTTCCTCTTTGGTGAAGTGTCCTTTTAGCTCTTCTGCCCATTTTTTGACTGGACTGTTTACTTTGTTTTTATTGAACTGTGTGAGCTTTTTTTTTTTTTTTTTTGCATACAAGAACTGGGGCGGGGTGGGGGTAAGCTAGCAATTCAGCGGTGGGGAGGGGGTTGGGAGCTGTGAGAGAAGTCACCAGAGACAGAGTGGGAAGCAGAACAGACAACCTACTGAAATACACTGCTGAGGGGAACAGCAGGTGAGGCAGGAGAGGTTTGCTGAACTATGTAGGTCAGCTCCCTGGCTGGGGGATCAAACTTGTGCTGCAGTGGCTGGCAATAGCTTCATAGTGCTGAGACTTCACCTGTTAGGACACCAGGGAGGCCTGAGCTCTTTGTAGATCTTTGTGATCAATCTCTTATCAGTTGTATGGAGTACAAAATTTTTCTCCCAATCAGTAAGGCAAAGAGACATTTTTTTTATCTCTTTATTATTTTATTATTTATTATAAATATAATAGTTTACTTTTACATCATTTTGTACATTTTTTTTTTTCCATCTCAATTGTAATCCCCTTGGGTTTCCAATCACTGAGTCACCCATGTGCTATCACCCTAGTCCTGTGCACTTCTCTCCCCACCCCCCATTTGATCCCATTCCCCCCTCCACCCCCACAAAATGTCATTGGTATATGACTGTTCATTATTATTATTATTTTCTTGACAATTTTTTAAAAAATATTTATTTGTGCGTACAGAACTGGGGTACAGGCCAGAGGTGCAGGGGTGGTGAGAGGATTCACCAGAGACAGAGTGGGGAGCAGAACAGGCAGATCCACGAAGTGCACTGCTGAGGGTAGCAGCGGGTGGGTAAGGAGAGGTCTGCAGAGCCATGTGGATCACCTCCAGGGCAGGGGGGGATCGAACTCATGTGAAAGTGGCTTAAGCTTTTTAGTGCTGTGCTTTAATCCGCTGCACCTCCAGGGAGGGCCCCGAGACACAAATTTTTAAACTGAATTTTTTGTCTTTGTTGTGTGGCCATCCCACTCATCTAGATTTTCTGCCAAATACATTGGACTATTGGTAACACCTTGAAATTCACTTTTACAACATTTGTTATACCTAATCCCAATTTTGTCATTGTGATTTGGGAATCAGTTGAAATCCATTTTCTTCTGCCAATTTCCCCAAATCTTTAAATACGTGTTTATAGAGTGTTTCACTTTTTTTAGTCATTATTACATAAACAACCAGGTAAGTTCTAGTGTTGTCATCTCCAACATGGTATTGAATTATATATAATATAGCTGATGAGCATTAGTGGGGTCAGTTTTGAAAAAGCCATCCTTTATCCAGTGTGAAGCTAAGCTGTATTCGATTTAGTGGTGTGGGTGGAAGAATCTGTATCAGCAAGTGTCTGATTCAGAAGGTCAAATAGCTTGTAAAATTCTTTTTTCTGAATAGTGTTTTTTTTTTTTTGCATAGTACTATATATGAAGGGATAGACGTTGTTACTGCCCATTGAATGACTTTGCAGGGGAGATTTCAAAATCCTATATTTTCACCTGTCAGAATTTCAGTATTAGGGTAGAGTTTTAGACATTTAAGAATTTTGATCCTTTAGAATTTCGATATTTAGGATTATGGTGTTGGTGATTGTAGTTTGATTGGCAACATAAGGCAGTGTGTGATAATTGAAAGCCCTTGTCACTAAAAATTTTGTTCACTTTTGTATTTATTCATTATTTCTTCCATAGTCCTAATTCCCATTTGAACCCTAACCTGCTTATCAACTTTAAGCCATTATTTATTAATTTTTTTGTTTTGTTTTTACAGGCAACAATTGGTATTGACTTTTTATCAAAAACTATGTACTTGGAGGATCGAACAGTGAGTAATGTTTTCTGTGTGTAATTTTCTGGACAAGTTGATAGAAAACTATGATCAAAGTTATTATCATTGTCACTAAAAGAAGTATTTGGCAAAAGGTACCAAATTTAGTTTATAAGCCTTGAGAAAAACTGTTATTACTGAGTGAGTATTGCATTTCTTATCTCCAGATGAAATCCAAAGATTAGAGAAAGCAAATTTATTTGGAAAATCCTGATGGCCCGAGGCTTGCTAAACCCAGTTTGTCATCTTGATTTGGGAAAATAGCAAGTAGCAGTGAGATCATTTAAAGGAGTATTTGCTTGGAGTAATTAGTGCTGCTCTTGAGGCTGAGAAAGGTTTTATTTGAGAATTACACAATTTGTGAACCTCGGGGTTTTGTCAGAATATGACATGTACAGAAGTGATTATGCATGATAGTTATTATTATTCATTGGATTTTTGTCTTTTGGGACACTCCCTTTAATTCCAGTGTAAATTCTGTATTCTAGCCTACTGTCCTTTGAAGAAATTTCCTGCCACCTAGACAGTGACCATCTTAAATGCATTATTTCAGGAGCTATACCAAAAAAAACCCATTTAATTGCTAGTGCTATTTCTTTATTAGTATCTAAACCTTTCTTTGGAAATTTCACTTTTGTTTTAATTTAACATAGCATTTTATTGCTTAAAGTTTGGAAGCTTTGAAACTGCTTTATGATGGTCTAAGAAGTTTTAATGTGGCATTGCAAAGAGACATTTGTTGTTTTTGTTAGATTAGAAATAATGTTTAGGATAAATATATAAAAGAAACATAAGCATAGTAGTCAGAGACCCAATGTCAAAGAGTTGTAGATGGAATAAAGCACACATTTTAACTTCAGAGATTTTCAGATAAGTTTTAATTCTGTTACTCTGATACACTAATTCCCTTATTGTAATAAAGGTTGCTCATTGACATTTGTCTCTTTCATTCTCAGTATTGAACATCAACAGAGTCTACTCTTTGCTATCCAGGAGGCATAGGATTCAAGTAGAGGTTTCTATAGGGAAGGAAAAAAGAAGAGTATTTTTAAGTCTGTTAAATCTTCATTGCCATTTTTTAAGTCATGTATCTTTAGAGCAAGCATATTTTTAATATTACTTCACAATCTCTTTGGAAAAGCACAGTTTTGTGTTATTTTCATCCCTTACCATTCTACCACTTTTGCATGAATCTCCTTTCTACCTCCTTTCCAACCTCCCCTTTTAAAAACATTGTTTCTTTTTTCTTTTTAGTACAGTTTGGGTTTTGTTTTGGGTTTCTTTTTTGTTTTGTTTTGTTTTGTTTTTATTTATGTTTTCCCATCCCACAGATCAGGTTGCAGCTGTGGGATACTGCGGGTCAGGAACGTTTCCGTAGCCTCATTCCCAGTTACATCCGTGATTCTGCTGCAGCTGTAGTAGTTTACGATATCACAAGTAGGTATTTTGCAACGGGTTGACCTTTCTTATTTTTCTTGCTTGTTTGACTGATTTTGTTGTTAGGTACGATTGCAATTATGGGACACAGCAGGTCAAGAGCGGTTCAGGAGCTTGATTCCTAGCTACATTCGTGACTCCACTGTGGCAGTTGTTGTTTATGATATCACAAGTGAGTGGGGGGGGAAATTATGCATTTCTAATCTTCTTTCAATCTTTAGCTTAGCTGCATGCATGTTCTTGTCTTGTGCTTGTTTTCCATATTGGCATGTAAAAATGAGTTTATCAAAGCAAAACTTATCACAGATCAGCTAGGCCAGCAATATATCCTTTGGTGCTTGTATCAAATACTTCATTTCTACTGTGCCAGCTTTTAGTTTTGCCTTGAAAATTTCCTTTGGGCCCCAAAGCTTTCTCAGAATCCTGATGTCTGTAAGGCACAACATAATTATGATTGGAAGAATATCTCCTTTTTTATTTAACTTGATCTTAGGTTTCCCCTAAAATAATATAATCTGCATTTAAGCCTCCTGCCAAGTTTTGTAAGTCCTCTGGAGCTTTTGTTGAGGTTATTAAAAGCTTTTGCTAGCCAACTTTTTTCTGCTTTACCCTCCCATCCATCCTTTCTTTACAGAGGAAGGGAGAGAAAACATAACATGCAGTTTTCTACATATCATTTTTATTTGAATCATTTCTGGATTCTGTGACTGACTCATTTTTTAGCTAACAAATTTTAATTTCACTTCTTTCCTAGAAAAAACTTTAAATGGGAACCTAAGCTAGTAATATTCTTTTGTTTTCCCAAAAGATTGAATAATGCTGTTGGCATTTTAAGTGACTATACATTTTCTATGGAGCATTAGTGACTGACAAGAAAATGCTCTTTGATTAAAATTGTCTTTACTGCCTAATATATATATTAGGCAGTAAAAAGCATCATTCCATATAGCAATCCATAATTTATAAGAAAACCAGCATAGTGCAGCACCATGAACTTCTATAAAAACATATAAACAAAGAAACTATTGATTTGAACAATACAGTTACCATACATTTTTGCATATCTACTTCATAAGAATTATAAGTTAGAATTTACATTCAGAGGCTTTATTCCCTGATTAGGTGCTATATGCAGTCTGCCTTTTTTTCAGGCTTTACTTTGGGTTGCTACTTGTTTAAAAAGTGTGTGAATGTGTGTTTATTATTGTCTGTTGACAGATTTTGCAGCTTTAAGATGTTTGTGCTTGCTTTAACAAAATCAAGTGAAACTTGGTCTATTTTTCTTTTAAAATTATGCATATATGATTAAAATGTTAGTAAATTATTTAACCACTATGGAAAACTGAAATACTCAGAATTCAGCACCAGAAAAGGTGATTTTGGTTCATTAAACTAATAAAGTTAAAGTGATCACAAACTAAATAAGCAATGCAAACAAAGTGGTGTTGAGAGCTATTTAAAGGCTTTACAAATTTTCTGGTTATGTTGGGACTTACTGGCTGACATACTTTTGGAGATGCTTTCTTTGTCATGTTTGATATGTGTAAGTAATCAAAAAAGCATTGTGGCAATGTAGCACCATATTATCTGCCAAAGCTGTCATTGCATTTTTAAAAGTTTTTTTTCCAATTACATACAGTACATTGCACTCACTTGGGCATGTTCAAAAACTTTGAACTACCTTATAAAGGAACCTTGAGGAATTTATTCTTGTGATTTGTCTAGATCATTGACAGTATACTCAGATAAAATGGAGTTATGTTGCAGGCACATTAAAAATGGGTCCTAATGTGCCAATCCTTTCAACTTCCAGGGCTTTTATTTTCTTGTCTATCAGTTGGGGAAACACTTGCAGTAACACTAATCTCTCTATCTACCTTCCTGCACCAGATGTTAACTCATTCCAGCAAACTACAAAATGGATTGATGATGTCAGAACAGAAAGAGGAAGTGATGTTATCATCATGTTAGTAGGAAATAAAACAGATCTTGCCGACAAGAGGTATGAAGTGATTTTGTATGTGTATGAAATGTCTGATATCTCTATTAAGCAACCTGTTATTTTGGTTACTGAATAATTGTTTTGAAGAGACATATTTAATCCTTAAGTTTATAAAGTTTATACTATCCTTTAGTGTGGGTACCTGAAATACAAACACAAACATGAAACTCAGTCCTGAAAGGAGAATGAGTTTTTCTTTTGTGTAAAGCCATATGTAAATAATTTATGCAAGATTGTTTACACATGAAATGAGTAACTATTTTGCATATTTTAGGACTTATAAATACAAGCAGCATTTGATTAAAGAATAAAATGTGTTTGAAAAAACACCCCCTAGCTTTAATAAGTATTCATAATGATTAAAAGCACTCTTTCAGTAATCTTGTTAATATTCATTATAAAAAAATTCATTATAATTCAGTGCTGTAGTTTTTCTTTCTTCTTTTTTTAACTGTATGATTGAGCCAGACTGTGTAGTTGAACTGAATAGCTTGATTGTGGTACCTTAGTCAAATGAGCAAAGCCATATTCAAGTCACAGGGTGCAAAATGTTTTAACATTCAGTGTAGGTCTCGTGGCTTGAATATCTGCTTTTAGCATTCCTGAATGATCTGCTGGATATTCTTTCAGCTTTGAATAGTCTTGACTATTTTATTTAATAGTGGAAGCTTTTAGTGTTTATTATTTGTTTGTTCATACATTAGATGCTGAAATTTGGGTAATAAAAGTGTACTGTTAATTAAAATGTTACAAGAAATCCAGTATGTTCAAAGATCTGTGGAAATGTTTAACCTGTTGTTCTCATGGTATCTTAATTGAAGTTGGCAAGGCAGTGACAATTCTTAAGTCTTTCTTAATTTAAAAGTAAATTCTAAGTAAGAGTTCATTTTTCTTCACGAAATCATTTTTGAACATCAGTTGCCATCATATAAATTTTCAGTTATTTATCTCCAGTATGAGAACTTGAAGATCATATTCATTTTTTGAGACCATTTTCAAATAGAAAAATAATACATCTCATTTTCCCCCCCTATAGTCAGAGCCTTCAAAAGGATATTTATAAGCGTCTGTTCTTCATAATATTTTGATTGGGTGTACAGTGTTAAAAACTTACCTAAATTATATATGTAATAATTTTTCTCTAAGGTAGTATTTGTTGCTTTGGAATTAACATTTTTCTCAGTAGTATTTGCCAAACTACTACCCGCCTGCTTTTCACATTAAAAGAACTAGAGTGTTTGTACATTACACTAAAATAACGTTTTATTAAGATTTACTTTATTTATACATACAAGAACTGGGGTACAGGCCAAAGATATGGGGAGTAAGAAGATTCACCAGAGACAGCAGGGAGGAGAACAAGCAGAGCTACTGAAGTACACTGCTGAGGGGCACAGCAGGTGGATCAGGAGAGGTCTGCCTCACTTTGTGTGTCACCTCCTGACCAGAGATCAAACTCGCCCTGTGGATAGCTTAATAGTACTGCATTTTAATCTTGCACCAACAGAGAGGGCCCTTTTTTAAGATTTAAAAGAAAATATTAGTTGTATGTGTGTCCTTTTATAAGCATGACGTAAAATCCGGAAACTAGAAAGGGAAAGATTTATAAGTTTGAATACAAAATATAAAGAGCAGTCACCTATTAGATCAGCAATTATTTAGGAGATTGACAGTGTACAGTATTGTCAAGAGGCTGAATAAACCAGAACCTCTCATACAATAGAAATGTAACTAACAGAATTTTTGGAGGGAAATAATTTAACAGTAGCAGATCTTAAAATATTCAGGTTAGGGCCCTCCCTGGTGGTGCAGTGGGTTAGGACACAGTACTGCAAGCTGGCAGCAGCCACCTCAGAGTGAGTTCGATCCCCGGAGGTGACCCACATGGCATGGCAGACCTCTCCTGACCTGCCCACTGCTCCCCACTCTGCCTGTGGTGAATCTTCTCACTGCCTCTGCACCTCTGGCCTGTACCCCAATTCTGTGTGCATAAATATATTAATCATTTTTTAAAAATACTCAGGTTATTATATCCAGTAATTATTTCACAGAAATATAAAAAATTAACAGAAATGTTTATTACAACATAATTTCTAGTACTAAAAATTTTTAATCAGTCTAAGTGTCCACTATTAGCTGAAGTGTTTATAAATGTAATAATTTATGGCACTAAAAAGAACAGGAATTTATTGAAGAATAACCATCTTTAAAAAGCACTTGATGTGTCTAGTATAATGTCCTTTCTTCTTGTTATTTTTTTAAAGTGTATATTTTCCTTAGAACAAATCTACATAAACATACTTAGATTAATTATAGTTGTTTTGGGGAAAGGGATGAAATTATGGAGGACTTTACAAAATACAACGATTCATCTTTAAATTTTTTGATTACTTAAAAATTGATTACTTTTCTGATTGGGAGGAAATGGTTCAGTAAAAACAATTTTAAGTTAAATGTCTGTCACTTTTAGAATTAAATAACTTCTTTTAACTTATAAGAAAAACCAGGAAAGATCGTTTTAGGTGTGAGCTTTTAAATGTTGAGTACTTTTTGTATCCCCTGTTGTCAGTCATTTCTAGATGTTTCAGACCTGAGAATTGCTTGGTAAATAACATTTGTTAGACCTTTTATGCTTCTGACTATAATATTTCATGGTGTTTTTTTAATTTGGAGAGAGGTTGATCCTACTTTGTGATTAAATTACTCTAGGTTGAGCCCATTGTATCTGTAAAGATTGTTCCTGTATTTTTCAAAATCAGACCACATTGGAACCATTACTATAGTAAACCTTCAAGCATTTTATTCCAGTGAATACACTTAGGATTCTAATCAGAAAGGACTTTTTCCTTTAATCTTTCATACATAGGGTTTATAGGCTAATAATCATTTCATTTAAGAAGTATTGAATGTCACTGAGGTTTCAGAGGATACTCCTAGAGGATAGAATAGGTAACAAAAGAGGCAAGTTCTAGGGGACTTTTATTTCAGAGAGTAAACCAGACAGTAGTCAATAAAACACATGTTTAATAGTAAAAAATACAGCAAGAAAAAGGGAATATGAAGTATAAGGGTGAGTTTAAAATATTAGACAGTATAGTAGTGAAGGACTTCACTGAGGAGATGACTGGTAACTTTGGAGTAAAGATACTAAGAAACGAAAGGGGTTAACAATGCAAATATTTTTAAGGAGGAAAAGGTCTTTGGCAAGTGACCCAGAGAAAGTAAAATCCCAGGGTTTGAATTAGAAATACCCTTAATTTATTTGAAGACTAGCAAGGAAGTCTATATTACTAGTAAAGAGAATAATGGGAAGAGTCGTAGACAAAGTAAAGTAAAGGCAAAGTAAAGACACTATCTGAATGGGCTTGGAGGGTTTAGTAGAGGAGTAATTTTTTTTTTTTTTTAAAGATTTATTTGTGCATACAGAACTGAGGAACAGGCCAGAGGCTCAGGGGCAGCGAGAGGCTTCACCAGAGACGAGTGGGGAGCAGAACAGGCAGATCTACGAAGTACACTGCTGAGGGGAGCAGCGGGTGGGTCAGGAGAGGTCTGCTACACCATGTGGTCACCTCCTCATGCGGAAGTGGCTTTAGCTTCTTAGTGCTGTGCTTTAACCTGCTGTGCCACCAGGGAGGGCTGAGGAGTAATTTTTTATAGATCACTGCTCTGTTGAAAACACATAAGGGTAGAAGTGAGGAGACTAGTAAAAAACTAACTCATACTGTAACCCAAGCAAAACATAATGACTAGTACCAGAATAGTGGTAGGTTGTATGGCAATCAGTGGTCAAATTTTGAAGCTAGAACTGTCAGGATGCAAAGGAAAGAATACATACTAGTGGAACAGAATAAGGGACGTGGAAGAACAAGGTGACACCCAAATCTTGGTCTGAGTAATTAACTGAAATGGGAAAGACTGCATAATAAGCAGGTTTGGCAGAGAATTGATCATTTTATGTTTAGATTGGCTACTAAATATCTTTTTTCAATAGATTTATTGGGCCATCCCTGGTGATGCAACCTGTTAAAGCACAACACTTGAAGTTATAGCAGCAACTGCAGCACAAGTTCAATAAAATTTAAAAATAAAAAGATTTATTTTTAGGATGTAGACTGGAGGTGTGGGGGTAGGGAGTGAGAGAATTCACCAGAGACAGAGTGGGGAGCAGAGCAGGCAGATCTTCTGAAATTCACTGCTATGGGAAGTAATAGGAGAAACAAAAGAGGTCTTGCTGCACTATCTTGCTGGATTCGCTCCCTGACTGAGGATCAAACTTACGCTGCTGTGGCTAGTGATAGGTTAATGGTGGTGAGTCTTAACCTCTACACCAAAAAGGTAGGCCCATATTACTGAAAGTCCTCTCTGGTAGCACAATAGGTTCGAACGCAGCACTGTAAGCTAGCCGCAGCTGCTTCAGTGCAAGTTTGATCCCCAGCCCTGGAGGTGATCCATGGCATAACAGATCTCTCCCTGTCTTGTCCACTGTTCCCCTCAGCATTGTACTTCATCAGTCTGCCTGTTCTTCCCCCTCTGTCTCTGGTCAGTCATCTCACCCCACTGCACCTCTGGCCTGTATGCCAGTTCTATATGGATAAATAAACCTTTAAAAAATAAATATCTTTTACTGAAGATATCAGCTATAAATGATCCAAGCAAGATATAGGAATTTGGGAATCATTAACATAAATGGTTTAGAATACCACAAAACTGCATAGGTTCAATAGGTAGTGATAGAGATCCAAAAAAGAGTACCTTTCATGTCACCTAACATATTGTTCCAAGGAAATTCACATTGAGTTTAGGGTCAAAGTATTTATCTAATGCTAAAGGTTTGCAGAGTACCATGTTACTTTCAAGTTTAAAAAAAAAAAGTATACGCACATACTTAACATATAGACAATGAGAGGACAAGAAGGCAAATGTAGTAATATTTTCTTGAGACAAAAAGTGGAATCTAATGTACAGATGTGTAAGTTTTGGGGGTAAGGACTAGAGATAATTTATAAGGGCATAAACACAGGTAGATTGGTGGATAGATGTGGTAAGAGCTTATGGAAGTTCTTTGCATTGCTTCAGTTTTTCTCTAACGTAGAAATCAGGTTTTGATTGTCAAATCATAGTTTGTTCTATTTAACAGCATTCTTTGTATATGTATTAAACTTCTCTTTCCAGCTAGGCTCTAGGAACACTAAGATAAGTTAGGTTATCTTGCACTAGAAGCGTTCACAATTTGAGACACACTGCTAATTATGCAGCATCACTAAATGTTCTGTAAAAGAAATATTGAAGTATTAATATCATGAATTAAGAGCCTTTAACATGTACCTCTTTTGATTCCTTTGTGCCACTTACAGAAATTCACAAAATCTAATAGAAGGGAATGAATCACATTGTGAAAGATATAAAGCACAGTGTGTTTATAGCAGTATTTTTCATATTGTAAAATTTGAAAACATAGATTTTTGACAACTTGAGGGAGAATGGTTACATAAATTATAGCAACTAATAGTTACATGAAGTATGGCAGTTAATTGTCTACCATAAAAATTGCTTTACACAAAGCTTTTAATCAAAAGGCTTAAGTGCTCCAAATTTACTATTAAGAGAAATTAAAAGACTATTCAGTTTTTAAAATGAAAAAAATTGCAGGATATGCTTGGCTAAGTTAAAATAAATTATTAAAAATTCCTGTTTTAAAAATTGTGTGTTCAGGTATAGAAGTGTACAGATTTTAAGTGTACTTCAGCTTGATGAATTTCCAAACCTTTGTAAATAGCATATATATCAAGAAAAGCTATTTTATGAACATTGTTTATAACCTTTATGTTGTCACTTTTCAGAAGGAAAGTTATCTTTTTAAATTTTCCTACAGGCAAGTGTCAATTGAGGAGGGAGAAAGGAAAGCCAAAGAGCTAAATGTTATGTTTATTGAAACTAGTGCAAAAGCAGGATACAATGTAAAGCAGGTGAGTGTTCTTTAAATATTGGTCGAGATTATCAAGTTGAAGAAATATTGTGAAATAGTTATATAAGTATTCTACAGTGTAATAAGGCTTTCTTCCTTTTAGTAACAGCAGGTCTCTGCAGCAACATACTAACTAAACAGTGAAAAAATGCAAATATGGTATAGTTTTAAAGAAAAAGAGAAAAGACTTGGCCAAACTTTTCAGATGTGGCCAAGACGGCCACTTCATTATGATTGCAAGATTGTGTGATTATAAAGTTGTAAACTTAATTAACATACTCATACTACATACCTACTACATTGTTTCCAGATAAATTGTCCTTATTTTAGAGTTTGATGTTATAAAAGAAAGGAAATCCTTGCTGCAGGAACAAACATATTACGTAAGACGTAATATAAGTATATTCTGGTTGGTTGTTTTTTTAAATACAATTTATTTATATATATTTTATATCGTTGTTCATTTTTGTACAGTGTTTGCTTTCTCTTCTCAAGTGTAATCCCCATAGAATTTCCACCACCACTTCATCTGTGCATCATTCCTATAGTCCCTTGTGTTCTTCCCCTATTTTGATTCTTCTCTCTTCCCCTCCCCTGTATAATGTCTGATTTATCGTTGCCTACTAATTTTATTATTGTTATTTTTCCCTGATCCCTTATTTGGGTCCCTTGTATTCTTCCTATAAGTGATGCCATCAATATTTTTCTTTTTTCTTCTAACTTATTCTACTAGTATTATCCCTTCTAGCTCTATCCATGTTGCTGTGAATGGCATGTGTTTATCTTTTTTGATTGATGGGTCATTTTATTCTTAAACTGCTTTGTTTTAGCAGTGTTTATAACTGGAGTCTTTTAAATGGCAGGGAATCATGGGGAAACGATACTGTAAAACTGTTTTCTAAAAGATGGGGTTGCCCAAAAATAACTCTTGAACTCTGTGAAAAATAGAGTGATTAACGGAGGTGAAAGGTTGTAGGAGGGTAGGTTAGAGGTTCTGCTAGTGAGTAGTAGAACTTTGGTGGTAGGTAAATGAGGCTTATACACACACAGAGGTGAAGTTTATAAAGCTTTAAAATAAGTGGTCAACCAATAAAATTCTACTAAATAAAAAAAAAGCATACAGATTGTAAAAATAAAACATAGAAACAATGGGTCTCCAAAAGCTCAACTATTTTATTCTTCATGGTTATGTATCACAGGGAGTCATGAGCCCAGATTTATAGGATTTAGAGAAGAGATCAATAAATTTTTTATAACAGTTTATTTTTACACAATAAATTATTTTTAATTGTAGGTGGTCAAAATAAAAGTTAAAACCTAGTAAGCTGATGAGACCTTTATGAAAAATTCTTTTGTAGTGTTTTCATTTTTGGCAGTTTATCGCCCATCCTTGTTTTGAAACATAAACTAAATAACTGAATTGTCAGCTAGTTCTCTCCTGATGGCATACTGTTTGTGGTTCCACTTTGTATTCTTGCTTTATTCTTTGTTGAAAAAAAAATTTTTCTTTCCTAACTGTTACCTCTTCTTTGTTTGAATTTCAGTTTAGATGTTAACTTTCAGACATTTTTTCTGGCATTCTCTACCAAACCTCCAGGCTCTGACCAATGATTTGGTTACATATTTTCTCAGACACCTCACCCTGTGAAAACACTGTCAATAGAACTTACCACATTGTATGGAAAATGTTTCCCTGAATATGTATGGAATTTTTTGATAAACACCTGAACTCATAGAAGCTACAAACAATTCAAGAATTTGAGTTGATAGAAGTTACCACATTATTATCACATTTTAAGACAAGGAAGTAACTGCCTTCATCTAGCTTTCTTTTACTGGCATTTTGATAAAAGTTTGACCTTGTTGCTTAGATGCGAGAGTTTGGCCTTTGCCAGGCTATCATTCTATTAAGGTTAATGTCTAAAGATGGTGCTTCTCTGGTCCCCTGATACTGACCCTAAGTAGGCTCATAGGTTTGAAAGTTCTGAAATCCAGGAGCATATGGTATGGTATTAGTTATAGCTAGTATCTTCATGATATTCATTGCTTCCAAGTTTAGATAATTCCTAAAGGATGTGTTATTTATTTCATGAGCACATAATTATTTTAACAGCTTATAATTTTCATAGCACAAAATTCGCTTGCAATTATTTTTAGTGAATTATAACATTGTGCATCCATTATCACAATCCAGTTTTAAAGGAATGAGAATGAAACAAACAAACAAAAAGAATTACAACTTTATGTTAATAAATATTTAAATCACAGGTGAAATCTTCCCCTTTTAACTCTCAATAATTAAATATATTTCTGCATTATAGGAAAATGACTGACTGATTTTAAGTATTATCTAAGAAGTAATCACATTTTTAAAGGGTTGTCTATTCTTTGAGTTAGTCTTTATAAAGGAATTGAGGAATAATCAAGCAGTGCACTATTAAAACGAAACTATTTAATTGACTAGAAATGCAAGAATGTTTTCCTTTTTTCTTTTAGTTGCTTTACAAATCACCCAATATTTAAAAAAATAAATAAAAACATGGTCTTTGATATATTTGCTTCATAGAAAAATACAAACATTTTTCTAAGGCAAATCTGCAAATAATCGTAGACCAATTCCTGACTCTGGGCAACACGCCTTGATAGTTGGAGTTCACATTGCATATCTAACGTTACCATGCCATTGGAATTAGGAATACGAAATAAATTTGACTAAGTTTTATCTTAGATATTTAGTCTACCATTGAAGTTAGGAATGTATTTTTCCTATACCACTCTGCTATCTTTGATGAAGAGTAGAATATATGATATCCAAAGAAATGTAAAAAGACCAGAGACTTTAGAATGACAAATTTTCCCTATGAAGAGATTTGGAGAATCGTGTAATTGCTCTCAACTTTAATGTACACAATAGTTACTGGCAAGCTTATATAAAATGCAGATTCTTAGGGCACTACTTGGGGATACTAGGTTAGTAAGTCTAGTGTTATATCTTAAATCTACATTTTTTTACAAGAAGCCCAGGGGATTTGTCATATAAAAATATACTTAAAAAGAAAGGTGTGTAAAGCCTTAGAGATGTTTTAGTGAGTTACGTCAAATATATGCAATATGATAATTGTTTGAATAACTATGGATTTTCCTAGCCCCTGCTAGATTCAGAAGACAGGCTTCCTGTACTCAAAGTACTTAGTATGTTGTAGAAACCAAATGAGTACATAAGGAATTTAATATTATGTATCCAAGTGGCAAAACATATCTTCATAAAGTAGAAAAAACAATCTAAGGAAACTCAGAATTTTTTTTGACACATTTGTGTTCAGACACTAGAACCAATCATTTAGATAGTCTTTTTGATTCCACATTTTATAGCTATATTAACACCTTCATTGTCTATTGTCTTGCATGCTTCCATAATTTATTAACTGATAACTACCTCCACCCCTTTAATGTAGTCCTTATCCTGCTAACCAAAGTGATTGTTTTGGAAAATTTATCTGCTTAGATTTATTATCCAGACTTGTAACAGACCCCTTAGTGTATGCTTGTGCCCTGCTATTAAATATCTCAGATTTGTATGTCACTGTCCCATCTTTGACCACTATACACTAATTATAGCATTGCTTAAAATGCCCCATCGTAAATTTAGAGTTTACTGTGTTCGTATATTTCCAGTATATGTTATTGTCCCTCTTTCTGTTACTTCCCTTATGCTATTTGTAATTTGTAGTTAAAAACTCAATTCAGGGCCCTCCTTGGTGGCTCAACAGGTTAAAGTACAGCACTACAAAGCTAGCTGCAGCCACTACATGAGCTCAGTCCCTGGCCAGGGAGGTGACCCACATGGTATGGCAGACCTCTCCTGGCCCACCCGCTGTTCCCCTTAGCAGTGTGTTTCATTGATCTGCCTGTTCTACTCCCCACTCTGTCTCTGGTGAATCCTTTGACTGCCCCTGCACCTCTGGCCTGTACCCCTGTTCTGTATACATAAATGTTTTTTAAAAAATCAAAAACTCAATTCAAACAAATCTAGATTAAGTGCCTTTCCTAATTGTTACATTAGTATCTCTTTTTAATATACTTTTTTAAAAAAATTATTTATTTATTTACACATACAGAACTGGGATGCCGGCCAGAGGTGCAAGGCCGTGAGAGGATTCACCAGAGATAGAGTGGGGAGCAGAACAGGCCGACTGATGAAGTACACTGCTGAGGGGAGTAGCGGGTGGGTCAGGAGAGGTCTGCTACACCATGTGGTCACCTCCAGGACATGTGGAGATTGAATTCATATTAAAGTGGCTTCAGTTTCTTAGTGCTGTGCTTAACCTGCTGTGCCACCAGGAAGGTCCTTAAAATACTTGTCACAGATACCTTTGTCATTTCTGCCTCCCACTAGACTGAACTTAGTAAATATTCATTGATGAAAGGATAATACAAACATACTTAGAACTGCCAAAGTTTGCCCTAAGAATAAACTTTATTCAAGTAACTCTGTTTTAAGAATTTTTTAAACTAGACTGAACAAGTTTAGAAAAGCTAAAATTGTATTTTGACTGCAACTTAGATATCTTGAGTTCCATATATCTTGAGCTTATCTGAATTCAGTTAAGCCTATATTAACTTCTTTTTCATTTTTAAATTGAATTAAACATTTATGTACAATGAATAACATGTTAAAATTTCAATTAGGTTAATTTTGATAAATGTATATGTAGAAGCAGTGTTTACATCAGTGAAGATGACATTCATATATTTGCTTAATTTCCAAATGAGTAGTGGCTTCTAATTCAATGCTGTTGTGATTAGAAATTGTGCTGTGTGACATTTCAGCCATTTGTAATTTATTGAGACTTAGTCTGTCAAACAATCTATAATAATAATTGTTCTTACCTATATTGCCATTTGGTTTTTTGGATTTTTTTTCTTCATATGTTTTAAAATTTTGTTACTAAGTACATACATATTTAGTATCTTCTAGTGGGATTACTTTTTAAATGATTGAAATGTCCCTCTTTAATTCCATTCCTTATCACCAACTTTTTAATCTGATCTTGATGTGGCCACACCAGCTTACTTATTGCTTATTATTTGTTTAAAGTATCTTTTTCTGTGAAAAGTGGAACTCTTGGGCCCTCCCTGGTGGCGCAGCAGGTTAAAGCATAGCATTAAGCAGCTAAAGTCACTTCAGGATCACCCTGGAGGTGATCGACATGGCGCGGCAGACCTCTCCTGACCCGTCTGCTGCTCCCCTCAGCAGTGTACTTGGTCAGTCTGCCTGTTCTGCTCCCCACTCTGTCTCAGGTGAAGCCTCTCACCGCCCCTGCAACTCTGGCCTGTACCCCAGCTCTGTATGCATAATAAATAAATCTTAAAAAGAAAAGTGGAATTCTTAAGCATGGCATTTAGATGTCATTTTTTTTTTAAATCCAGTCTTTAAATCTGTGTCTTTAAATTAGATAGATGATTGTTTTATTTAGATTTAATGTAATTACTAATTGTGGCTTGACATATCTCCCATTTGCTGTTTTTTCCTACTTGTTCCTTTGTCATTCTTGATTTAATCAAACATTTTAAATTCTTCCCTTTTTTTTTAAGATTTATTTATTTATTCATATAGAACTGGGTACAGGTCAGAGATGCATACATAGGGTGAGAGGATTCACCAGGAACAGAGTGGGGAGCAGAACAGGCAGATCTACAAAGTATACCGCTGAGGGGAGCAGCAGGCAGACCAGGAGAGGTCTGCCACGCCATGTGGATCTGCCATGCAGGCGGGATCGAACTTATGCAGAATTAGCTTAAGCTTCTTAGTGCAGTGCTTTAACCTGCTGTGCCACCAGGAAGGGCCCAAATTCTTCCCTTTTTTAACCAAACTCTTTCCACAATTTTTTTAATGGTTTCTTTAGGGATTAAACTAGAGTCAATATTATAATTCCACTTCTTGTGGAATTATGCACCCCCATCCTTTGTGTTATTGTTGTCACAAATATTGTATGTATTATAAACTACAATATTTTGGTTTTGCTTGAACAATAATTGAGATAAGAAAAAATAGCTTTTTCTATTTCCAGTGCTTCTGAAAGATCTGAACTTCATCTGGTGTAAGTTTTGTTTATCCTACAATGCTTTTAAGTGTTTCCTATCAGGTCTCCTAGTGATAAATTCTTTCAGTTTTCACTTAGTCTAAAAAGCCATTGGAGGATCATTTTGATCCTAGTTTATGAATTTTGAATTGACAGGCTGTTTTTCCACCCAGCACTTTATAAAGTACCATACCATTGTTTTATGGTTCCCACTGTTTCTAATTTGAAATGATCTCTAATGTGTATTGCTGTTCTCTGTACATAATGTATTATTTTAAAGTATTTCTTTACCTCCATCTTTATTCTTCCCTCCCTGTAATTCCAGTGGCATAGTTGTTAAATGGCTTAAAATTGTCCCCTTGGTCACTGAGACTTTGCTTGGTTTTTTGTTTTTTTTTTTTGTTGGTTTGTTTTTTTAGCTTTTCATTTCTCATTTTTTGGTGGGTTGAATATTATTATTTGTCTTTATATTTACCTACTCTTTTAAGTTCCCGGTTTTTGCTAAAATTCCCCTTATGTTTAGTCATTAGAGTTGTCATTACCTTCAAGTCCTTGAACATAGAGTAATTGCTTTGCAATTATTGTCTACTAATTCCAACATCTGAAGTCATCTTAGAACCTGTCTTTTTTAAATTGTTATTATTATTTTAATATAATAGTTTATTTTTACATCATCTTTGCCTTTTTCCATCTCATTTGTAATTCCCATCACCAACTCACCCATGTGTCATCACCATAGTCCCATGCACTTCCCCCCACACACCCCATTTTTGACCCCATTCTCACTCCGCCCCCATAAAATGTCTCTGGTATATAGTTTATTATTATTTTCTCCCCTGGTCCTTTATGCTTCTGCTGTGAGTGAAACCATCCAGAACTTTTTTTCTTTCTCTTTTTCTGGCTTATTTCACTAAGCATGATCCCTTCCAGCTCCACCCATGTTGCTGCAAAAGGCATGAGTTTATCTTTTTTGATTGCTGAGTAATATTCCATTGTGTATATGTGCCACATCTTTTTAATTCGGTCATCTACTTTTGGGTGTTAGGGTTGATTCCCTGTCTTTCCTATTGTAAATAAAGCAGCAGTAAACATGGGGGTGCAGGTGTCTTTTTGAGTAAGTGTTTTTGTGTCTTTTGGGTAGATACCTCGGAGTGGGATTGCGGGGTTATATGGAAGCTCCATTTTCAGCAGTTTGAGAAACCTTCAAACAGTTTTTCATAGTAGGACCTGTTTCTTTTAATGACTTTTTAATCTCTTGATTTCCCTGTTTCTTCACATATCTAGTAATTTTTGGTTGTATGCTTAGCATTGTGTTTTATACATAGACTCTGGTTTCTGTTATTTTTCACTGCTTTTTTAAATTTTAGAAGGTTGTTAATTGCTGGCTAAGTTCCTTGAACTTGGGGTATCTTGTTGTTATGCTTGTTTGGGTGGTTCTCTAGAAATCCTGAGATGTTTACCAAACTTTTGTCATATATAAAACTGTAGCTCTGGGGTAAACAATAGCTGAGACTTAATGCTTCTTTCTTTAAGTCTCTTAGCTGTGGCTTTCTGAAGGACTCCTTGGAGTCTCTTGTACCTATATGCCATTAAGGATTTAGCTAAGGATTTGCAATAAATTTATACATTTTAGGGCTCTTCAGCTTGGTGCTTTCTCCTTTTTGTTTTTCCCTTCTTCATTATAACTACTCTGGCAGTCCACCCAATGACACCACAATTTGTAAAACTAGTTTTCTGCTTGACTTCCACATATGGCATAATCTAGGAATTACTCTTGAGAAAAACCATTATAAACTGAGACCTCACAGGAGAGGTTTTGCTGCACCATGTGAGTCCCCTCCCTGGCCCATGATTGGACTCTCACTGAAGCTGCCGTAGCTAGCTTCTAATTTTGCAGTGCTGTTCTTTAACCTGTTGCACCACCAGGGAGGGCCCAGAACTATACATATTTTAAGAATTACTACATTAAGAAGTATTAAGTATAGAAATGTCATCTGTCTTATCCTCTGTTTGGCAGTGAAGAGAAATGAAAAAGGAAGAGATATATTCCTTCATCTTTAACTTGTAAAATCATTAGTGCTTATTAGAAGAAAAAGATTTGTTTCAAAAAGAGTTTGTTAAAAATTAGTGGTACTGTCCTCACCCCAGTGAGAATGGCACATCTTCAAACAACTAGCAACAACAAATGTTGGCGAGGATGTGGAGAAAAAGGAACTCTCCTACACTGCTGGTGGGAATGCAAACTAGTACAACCACTATGGAAAACTGTTTGGAGGTTCCTCAAACTGCTAAACATGGAGCTTCCCTACAACCCAGCAATCCACTCCTAGGTATCTACCCAAAAGACACAAAAACACTGAATGAAAAAGATACTTGTACCCCCATGTTTATTGCTGGAAAATTTACAATTGGAAAAACATGGAAGCAGCCCAAATGCCCAAAAGTAGATGACTGGATAAAAAAGATGTGGTACATATATACAATGGAATATTACTCAGCAACCAAAAAAAGAGAAACACATGTCTTTTGCAGCAACTTGGATGGAGCTGGAAAAGATCATGCTTAGTGAGATAAGCCAGAAAGAGAAAGAAAAATACCGGATGGTTTCACTCATAGCAGGAGTATAATGGACCAGGCGAGAAAATAACAAAAATAATGAACAACCATATACCAGAGACATGTTGTGGGGGTGGAGTGGGGAATGGGACCAAAAACGGGGGGGGGGGGGGAAGGGATGGAAATGCATGGGACTATGGTGGTGGCATACGGGTGATTTGGTGATGGGAAACCCGTGGGGATTACAATCAAGATGGGAAAAAAAATGTGCAAAATGATGTAAAAATAAACTTTTGTAATAATTAAAAAAAAAAAATTAGTGGTACTGTGCTCTCCCTGATGGCACAACAGATTAGGATGCAGCACTGCAAGTTAGCTGCAGCCACTTCAGTGCACATTCTATCCCTGCCCTGGAGGTGACCACATAGCGCAGCAGACCTCTCCTGTCCCTCCCGCTGTTCCCCTCAGTAGTGTACTTCGTTGATCTGCCTGTTCTGCTTCCCACTCTGTCTCTAGTGAAGCCTCTCACCGTCCCTGCACCCCTGGCCTGTACCCCAGTTCCATACACATAAATAAATAAATCTTTTTTAAAAATTAGTGGTACCTAATTGGCATCACTGTAACAGAACAGTTAAAATTTGTATGCATATTCACAGTGGAATTACAGTTGTGAGTGTAAGGGAGAGAGAAGGAAGATTATTACACTTGCTGAAAAAGCTTCTGTACTTTAAGCATTGGTAGAAGTGTAGTGTCTTTTCTGTATTACTTTGTCCTACTTCTCCAGTTTTTGGCTGAGAGCAGGTCTTTTATCATGTATCTTAATCTACAGGTATCAAGTATACAAGACTATTAGGTGCCTTGAAGATTATAAAGTTATGTAAGATTTGATTCTTGAGTTCAAGAAATTGATAGTTGAGAAGCATCACATTTTCATAAAATGGTACCCAAAGGGTAGGTGATATATTATAAATACCTAGCCAGTGCTATAGACAGCAAGATCCTTTTATTGAGAAGTAAAATGATAATTGGTACATGGAACTATATTTGTATATTTAGAATGATAGAGTAAGGCTTTGTTTAAAAATGCCACAATCTGAATTAAACACTTAGAGACTTACTTGGTTTGGATAAGTTAAAAGACAGCATACTGTATGGGAGAACACAAATTAGCATATAATGGAAAATCACCTAATGCACATTGTACAAGTACTATGCCATAAATACTAGCTTCAAAATATTTCCTTATTGCCTTCCTAGTAGGCACTTCATGTAATATGTAAGTGCTTAGATGTTTTGAAATCATGTAATAATCCTAAATCAGCTGCTATTGTTGCTTTGATATTAGAGAGGAAATCTGAGGCATAGAAACTATATAACTTTCCCAGAATTACCTAAATATTATATGTTAGAGTCCAGTGTTTATCTCACTTAATTTCACAGTGTTTTTATGAAGTAGATAATACAATCATTTCACTGCAAAGAAACCAAAGTTTTCAGACTAAGTAAAATGCATATGATTACAACTCAGGCTAATATTTGAGTTTAGTTCTATTTAGTTTTAAAACCTGTGCTCTTAATGCTGCACTGTTCTGTCTGTCATGTGTAACTTTACACAGAATTTACTGTTTAGTGCTTCATATTCATGACACTGTAATACTTCACTGTCACTGAATGTTTAGCATTCCACACATCTAGACAGTATTAATTGTGGCATTGACCCTGCTCTCATCAATCATTGATTTACTGAGCAGATGTTCATGCATACCCAATTCCATGAGGTTATTTACTAATAGAAATACAATAGTAAGGGAAACAATGTAAATCCTTACAACTTTGGAGTTTACATTTTAGTATGGAGTGTTAGACAGTAAATGAAAATATAATACTTAATGAGGTTATGTAAGTGCTATGGAGGAGAATAATGTCAGAGAAATAAAGAATAGTAGTTAAGCAGCTATGATAGTGATGTTTTAAAAGGGATAATTAATGGGAAACCTCTGTGATAAGGTGATATTTAGGCAGAGATCTAATGAATTGAGAATATGAGCCATTTATATACGTGGAAAGAGCAGACCAGTCCTCATGTACAGTGACAAGCTCAGAGGTGCTTGGCATGTTTAAGGAACAGTAAGGAGATCAGTATAAAGTTAGAGCAAGGGAGGGAGAGAAAGTTTAGAACTTGAGCTCACAGAGATAGTTCTAGGGTATAGAGGTCTAAATCCATGTAGTCTTTACCATACACATAAAACAGCTCCCTACTTTTATGAAGATTAATGTTCATAGTAGAAATTTTTCTGTCGTTTGGTGAAACTGATTAGCTTAGCTTGTTCTTTGTAAGATGGAATTTCTTATATTTTAATTTTAATTTCGAATAGAATTTATTAGCTTACTACTGATACAAAACTATTTAAATTTCAGTATTATCACATACCAGATTTATTTATTTATTCATACAGAACTGGGGTACAGGCCAGAGATGCGAAGGGTGAGAGGCTTCACCAGAGACAGAATGGGGAGCAGAACAGGCAGATCGAGGAAGTACACTGCTGAGGGGAGCAGCGGGCAGGTCAGGAGAGGTCTGCCTCACCATATGGATCTCCTCAGGGGCAGGCGGGAATTGAACTCTTGCAGAAGTGGCTTAAGCTTCTTAGTGCTGTGCTTTAACCCGCTGCTTCACCAGGGAGGGCCCACCACTATATTTTTCAAAGAGTCTAAGAACCATTTTTCTGTTTTGTTTTGTTTTTTAGTTCATTTGCTTTGGTTATTTATATTTCACATAAGATAGACCATCCAGTCTTTCACTGTTTTGACTTATTTGCTTAGAATAATCACCTCAAGTTGCCTCCATGCTGTTGCCAAAGGCAAGATTTCATCCTTTTTAAATATCTGAATAGCACTCCATTGAGTGTATATACCACAACCTTTTTATCCAGTTTTCTGTCAGTAGCATTTGGATTGTGTCTGTGTCTTAGCTATTATGAATAATACTGCTGTAAACATAGGGCTGCATATATTGGATCATCAGAAAAGTCACGGCATATTTTTTCTGTTTGTTTTTTTTTTTTCCTTTCTTTTTATGTTTCTTAAGCAAAAATGAGTCATGACTTTTCTGTCAACACAGCATCTTTTCAAATTAATGTTTCCATAGTCTTTGGTTATGAAATACCTAGAGTGGGACTGCCATGTCATATGGCATTTCTATTTTTAGTTTTCTAAGGAACCTCCGTGCTGTTTTCCATAAAAGTCACACAAATTTATAGTCTCAGTAAATGTATGAGAGTTCCCTTTTCTCTATTTCTGGTTTTGCCGTATGGGTATGAAGTGGTATCACATTGTGGTTTTGATTTATATTTCTTTATCAATATGTGAAATTGAGCATTTCTTCATGTGCCTGTTAACCATTGTCTTTGCAGAGGTGTCTATTTGTATCTTCTGCTCATTTTTGTTTTATTAGATTGTTTGAATTTTTTGTGATTCTTGAGTTCTTCATGTATTTGGGAAGTGTCACCCCTTGTTAAATGCATGATATACAGGTATCTTCTCCCATTCAAATTAACTACAGTGAAGATAAGAACTGATAACAGTGAATTACGAGATCTCCTTCAATCTGCCTATTAAAATTATGTACCTGAAATTATAACCCAGAATATTCAATGTGAAAAACTTTCTGTGGCTGTTACTACAATTTAAATATGACTATTTTCCCCTAGAAATTACGAGTAAAATACCATATACATGGATGTCAGTATAAAATTGATACCATTTTTTTAAAAGATTTATTTATTTATGCACACAAGAGCTGAGGTATAGGCCAGAGATACAGGGAGTGAGAGGATTCAGAGAGTGGGGAGCAGAACAGTCGGATTGACTGAAATACCCTGCTGAGGAGAGTAGCGAGCAAGATAGAGGTTTGCTGCATCATGTAGGTCAACTCCCTGGCTAGGGATTGAATTCTTGCTGAAGCGGCTGCAGCTAGCTTCATAACCTCTCGCATCACCAGGGAGGCCCCAATATCATTTTTCTAGGAAAAGAACATGTCTGGAAAGCATCCTGGGGATAATGCTCCAGAATTTCTTTAGAAAGTAGATACTCAGTACTACTGAGTGTGATAATTAAAAAATGTATTACTTAATGTATTCCTTAATGGTGCAGCGGGTTAAAGCACAGCACTAAGAAGCTAAAGCCACTTCAGCAAGAGTTTGATCCCCGGAGGTGACCCACATGGTGCGGCAGACTTCTCCTGACTCGCCAGCTGCTCCCCTCAGCAGTGTACTTCATCAGTCTGCCTGTTCTGCTCCCTATCTGTCTCTGGTGAATCCTCGCACTGCCCCTGTACCCCAGTTCTGTATGAATAAATAAAATCTTTAAAAAAAAATGTATTAGCAATATGGCCCCATACTTAGTCATCTTCTATACCTAATATAGCAGAAGCCTCTCTCGATATATATATCATTGGCATTTATGAAAGTTAATTTTCCTCTATAGTTACTTAAAACAACTTAAACCCCCTAGGATTTTTTCCTTCTCTTCTTACATATATTTCTGAAAGGATAAAACTTGGCTTTTGTAAAGCATTTTCTTAACCCATTTTGGGATATACTGAATTGGATTTAGGTTAGTAACATTGTTTCTTTGATACAATTGCAATATTTTTGGAAGAATACCAAAATTTTCAAGTATATTGGTTAAAACTGTAGATAAAAGGTTTTTTATTTTGTTTTTTAGTTAATTTATTTGTTTATATGTAGAAGAACTAAATGTAGGCCAGGAGTTCAGGGGCGGTGAGAGGATTTTTCAGAGACAAAGCAGGGACCAAAATAGGTAGATTTACTGAAATATACTGGGAAGTGGAACAGTGGGTGAGATTGGAGAGGTCTGCTGCACCATGGGAGTTAAGACTTATTCCCTGAGTCACCTGGGAGCCCTTTTTTGTTATTTTAATTTCGTCTCTCCTTGCATTCTTGTTCATTTTGAGACGGTGTTTCATTTTTCCTCTCAGGTATAGTCCCCATAAATCTCCCACCACCACATCACTGAGAACCTTTACCATAGTCCCTTGTGATCTCCTCTCCCCTGGTTTGATCCCTCTTCTCCTTTCCTGCTGTATGCCTCAGTTCTACAGTTTGCCTGCAAGTTTTATCCTTTTTTGGACCCTCTGTTCAGTTTCCCTACATTCCTCCTGTGAGTGAAACCCTCTGGCATTTGCTTTTTCCTTCTGATTTTTTTCGCTGAGCTTAATCCAGATAAAAGTTTCAAGTCAGTTAAAACTGTTTTTATGTCTGTGCCTTATGTGTAATAATGATCTTTGACAAAATAGATTCCTCTTGCTCAGGATTGTAATTTCTTCATACATCCTTTTCCATGGAAGTGCTTTTTATTTAGGAGGAATAGCCATTTATTTATATTAGACAGCTTAAGGAAGTAAAAAGTAAGGACTTTGGAATTGTAGCTTTGTATTTATTTTTTTGGTCTATGGCAAATACTCTCTTCAGTCTAAAATTTCTAAAGAAGGATATTAATATTTTACTAACATTGTAAAGAAATGAGGGAACAAGTAAAGATTCTGTCAAAACCTTAATACACTGGCTTCTCCTTTGATTAGTCTCTTTACTAGTTAAGGTTCTAGCATTTGTCTTTAACCCTGGCTGCACTTACCCAGATCTTTGAATGAAACACTAAAGTTCTAGGCCTACCTTAAAACAGTTGAATCTACCTTTGGGAATGGGACTCAGTATGTTATTTGTTTTTTAAGTTTCCTGGGTAATTCTAATGAAGTTAAGTATTGAAAACCAGTTTCTAAAGGCAAAGCCTTCAAAATAGAACCTTTTTAAAAAGCTTTCCTGATTGTTTTTGAAGGTAAAAATAAGGGGGTTTATTATTCTGTGTCTAGTATATTTAACTGAAAATAATGGAGGCCTATTTCTTTAAATATATATTTCTCTGATGGATGGGTCTACCAGTTAATCTGATCTTTCTAATTGTCATTGACTGCAACTATATTTGCTTACATTAATTGAATTCTTTTCACATTTGATTGTAGATATCCAGTAGCGTTTGTTTTCTTATTAAGTTGAAGTGTGTCATTTTTCTTCACTGTCACTCTGCATGCATATAAATTTAAAATCCCTTTTGACCTTCCTGTACTAATGCAAGGAACCAAGTAAATTGGTCGCTCATCCATGGGGCATGGGGCAAGGATGGTCAGGAAGATTGAGTGAGCATAATAAGGATTGCTAGTTTTTTTCCCACTTGATGTAAGAGCAAGCTTTCTCTTACATTATCTGCTAAATGTATTGTGAATAGTTATGCCTAAAGAAATATCTGAAAATTCAAATACTAATGGACCCCCCCCAAAAAAAAAACTAGTAGATAAATGCACTGATCAACTGTTTATATCACACACTATGCCTTCAGATGTGCTTTCACATGCACTAGTCATTCTTTAAACTAACATTAAAAATATATATATATATCAGGTACTAGGATAACAAAGCTGAAATAAAAGCTAGGCCTCCAGAGTTTTAAATCTAGAGGGAAAGGCAGGTAGGTAAATTGGCCATCACAATTAGTGTAATAAAAGCACCAAGAGAAGAAATAAAGAATACTACTAGAGTATATGGAAGTAATTTTTATTAGGGTAATGGGAGTAAAGGAATCTGGGAAGTTTTCTAAGACATTATGAGGCAATCCATCCCTAAGGCTGAGCGCTAGACAGATGTGATTAGGAGCAGAGGAGGATAGTCCTTTATTCTCCCCCCCATCCCTGCTTTTTATTAGGAGTCTGAAGAATAGGGGAATTAATATTTGTTGGGTCACATGCTGAAATAATGGGATAGTTAGTACTAGAGTTTGTTGGCTAGTATCTGAGCTCTTTCTATAAACAAATTAAATTCTGTGTTATAAGAACAGATAAACATGAATATAATACTACTTTTCCTGAAATACCTCATTAGTTATGTATTTATCACTAATTAGAACCTATTAACCTATTTTAACTTTTTTTTTTTAAGATTTATTTATTTATTCATACAGAACTGGGGTACAGGCCAGAGATGCAGAGGGTGAGAGGGTTCACCAGAGACAGAGTGGGGAGCAGAACAGGCAGATCAACGAAGTACA
>NW_004567116.1:38575098-38584782 GCF_000260355.1 Condylura cristata | reverse complement strand
GAACAGGCAGATCAACGAAGTACACTGCTGAGGGGAGCAGCGGGCGGGTCAGGAGAGGTCTGCCACGCCATGTGATCACCTCCGGGGCAGGCGGGGATTGAACTCATGTGGAAGTGGCTTTGACTTTTTAGTGCTGTGCTTTAACCTGCTGCGCCACCAGGGAGGGCCTATTTTAACTTTTTAAGAAGCCTTACACTTGTAAATATCATTTCATTCCATTTTCATAGAAATTTCCCTATGCCTCTCCCACAAGATATAAATTTCACTTTCTAAGCTATAGTCTATAATAAACTTTGATTATAGATGCTGAAATGGTAAGCAGTTTAATAACTTATTTTGTGTCAGAAGAAAGCAATGAGTTTTTAATGAAGAATTCTAGATTATTCTGAGTAAGAAAATTCCTGCTCTAAGACTTTCAAAAGGTCTCTCTCAATCTGTACACCTACCAGTTTTAGATAGTTCCTTCTTAAAAGTGAAGCTTGTACCCATTGGCATTTTTCTGTAGTCCCGGAATTTACTGCAGAATTTGAGAACATTTGGCAAAACTTTCCTCTAGCCATAAGATAATGAGTTATTATAACTAGTCTTAGGTAGAAATAGAGCTACTATTTATTAAAGACTTTACATATTATATCAGTCCTCAGCAGTTACGTAATTGCTTCTCTTCTCACAATAATCCAGTCAGTGAAATATACTATGATTTCAAGTCCATTTTACAGATGAGAAAACTGAAGAATCAAAAGATGACCAGTCAGCTAATGTCTGTAGAATGAATAAACATTATTATGTTTTCTTGATGCTAAGATCTAATTTAGGAATAACCCAGAACCATACCTTTTAACTCACCATTCTGTGGTATCTGCCTTATTACCATTTGCTAACTTTCCCTTACCAATAATCATATTCTTTCTTTTTCACAGCTCTTTCGACGTGTTGCAGCAGCTTTGCCTGGAATGGAAAGCACACAGGACAGAAGCAGAGAAGACAGTATCCTTTATATCAGAAAATTTTATTGTTAGCAATAGTCTTTAAAGACCAACCTGGGTTGGTTAAAGAATGTCATTGCCCTTTACAGCCAGGAATTGATGATTCTGGGGCCTCTATGGAAGTGCCTAGGTTTTCTGTCTCAAATGAGATCTAGTTACCAAAGTGCACCCTTCTGTTCACTACAATTAATCAGAGAGTATTTTGTTTGCTTGTGTGCTTGCTTGATTTTTAATGAGCAGGATCCCAGTCTTCTGCTTCTTATTTTTGAGTCCCATTGGCTCTGTGCTTTTTCCCCACAGTGTATATATTTTCTTTCCCTACTTTTTCTAACATTCAGGTTTTCTACTTGGTACAAGCAGGAAAGAATTCACTCACGAGCTTTATTGTTGCTTCTATTTTCAGAAATAGGACATAATGCAGTCCATCTACTATTAGCTATTTCAAAGGATCTTGAACTTTTATATTATTGTTTTATATTTATATTTTGTTTTTGTATATGCTGATACTTGTATTAAACCATAGAATTCATAGCACTTTGTATTCAGCTTTTTCTGCTTCTAAGTGTTTTATGCTTTCTGTGACTTTATTACTTTTAATAGCATAATGTGTTCTACAGAGTTGAAGTCCCATCATTTATTAAATTCCTTTCCTATTAAAACTTATATAGGATATTTTCAGATTTTATTAACTCCACAAAGAACATCATCTTTATATGTTTTCTTGCATCTGTAGAATAATTTCTTCAGGTTAGACTCCTATGAGTAGGACTTAACCTTATTCTGACATTGCTGCACAGAATAGATAGAAGCAAGTCTGTTTCGCTTGCATACCTCATGTGGTGGATGATATTTATATAAACTATAAATAGTGGTTAATAGTGGCTGTGTACTCTGAGGCCAAATAAAAATGGAAGGGACTTACTTGTAAGAGATGTCTGTGTTAAGCAGAATTGAAATTCTGTTTTCCCAGTTTTGGATCCTTAACTTTTGTTTCAGTGATTGACATAAAACTGGAAAAGCCTCAGGAGCCACCAGTCAGTGAAGGAGGCTGTTCCTGCTAATCCCCCGTAGCATCTTCGACCTTTCTCCAGAAGCTCACTGCTTTGGCTCCCTTACTCTTTCATTGACTGCAGTGTGAATATTGGCTTGAACCCTTTCCCTTCAGTAATAACGTATTGCAATTCATCATTGCTGCCTGTCTCGTGGAGATGATCTATTAGCTTCACAAGCACAAAAAAGTCAGTGTCTTCATTATTTATATTTTACAAAAAGCCAAAATACTCCAGCATATTCCAGTGGTAACTTTAAAAATTAGATACATTTTCTTAACATTTTTTTCCTTTTTAATGTTATGGTAATGTGCTTCAAAATAATGGAAATTTCTTCAGTGCTTAACTTGGTTAAAAGCAGTTGTTCAGAGCAGCACCTGCCTACCTGCTGATTCTCTCTCCCTTCTTTTCTCACCTCTTCCTTACCTATTCCCTATCTTTTCCTCAAAACAAACAAGAGGTAGCAAAGCCGTCAGACCAAGCCCATTGGGGTTATCCTTCAATTATAATGATAGCACTCTAGGCCTTTGAGCCAAGATGTCCTAAATTATTCTTGAGCACTAATATACATTACTGAGGCCTTGTTTGAAGTCAGACTTCAGTGATCATGGTAGGCAGTGCTTGAATAAGGGTTCTGGTGCATCTTCAAAGTGAGTCCTAGTGAACATTCTGAGTACTTAAAACTAAATGAACCTAAAATGTATTCTGACCAAAACAAATCACTTTCATATGTGCTTCATTAGCATCTGGGAGAAAAATAAGTGTTACAGACAGGTTTTTAATATTCTTCATTTCTTTCTCCCAGATTTTAAAATTGTAAAGGTAGTTTGTTTTTTTTTTTCCCAACTTTTAAGCAATAGATTTCTCTTGGGTTTTCTTTCTTTTTTAATGCTCTCCAAGGAAGGATACTGTAGAAATCAAATTCCTTAAAGAACCAGTGAAAGAATTTAAATTTTGCACCTTAATCAAAACTACTGAAATCAGTAAAAACAGTATCGATAGCTTACCAACAAAAGAACCCTCAGCAGAATAACAGATACTTTGCTCAGGACATTTGAAATCATATTGAAAATAGAAACAGTTTTCTTAAAAGTCCCTAGAGGCAGATATAGAAAAGCATATCTAGAAGAGGAAAGAATAAAAATAAAACTCATTATTACGCAGATTTATGCCTTATTTTTAAGCATTTTTTAAATGTTGGTTCTTTCAGGCTGGTTTTGCTTTTTATTAGATCTGTATAGTTTGGTTAATTAACTAGTGATTTAGTTTTATATTTAAGCTACAATTAATCTTTTGTCTTTGGTGATATTTATTTCTTTGCCTTTTTTAAAGAATTACTTTAATTTTTAGATGTTCAGTCTACTTAGAGCTTCATCACCATGGCAATATATATTTCCCTTAAAACACTGCAAACAAATATACTAGGAGTGCACCCTCTTAATCTTTACTAGTTATTGTGAGATTGCTGTGTAAGTTAATAAACACATTTGTAAATACATTGTTTACAGGAAGAGCATTTCTGAGTTACAGCTCAGGAAAAACCTGCCGAGTTTATGTTGTAAGCATTACTTAACACAGTATAAAGATGAAATGACGACAAAAATATCTTCACACTTCCTCTTCCTCACTACAACAAAATCCTTAACCAGGAGAACTTTATTCCCCTTTCTTTCCTCTTCCTTCTCCACTACTCACTCACTGTCACCTTGTAATATTCAGAGAGCACTTGGATTATGGGTCTGAACAGACAAATGCTTTCAGATAATCATTAGCCCACATACCAGTAACTTATTCTCAAAGATGGGGTGGAGTTGTAAAGTGCTTTTATAATACAATACTATTGTTAAAGGCAAGGGTTGACTCTTTTGTTTTATTTTGACATGGCATGACCTGAAATAAATATCAATTCAATATGGCAGATGGGTCATACTCTTTATTTGGAAGCAGTTGTGATTTTTGACATGGGAATGATTGTCTTCCTACACTGTAGTATTTGGTTCTTCATCTGTATCTTTAAGACAACAGCTGATTTAGCTGCTTTTAATATTGATCTACTTATTTGCCGCTGGGGTTCTTCAACAGAAGCAGTAAGGAATGTTTAAGGCCCGATTTTTTTTTTTTTTAATAAACACAGTTTTTCTGCCAAAAATATATAAAGAAAACTATTATTGACTTCGTTTCCCATTCTGCCAAAATGGAGCATTAACATGTACTTACACCTCCCAAGAAACATAAAGGGAAGGGAACATGGATTCCAGAAAACTACACAACAAAAGTGAGAAGCCCCTAGTGAGTAAGACTCTTTTTAACTACTGGGGATGACAAGAGAGTAGTTGTAGCTTAAAAGACCATTCCTGTTGGAGAGGCGATAATAGGATGTATTTAGAAAAGTAATTTAAATTGTACTTTTGCCTCCTTATTCCTAACCCAACCTTGACCTTGCAGGAGACAGCAGACTATTATTCTCTCACCATATACAGTCTCCTACAAACTTTTTATAATTTTTTCTGAAACTCAGCCGTACTTATACTACCAAGGCAGAGTTAAGTAGTTCTGACATACCTTATCCAAACAAACAAACAAATCTAAAATATTTTCTGGCTCTTCACAGAAAAGGACCAGGCCCTGCCATGTGATAAACCATAGCTGTCCATCTTACTATATAAATGACCATCACAGGGCCATACTGCTGGTTCACGTGTCCACAACATATATATGAGGGCAGTGAAAATGCCTGAAAAGTGAGTCAGTAAAAATTGTTGGGAAGTGACCTACCTGCTTTAGACCTTTCATTCATTTTACCTTTTCCCTTTGAAAACATCAGTTAGTGAACTGGAATCTGGGGAGACTGCCACTTGCAAGAACTGTTTCTTCATATACTTAACCCAGGTTTAGAGTAAAGACTCTGAAATAAGGTATAATTGGGTGGGAAAATAATGAATGGGAGCAATTGAAGTGGTCTTAGGATTCCTAGAACTTTCTATTCCAAGGTTTGTCCCCTCCCTTCCTAAACAATGGGCATTTGGTCTTTGACTTTTGTTCAGTATACAAGAACTTGAATTCATAAGCCTGAGTAGTTGGCTACCCAAAAACTGCCTCCAAGGAAAATGTCAGTATCATCTGAGACAGAATATATGAGAGGAAAAATAGTAATTCAAAGATGGTATGATGAATATTAAAGAGATAAGAGATACTACCAATAAATAACCAAACTCATAACTAAATATAACTGTTTTGTGGAAATACATATACCAATTGAAAGAATGAACTCTATGGTAGCTTGGTTTCCATTGATTAAATTAGTAAAATAGAACACTAAATTGGGACCACTCATTAAGAAAGCAAAGAAATTGAAAAGTTAAAGATTAGAAGGATACTAGTATACATGGCAACATCCAGTGGCAATTCAAGAAAGCTAAAAAAAAAAAAAAAGGAACTAAAGTACTGAAAACAAAGAATTTTGAAGATAGTGTTTATAAAAGACATCTGTGTATCTTTTGAATGCAGCTTTTAAATGGTTCTGATCCACATCTGGCATTAATGCATTTGTGTGACTTCTAAGTTACAGAATACAGCAAAAGTGATGTCACTTTTAAGATGAGATTATGAAAAAATTTGTCTAACTCATACAGAAATACAATCTCTCACTTGACTGTGTGCAGCTGTCTGCCATGTTGTGAGTTGTCTGTGGAGTCTCACATAGTATGGCGTTGAAGATAGCCTTAGCCAGCAACCAGTGAGGAACTCAGCTCAGTAAAATAGGCTTCAAGGACCTGAATGAAAATAGGCCACAGAAAATATTTGCAAATCTTATCCTTGATAAAGAACCAGCATTTAGAGTATATATATTAGTTGATAATGTGATAGAAATACAATCCCAAAAGCTGTGACCAGACACCCCACTAAAGAAGATATGTGTGTGGGTGGGTGGGTGGGCGGGTGGATGAATGGATGGATGGCAAAAGGCTTCATTAATCATTTGGGAAATACAAATGAAAGCAATTACACTGAAAAAGACTGTAGTTTTGGGTTTTTTTTTTTTTTTTTTTTTTTTTTACAATAGTTCATTTTCCCATCATTTTGTGCCCTTTTCCATCTCAGTTGTAATCCCCTGTGGACTTCCATCACCAAGTTACCTGTGTGCCATCACCATAGTCCCATGCACTCCTGCCTCCCCTATTTTTGATCCGATTCCCCACTCTACCCCCATAAAATATCTCTGGTATATAGGTAATATAGTTGTTCATTATTATCTCCCCCCCCCCATTCTTTATGCTCCTGCTATGAGTGAAACCATCTTGCTTATTCCACTAATCATGATCCCTTCCAGCTCCATCCATGTTGCTGCAAAAGGCATGTGTTTATCTCTTTTGATTGCTGAGTAATATTCCATTGTGTATATGTACCACATCTTTTTAATCCAGTCATCCACTTTTGGGCATTTGGGTTAATTCTATGTCTTTCCTATTATAAATAAAGCAGCAATAAACATGGGGGTGCAGGTGTCTTTTTGAATCAGTATTTTTATGTCTTTTAGGTAGTTACTTAAGAGTGGGATTGCTGGATCATATGGAAGCTCCATTTTTAGCAGTTTGAGAAACCTCCACACAGTTTTCCATAATGGTTCTCACCAGCAGTGCAGGAGAGTTCCTTTTTCACCACATCCTCACCAACATTTGTTGTTGCTATTTGTTTTAAGATGTGTCATTCTCACTGGAGTGAGGTGGTATCTCATTGTGGGTTTAATTTGCATTTCCCTTACTACTAGTGACGTTGAATTTATTTTCACATGCTTTTTGGCCGTCTGCATTTCCTCTTCGGAGAAGTGTCTTTTTAGCTCTGAAAGACTGCAGTTTTAAAGACTGACCACACCAGGTGTAAATGAAGATGACTAATTAGAACTCCAGTACATAGATATGTGAGATTTTGGAAAATGGCTAATATAAACGGACGTTTATATTATCAAAAGGTATAAACAAATTATAAAATGTATACTATGGAATACTATTTAATAATGTAGGAAGAACTTAGTACAACAGATGAATCTTAATATTTATCCTCAGTGAAAGATGTTGACCAAAAGGAGTAAAATAATTTTATCTTAGCCCTCCCTGGTGGCGCAGCGGGTTAAAACACAGCACTAAGAAGATAAAGCCACTTCAGCATGAGTTCAATCCCCACCACCCCGGAGGTATCCACCTGGCGCAGCAGACCTCTCCTGACCCGCCTACTGACCCCCTCAGCAGTTTTCTTTGTCATTCTGCCTGCTTTGCTCCCTACTCTGGTGAATTCTCTCACCACCCCTGCACCTCTGGCCTGTACCACAGTTCAGTATGAATAAATAAATCTTTAAAAATATGTATATTTAAGTTTCCATTTACATAAAATTCTAGAAAATGGGACCTCCCTGGTGGCACAAGGAGTTAAAGCACAGCGCTGTGACGCACTCTGCAGCCGCTGTAGCAGGAGTTCAAATCCTGGCCAGGGAGGTGACCCACAAAGTACCAGTCCTCTCCTGTGGTGGCTGCTGCTAGCCTTAGCAATGTTCTTCAGCAATCTGCCTGGGCTGTTCCCCACTCTCTGCTGAATGCTCTCTCACCCTGCACTTCTGACCTGGATCCCAGTTCTTAGATGTGTAAATAAAATCTTAAAAAAAAAAAAAAAGTTCTAGAAAATGCAATCTGTTCTAAATAATAACACAATTTCCTTTCTTCCCCAGATCCAGAGAACTTCTGTTTACTTCTGTCTTTATGAATTTGCTTACTCATGGAATCACATTTTTAAAAAATATTTATTTATTTATGCAGGCAAGAACTGGAATACAGGCCAGAGGTGCAGGCAGTGAGATGATTCACCAGAGACAGAGTGGGGAATAGAACAGACAGATTGAGAGAAATACACTGCTGAGGAGAGCAGCAGGTGAGAGAGGAGAGGTCTGCACCATGTGGGTCAGCTTCCTGGCTGGGGAGATCTGAGATCAAACTGTGCTGCAGATTGCTTCACAGTGCCGCACTACTAAGGAGTGCCCGAAATATTTTTTGTCCTTTTATGTCTGACTTGTTTCACATAGAATAATCTTTTTTTTAAGACTTACTTGTACATACAAGAGCTGGGCTGTAAGCCAGTGTGGGGGTGGGTGGGGTGAGAGGATTCACCAGAGACAGTGGGGAGCAGAACAGGTGGGTCTACTGAAATACACTGCTGAAAGGAACAGTGGGAGACAGAGGAGAGAGGGGTCTGTTGAGTCATGTGGGTCAGCTCCCTAGCTGTTGCTTGAACTCATACTGCAATCACTGCCACTACCTTGGTAGTGCTGAGACTTAACCCCTTGTGCCGCCAGGGAGGCCCCTGCAGTATAAATTTTTGTTTTTTAAAGATTTATTTATGCAAACAGAACTGGAGCACAGGTACAGTTAAAATATTGCTTAAAAAAAAGTGAAAAACATAAATACATGCAAGTTGTGATGGTCTGAATGTTATCTCCCACCCACATCATATATTAGTATCCTAAGCCCCTAAAGGTGATAGTATTAATTAATAGGTGGGACTTTGGGAAGTACTTAAATCTTCAGGATGGAGCCCTCCTCCATTAAATGAGATTAATGCCTAGGAAGCCCAAGATAAAGTAACCAGAGGTACAGGGGCAATGAGAGGATGCACTAGAGACAGAGTGGTGAGTAAGCAGACAGGCAGACTGATGAAGTACACTGCTGAGAAGAGCAGTGGGAAAGACAGAAGAGGTCTGCTTCACCATGTGGCTAGGGCTGGAATTCTGAGCTGAAGGAGCTGTGGCTAGCTTCATAGTGCTGTGCTTTTAACCTGTTGCACCACCAGGGATGGCCCTGCAGTATCCTTTTTCGTAATAAGTTTTGAAGTGTGGAAGTGTGAATCCTATAATTATTCTGGTTACTTTGGGTAATGTCATCATAACAATGTAAGCTTCCCAGTCCATGATGATTTGAATGCTATCTTCCATATCCACCATGGTATGTTGAAATCCTAAGCCCCTAAAAGTGATGATATCAGTAGGTGGGGAACGTTGGGAAGTGCTTAAATTTTGAAGATGGAGCCCCTAGTTCATGTATTCCTGCTCAGTTCTTTATGATTTCTTTCTACTAGCTTTGTGTTTACTTTGCTCTTTTCTAATTCCAGTCTATTTGGGCTGCTGTAACAAAAGTACCACAAACAGGTTTTCTTTAAAGAACAGGTATTTATGGGCCCTCCTTGGCGCAGTGGGTTAAAGCACAGCACTAAGAAGCTAAAGCCACTTCCACATGAGTTTGATCCCCGCCCGCCCTGGAGGTGACCCACATGGTGTGGCAGACCTCTCTTGACACACACCACCCCCCTCGCTGCTCCTCTCAGCAGTGTACTTCGTTGATCTGCCTGTTCTGCTCCCTACTCTGTCTCTGGTGAATCTTCTCACCGCCCCTGCACCTCTGGCCTGTACCCAGTTCTGTATGAATAAATAAATAAGTCTTAAAAAAAAAGAACAGGTGGGCCCTCCCTGGTGGTGCAGCGGGTTAAAGCACAGCACTGAGAATCTAAAAGCCGCTTCCTCATAAGTTCAATTCCCGCCTGCCCCGGAGGTGACCACATGGTGTGGCAGACCTCTCCTGACCCACCCGCTGCTCCCCTCAGCAGTGTAC
>NW_004567116.1:38547040-38574982 GCF_000260355.1 Condylura cristata | reverse complement strand
AGGTATTCATTATGATTCTGGAGACTAGGAAGCCAGAAAAAGTAACCATCATGATCACCTTCAGGTGAGGGCCCTCTTTCTGTCTCATTGCACTTCTTGCCCTCACAAGATATCTTGGAGTCCCTTTATAAAGGCATTAATCTCATTTGTGAGGGCTCCATCCTCAAGATTTAAGTACTTCCCAAAGTCCCACCTATTAATACCATCACCTTTAAGGGCGTAGGATACCAATATATAATCATGGGTGGGAGATAACATTCAGGCCATCACAACTTGCACGTATTTATGTTTTTCACTTTTTTCAACAATATTTTTTCATCATACAAGTCTTTCATCTTCTAAGTGCTTTTTAATATTTAGATGCTATTTTAAGTCAAACAATATCCTTAATTTTCTTTCTGGATTGTTCATTGTTAGTGTATAACATGCAACTGATTTTTTTGTTCATTTTGTATCCTGCAACCTTTGTATGCCAGCAAACTGGATGACAAATTATTATTCTACTAAGTGACTTAGTATAATACTTAGTATACTGCTTAGTATAATGCTAATTATATTAATGTCAGTATTAGTATAATGTTGTGCTCATAGAATGAGTTAGGAAGTATTCCCTTATCCTCATTTTTTGGGAAGGAATTTGAGGAGGATTGGTATTAAGTCTTCAATATTTGGTAGAATTCACCACTGAAGTCATCTGGTCTTGGGCTTTTCTTTATTGGGAAGCTTTTGATTACTATTTCAGCCTCCTTACTATTATGATAGGTCTATTCAAATTCTCTGTTTTTGAATGAATTTTTGGTAGGTTTTGTGGAATTTGTCTATTTCCTCTTGGTCATTCAATTTGTTGACATACAACTGTTTATAGCATTCTCTTGTAATCCTTTTTATTTCTGTACACTCAGTAGTAATGTCCTTTCATTCCTGATTATAGTAATTTGAGGGGTTTTTTTTCTTGTTTTTCCTTTGATCGAAAGGTTTGTCAATTTTGTTGATCTTTTTAGAGAACCAGTTTTTGGCTTCATTGAACAGGGTTTTTTCCTGTTCTCTATTTCATGTATTCCTGCTCTGTTCTTGATAATTTCTTTCTTTCTACAAGCTTTGGGTTTAGTTTGGTCTTCTTTCTAATTCCTTAAAGTAGAAAGTTGAGATTTTTCTTTTTTAATATATGTATTCCTCCTAAAATCTCTTTACTAGCACCTTCCTGGTATATTGGCCCTTATTTTTTTGAGATGCCCCTCTTTATTTCTCATCATAATTTTGTCTGATATTAAAATAGCCACCCCAGTTTTCTGATGTTTACTCTTTACGTGGTTTATCTTTTTCTGTCCTACTTTTAACCTATTTGTGTATTTTTTTAAAGATTTATTTATTCATGCATACAAAACTGGGGTACAAGCCAGGGCACAGGGGCAGTGAGAGGATTCACCACAGACAGAATGGAGAACAGGACATGCAGATTGATGAAGTACATTGCTGAGGGGAGCAGCCTGAGAGACAGGAAAGGTCTGCTGTGTCATGTGGTCACCACCCCCCCTCGTGGGGTGGGGGGGTCAGACTCACACTGAAGCAGCTGTGGCTTGCTTGCAGTGTTGCACTTAACCTGCTGTGCCACCAGCAGGTGGCACAAACAGGAGGGCCCCTGTTTGTGTATTTTAAAGTGTCTTTTGTACACTGCATATAGTTGGGACTTGCTTGTTTATTCTGGCAATCTCTTTTAATGTGTGCTTTGTGTCCAGTTAGAGTTGTAAATATTTTGTTTAGACTTATTTCTGCATTGGTCTTTGTTTTTTATTTACTACATCTGTTTTTAATTTTTTTTGGTTAATACTTATTTATGCATACAGAACTGGGGTACAGGCCAGTTGTGCAGGGGCAGTGAGATGATTCACCAGAAACAGAGTGGGGAGCAGAATAGGCAGATTGACAAAGTACACTGCTGAGGGGAGCAGCAGGCAGGTCAGGAGAGGTCTGCCATGCCATATGGGTCACCTTCAGGGCAGGTGGGGATCAAACTCATGCTGAAGTGGCTTTGGTTTCTTAGAGCTGTGCTTTAACCTGCTGTGCCACCAGGGAGGGCCAAAATTCTGTTGTTGTTTTTCTTTAACTTAACCTCTTTGCACTGTGTTTTCAGTTGTTGTCTTAGGAATTCCAATGTGGTACCTTAGATTTATCAAACCCTACTTAATACTATAATACACATAAGGTATAAGAAACTTAATACTATAAGTTTGGGCTTATAGATAAAACTTATAGTGTAAGTTTCTTATACCCACCTACTCCTACAACCCCTGTGCTATTTTCTGTGACTCACCTGTAATTTTGCATATGCTTTTGGATGATTCTCATAGAATTCCATTTTATAAATGGAATATACAGTGGATTCAACCTATTGTAGAATTTGAAGGTTTTTGTTTTTAATGCTTCCAGGACCATTTTGTGTCTATTGTTTTTTGGTAAACATAGGTACATATTTTTGCGTGTACCCTAGCAGTTGAATTAGGTCTTAAGGAATAGTATACATTTAGCTTTCCTGATTAGCTTTAAAAATAACCAGACCAATTTACACTCGTTCCACCAGTGTTAAGATTTTCAGTTGCTCCACATCAGTACATAATGTTTTCTGTCTTTAGCTTTAGCCATAGATTTAAAACTGAGATGGAAAAATGCACAAAATGATGTAAAAATAAACTATTATTCATTAAAAAAAACTTTGGGGTGATAGATAAAACAGTGTGGGTGCCAGATTAGACTGTTTTCTAAAGAATATTTGTCTTAATATATGTGTGAATGATTTAATAATTGTCGACTAGGCAGCCAAAAGATAAAAAATAATTCATATTGCAATCCTACCGGTGGAGAGATTTGAAAGCAATCTGCATCTGGAGCATCCATTTGCATCCCTCTTGCTCTGTCAGTGGGGTGGGTCACTGAGAACCAGTCTCATCAGGACTGGCCCATAGAGCCATAAGGTTATAGAAACATAGACAAAAGAGCCCTTCCCCCACATGCGGGAGGTTTTCTAGCCTGGTTGGTCCCATGTACATGCAACCTGATGTGACATCATCAGACCATTTCCTGAACGTCACAGTGCTCTCAAAGTCATAGTGTTCTAAGGCACTTACTCTGGCCATTTCCTCCATCTGTTCTATGAGACAAGTGTTCCCCCTCTTCTTTACTTGGCAAACTCCTACTTCAAGGTTTATACTATATTTCTAGTGCCTGTCCCAAATCTTTCCCCAGTTCTTTGGCAGAGTTAGATATCTCCTCCGAGCTCCCTGTCATCTAACTGAACGGTTACTCTTTTTTTATATCCCTTTCTAACTTGTATATCTTCTGGGAATACAGTTTTTGCCATTCAGCCCTCATCTGTTCACCTTTCTGGGTTAGTGCTCTAAATTCCCTTTGTGACACTACCTGCCCCCTGCTCTAAGCCTTCTTCTTTTGGGCCATCTTTTCTAGATCACTGTAGATTCAGGAGTAGCCACAAGACCCCCAACTTGGCTAATGTTAGTGAGTCCCAGTACTTTTATTCACACTCTTGAAAGAAGAGAAGCTCTTTTGACTAGACATGAACCCAAGAGGGTGTTAGTCTGAACTGTTAAATATCACAGCAGCCTCTGCCTGTAAAGATGGAAACAAAGCAGAGTCTGAGTTACACTCTGACAAGCCTATGGATTACACAGTTCCTGGACTTGTCAGTTATGTAGCCCACTCTTTTTCCTTCTTTGGCTTAAATCAGTTTGAATAGAGGGGTTTTGTCACTTGAAGTTTCAGGAGATCTGATGTGAGATGGTTGTATTCCTTCCCTGGCTACCTGGTCTCTATGAGAACAATTCATTTGATTCAAATTAGGAAGGATGGGAACCTACTAGAAAAGACCTCAATATTACTGGGCTTTCAGGAGGCAGGGCACAGCCAAGCTGACCCATCAATTCAGATGATGGAGACCCCTTGTAGCCTCTCATGCCCTGCATTTCCCTAACTTCAACCTGCCACATTATGGGTGGGAAGCTTCAGATAGGTTAAATGACTTGCTCAAAATTGAACAGCTAAAAAGCTGTCACCACCTTCCATTTGGCCTTAGAATCCATACTCATCACTTTACGAGCAAAGGTACTACTAGGTGCTGGGTCATAGAAATGTCTAAGGGAAACAAGGCTTCCTGAGGGAACAAACAACGCCAGAGCCAGGGCTTGAGCCAATCACACCTTTATTAGTCTCTGCAGGAGAACCAATGAACCCCATCTACCAGGGAACTATAGCAGGCTACTCTGGATACTGGGCAAGGATGTTAGCATTTTGTTGATGATAAGTGCATAGGGGGAGGAGCGTAGAAGGGAACCAAGTGGGGAGACTGCTGGGCCACCTACAGGGAGCACACATGGTATCTTCCAAACCCACACAAAGATCAGGCCTCAGATGTGAACAATGCCATCTTCTTCAGATTGAAGAAAGAGACAAAGCCTGAGATGGTGATGACCACATCTACGGACAGAGAGTCAAACTCCTGGGGACCAGAAATGCCTATTTCCTGATGGAGGCACCATCCGCAGGCTGGAAGCCCCAAACAGCTTAGCTGTTCCCCCAGCAAGGGGCCACCATTTCATCTCAATTACTGCCCCAGCCACCCTGATATGGAAGAAAGGTGCTTTCTAAGCACTGAGGGAACGGGGTTCAGGAAACTGACAGTGGGAAGAATGGGGCTATACTTAAGTGTCTGGGTTTGTGTATGTATCAGTATTAACAATACAGGCAATATATTCATTACAGGTACAGTTATGAAATCCTCTCCCAAAATGCTCACATCTCCCCCTCCCCATCTAACTCTTTATCCTGGAGGTTCATCGTGATTGGACACCAGTCCCCACCCAAGTCCAACTGAATTCCCCTTTTAAGTCATTGGACGTGGCGTGATACTCTCAGCTCTGCAGCCTTGCAACGACTATACTCCTAGCCTACCTTCCTCACCCTTCCCTCGTGTGCTAAATTAAGACTAATAGCCTTCTCAAAATTTTTGTTTATTCCCTTTTCCTCCCACCAGCCTTGAACTGTAGGAGAAAAGAACTTGACTCAAATTTGTCCCTGGTGCCGGGTAACTTGAAGTCAAATGAGTTTTCTGTGTCCTGTCTGATGTGGTTTTTTTTTTTTTGGGGGGGGGGTAAGGGGGGAATATATGTATGTGTCCATAATGGATTTCTTGGGGTTTTTTGGGGGGGGGGAGGGAATATATGTATGTGTCCATAATGGATTTCTGGGGGTTTTTTTGGGGGGGAGGGAATATATGTATGTATCCATAATAGATTTCTGGGGTGTTTGGTGGTGACTATGAGGTTTTTGAGATGTTTGTGCTAGGAATGTTTCTTTCCATTGGGGGAGGAGGGAGTGGAAAGGTTGGTCCTAATCCAGAAGGGGCTAATGAAAAGAAAGGAGCCAAAGTGGGAGCAGGGGTTAGATTGTGGAAGGTGGTGTCTAGGAGGAAGAAGGGTCTGTTGGTCTATGCACAGGGTCCAGCGCATGAGTCCTGGGGCTCAGAACCAGCACGGAGACCACATAAGGGATCCGAGCGCAGCACCCGTGGCAGCCCCGGCAAGCATGCCCATGGCCAGTGGGGCACCAGAACTGTAACACGGATCCTCCCGCACTACCACGTGTGTCACGCCGCCAGGGCCTGCAGAAAGAGGTAATGAAGGTGCAACATTTCATAGCATGGAGCAGAGAGATCGTCATCTCAACCCACCCATGTGACTTCAGCCCAACTCCAAAGTAAGGTGCTGGCCTATTCTTAAGCTCCCCAGTAGGAAAAAGTAGGCTTCGAGGCAAGAAGTACATGAGCACAGTCACCATGACCTCTAGGCCTTGGATCAGCTGCGAATGTTTTGGGGCAAAGAGTGGTATGGTAAGGAAACGCCTGGATCTCTAAGCATTTCCAGACCACACCTTGGGGTGGCTATTTCCCATCAAACTCTGGAAGTGGGAGAAAAACGGTTCCTGCATTAGCCACCAGGGGTCGCTACGAGCTCAAGAACGGCTGGTAGGTCACGGGATCAATAGGCGTCCAGCTACAGAGCTGACGTCACCCCTACAGTGAGGATGGTCGCTGGTCCAAGCGCTATTCTGAATGTCGGGGTGAGGAGGGCCATGTGGAGGGCCCCACTTGGAAAAATCAGTGATCACTAAAAGAATGGAACCTGATCCTCATTGAGACCATAGGCAGGGCCTGATGCTAAATAAAGGTAAGGATGGGGTGGTCCCGACACTTACCTGCATAGGGCGGTCCATAGTAGCTGCGGACATAAGTAGCCTCGTGTGCGTTGGGAGGCACCACCTCATAGTAGTCCTGGTACGGGCTGTAGACACGTACCTGGGGAGCCCTACCAGGTCAGCCACCTGGGTTTTCCTTGACCCAGGTCTAATACCCTATTCTCACACTTGTTCAAGACCCCTGCCCCTAGGAGTCACCTCTGCAAGTTTATAAATAGATTCCCAGCAACCAGGAACTCCAGGAGAAAGGCCTTGCCTTCCCATGAAGTCCCTGTTACTGGTCCTCTTAAAATGCAACTCCTACCTCCAATCCCCAGTATGGCCATGTTCCGCAGCTGTTCTCCCACTCAGCACTGCCCTTATTAGAAATTCTTCATGGCTCCCAACTTTCTCGTATGGATAGTCTTAATATTTGCAGACAACTCTCCAGTAGTCCCACTTGACCCAATAGACTTCTCTACTCTACTAGTCATGGAAGGATGTCTTTGCCAAGCCCCAGACCCAGGAATAAAAGAAGATTAAAAAGGAAGAAAAGAAAGGGTCGGGATGGGATATAATCAAAGCCTTTATCGAGCATCTACCATATGCAGGTCCAGAGGAAGGGGTTTTTATATTACCTTTAACCCTTACAACTGGCATTATCTTTACAGTGGAAGGAGGCTCAGAGAAAAATGGCCCATCTTCTCTGAAATACACACCCTCTTCCCTTCCCATTAGTTTTTTTACCAATCCCTCGAAGTTTGCCTCTAGAGTCACCCACTACAGGAAGGCTCTAGTCTAAGAATCCTTTCTCCCAGATTCTCTATGGACTGTGTGACCTGTTCCTATTCTTCTGACCTTTCCTGCCTGCATCCCAAATGTGAGCTACCTACAGGCAAAGACTGACTCATTTCTGTCACCAGTAGGGCCTACTGAATAGCAAGAACCAATGAACATAGTGCTGAATTAAATGGACACTCCTAATTCAAGTCCTTCGTAGGGGAGCACACCTGGAGAAGGGGCAAAATCCCCTTCTCCCCAGGATCCTTCTTAGTCCCTTTCTACTCTATCTCTAACTGAACTTAACAACTGAAAGTATGAAGTCTCTTAAAGTCCAAGTATCTTAAATTCTATCAATCTCAAAATATTTTCCTCATTATTCCATCCCCCCCCCCAACCTAGTCTTCCTGTATATGCGTTTCTTTAAATGCCACCGGCATGTTCTCATGTTCTCAACCCAAAAAAAAGCATGTTGTTACCCTTGTCTTCACACACACATCTTTCATATCACATCAGATACCAACTGTGCCAAGGAAATAAACCACTGGTTCTCATAACTTGGAAGTTGTGAGTGATCTTGAGTAGCTAAGAGAAGAAGCCAAGACTATGTGGGTTGAAGAATGGTTGAGAGATAGGGGAAGAGTCAACATATGACATCTCTCTGAAGAACTTCAGCTATAAAGGAGCATGTCTTATGATTTCAAATCTGTATGTTATTATCCTTTGATAGGGATACTCTTCTCACCTTTTTCCATTCAACTATCTAACTTGTTTTCAGGCTCAAGTCCGAACCTGACTCTCAGGTTCTGTTGGGGTCCTGTATATGCTCCTGTAGCCTTTAGGCTTCACTTATACAATATCAATTACTCTGTCCCACTACTGTTTACCTGTTTGTGTGTCTCATATCAGACTTGGAGACAACTCTCCATTCTTCACCCTTGCTAAGGTAGGGATTGATTAAGGTCTAGTAAGACCAGACTGGACTATGTGAAGTTCCTAGTGTTTGCTGAGTTTATCTCAAGGGGATCAAATATAGTGCCAGACTGACACTAAGGTCACTCAACTCTGAGTCCAACTTCAAATCAGAAAGAACAAAGAATCTCAAAAATACAGGGGGCTCAGACAGGCAGACAAGTGAATGCCTTCACTATGCCTTTTCCCAACGGGTGATCCAATAAAGCTTTAATGAGGTTGACCAGGATCTGGGATATTTCTTGAAGGAGCTGGGAAAATCCAAGCACTTGGATCCCCAGTTTTACTAATAGGGAAATTAAGACCCAGAGCCTACACCTGCCTTGCAGCTCCACAGTGAGTCAGTGGCCCTGTCAGGAGTAGAAAACATCTGATGTCCCTGAAGGGCAAACTGTTTTCACCCGCCAGGCCTGGGAGGCCCAGAGGTAAGCTAGTGTGGATCACCTGGCAACCACACAGAGACCTCATGGGCAGAACCTCAAGATTTGATCCCTGATCCTCCCCTGAGCAGGCCCAGCCCCTTTTGGGATGGGGCTTCGTCAGCCACTCAGGAGGTCACATGTAAATGAACATTTCTTTCAGAGAAACTGTTGTATACTTGGGCTTAAATCCTATTTTTTGGGCAGCTCACTTTAAACAAATTTATGTCTGAGTTTGGGCATGGGGGATGCCTCCGAATGCTAAGCTGGGAGAACTAACTCTGCCTCTGACGAATTTAGTGACCCCGGTCAAGTTATGTAACCTCTCAGAGCTGCTGTTTTTTTTCTTATCTGTAAATGGGGACAGTGTTTCCTGTATTGCCCACACTCCCGGGCACCGTGAGAATCAAACAGAGCCAAGTCTGTGCAGCTGAGTGGGCCTGGCACTTCTGGGATCAGTGGTTCTGCACATAAGAATCACCAGGAGAAATCTTTTAAACACAGATTACCCAGGTCCCAGCCTAGATCTATAAATTCAGAGCATCCAGGTACAGGATCGAAATCTGCTGGGGTTTTTGTTTTTTGTTTTTTTTTTTTTTTTTACTTTTTAGAGATTCTAATGCACAGCCATATTAAGCACCACCATGCTAGAAAGGGACTTCACAGTTGTCTGTAAGAACATAGGTACTCTAATACAGGCCACCACTGTGCCCGCACCTGCTTTCCCAAAATTGGTCGTGAAGGAGGGGAATCACAGAGACAGATAACAGATTAAATTACATATACTATGCAGTGGTGATGCCATAACAGGTTTTTTACTTCTTTCCTCTCATTCTTTCTCCCTTTCTTCCTCTTCTGCTACCTCAGTAGGCTTTAGGCCTACTTGTGTTTGATTCTCAAGTGCCAGGACTAAGTAAAGGAAGGACATATTGTCCCCCTCACTGAGTACTCAGTGAGTACTGTGTGTAGCAGGCCCTGTGCCAGGCTCCACAGGGACAAAACTGAGACCTGGTCCTTGCTTGGAGGAAGTTCCAGTATCATGATAGAAAACAGACTGCAATAAACAGTCTCAGAAACCAGGTAGAATGAAGACAGTACTAAGCATTCATGGGGAGCACTGAGGAAGGAAGTTAAAATGCCTGGAGTCCTGGGAAGTCCTTCCTGAGGAGGTGGTAGCCTCTGAGGTGGGTCTTAGAGTATACGTAGTTTGTTAGGTGAATTGGGAAACTAAGGATCTTCAAAGCAGAGAGAAGAGCATGTGCAAAGGCTGAGAAGAAGGAAAATGTCTGGCTCAGCTGGGAGCAGAAGATAACAGAGGAGTTACAGTAGAGGGGATGAGGATGGGTGGCAAGTAAGACTGACCCAGGCCAGCTCCCTTGAACCTTAAAAACAGGGCTGTGCTTGGTACCCCCTGGGTGATGGGGAGCCATGAAATATTTGTGAGTAGGGAAGGGATGTGATCACACCCAGGTTTGGAGGCATATCTGGTGGCCAGATTGGAGGCAGGGAAGACTGAGCCAGCACTTACCCAGATCCGCCTCTCAACCTTACAGGGACTCCATGTTCGGGTCACACACCTGACCTTGGGGCAAACCCGGCGGCTCCTGGGAGGTACCGTGGCTCCAGCTGGGGCCTGCTCAAGCCACAGAAACCCAAGAAGGAGGGGGAAGGAGTCAGAGGCCCTCTACATTTGGAGAGTCTCTGCTCATAAAAGGTCCTTCCAGAGCCCTCTACCAGCTTAGCTTGGGAAGGGGGTGTCCTTTTCCTCTTTAGCCCAGGGAAAAGGGAGGAAGCTCAGAGAGGAGTGGTAACTATGCCAGAGGTAGACAAAGAAGGAGTATCAGTAATGTTTCCAGAATTAGCCCACCTTCAGCTGTTTCAGGCTGCTGAGGCTCCCAGGCTCCCAGAAGACCTCTGACCTGCCCTACTGTTCCTCCCCTCCCATCACTGTCCCCGTCAGCCTTGCCCCTGACCAGGCTCACTACCAGCACCCCTGGAGTGTCAGGGATGGGGGGCTTTTCCTCCACACAGAGTAAGGTATAAGACTGCAGAATGTGGAGGGACAAAGCCCAGGTCACTAAGTAGGTGCAGGTCAGAGAGAAGCCCACAGGCCCAGGTGTGAACACAGAAATAGGCAGACATGGGTACAAAGACAGAGGAAGAAACACATTCCACTTAGGCAAGCCCTGGGACCGGAGGGACCTGATGTATATAGCAGTGCAGGGAGGCAGAAGATAAGGGCAGGCAGATGTGGTAAGCAGAGCAGCCGGAAGGACAGACAGAGACGGGGCAAGGCAGCTTCATGGAGTCACAGAGTGCAGAATGGTCAGCCCTCACCTCCTTCCTTCTGCATCTCTTGGGGGACTAATTTGCCCTGCAATTGGGGGATTTGGAGCTCAGTCAGGTGAATCCAACCAGGGATCCCTTCACCCTGCTGATCACTGCCCCAGCCTCCTTATTACCAGCTCCCTGTAATCCAGCCTCCCCCCAGAAGCTTGAGTCAGTTTCCCAAAGTCTGACCACAGTTCTCCCTGCTTAATGGCTTTTACTGTTTCTACAACCCTCAGGCTAAAGTTCAGTTCCTTCAACTGGATTTTTAAAACCTTTATGACATGGTCCCTCAGATGTCATTTCTTTCCCTCCATGTGTTAACCACTCCCCAGGCCAGACTCCTGACCGTGGGAGGCACACATATCTGCATATCACCTCCCAGCCTCTGTTCATGCAGGTGCTTCTGCAGTAATGCCTCCCCTTGAAACCTCACTGATACAGGTGCTTCTTTTGAACCTCAGCTTCCCTATCTGTAAAATGGGACCAAGAATAACAACCCCACCTCTTGCCAGGGTTGGTGGAAGATTAAATGATATAACTGAGCCAGGTGCTCAGAAGTCTTAGCAGGTAGGTGTTCCAGGAGGTTTCTCATTGCATCGCAGTCTTCCCCACTGCTTCCCATAAACTTTCTCTCTAGATGGAAGGAGGGCTCATTGCGCCAAAGATAGGACCGATCATAGACTCTGGGGTCAGAGAGATGGGAACTGAGGCCCAGCCACGCACCCCTCAAGCAGAGGGCTTGGGGCAGCAACTCAAACCTATACTTCCCTTACTTGCCACTTTATACTTCTTACTCTCATCAGCCAGCAAGGCCACAGTTCAGAACTCCAGCCTGTTGCCAGGACACTGTCTCAGTCTTCTACCTGGCCTCTAGGTATTCACTCTCACCCACTACATTCCCTACACTCAGACTTATCTTTTTTAAAAATCAAAATCTGGCATGATCTGATCATGCTATCCTTCTGCTTTAAAACTTCCAATGGTGGCCCTCCCTGGTGGCGCAGCGGGTTAAAGCACAGCACTAAAGAAGTCAAAGCCACTTCCGCATGAGTTCGATCCCCGCCTGCCCCGGAGGTGACCACATGGCGTGGCAGACCTCTCCTGACCCGCCCGCTGCTCCCTTCAGCAGTGTACTTCGTCGATCTGCCTGTTCTGCTCCCCACTCTGTCTCTGGTGAATCCTCTCACCCTCCGCATCTCTGGCCTGTGCCCCAGTTCTGTATGAATAAATAAATCTTAAAAAAAAAAAAAAAAAAAAAAAAACTTCCAATGGTTTCCTAGTGCCCTTAGCAGAAACCCACGTCCTTAACACAGCCAACGAGGCCCGGCCTGCCAAGCCTGCATCCCCATGAGCTCTCTGATCATCTCCCAGCACTCCAGCCTTCCATCTGTGATAAAATCTTACCCTCCCTCAGGGCCTTGGTACATGTTGTTCCCTCTACCTGGAAAGCTGCCCCCTCACGCACACCACCCCTTCCACCCAGTCTATTTCTGGTTTTCCTTCATGTTTCATCTGAAATCTTGTCTGAATGCCTACCCGAGCCCTCTCACCAAGCCTGCTGTACACTGAATGCACCCTGTGTCTCCACCACCCTTGCACCAAAAACATTCATTATCTAAGTAATTGTTTCACACCTGGCTCCTCCCTAGGCTGAGTCCGGGAGCTCACCTCTCTGAGCTCATCTGTGATCCTTGGTACCTGGCACAGTGTCTGGCCCATAGTAGGAAATCAGTAAATACCTGTTGTGTAGATGAACAACCCTGTCTTATTATCTGCAGAGAGGGAACAATAATCCCAACCTTGTAGGAATGTTGTAAATAGGAATGTTCCTTGTAGGAATTGTACCTGCACCACACCTGGCATATAATAGTTGCTCGATAAAGGACAGTTCCTTTCCACCTGCTTCCATGCCACCCTCTATAACAAGCCTTTTTGGAGGCCTCGCTTGCCCTTCTTCTTCTATCCTCTGTTCTTTTCTGTTTGGGACTCGGAATCTGAGTCTGCGGAGTATTCACTCACATACATGAGCACTGAGAACTCCTGGCTGGTGGAGACCGAATCTGAGTCACTCATGATTCCATGGCAGGAAGGGGTGAAAGGAGAGGGATAGGGAGAGGTAGGGAGAGGGAGCTCACCGGGGTAGAGTTTGCCTCCAGCAGCGCTGTCTTCCATGCTCTGCAAAGCAAACCCAGCCAGACCATGAGGGGGGCGTTTGGGAGAAGGGGATAGGGCCCTGCATTTTAGACTCTCTACCCCAACCCACCCTTTTAGCCCCAGTCTCCCTTGAGTAACACAGATGACTCCCTCCCCTGCCCCATCTCATGGCCAGAGCCCTCAGTTGTGCTGCAACCTCCCATTTTTAGTCCAAAATCTTTGCCTCTAGAAGTTCCAGTTACCCCATCTATGAGTGGACAGTTGGGCTCAGTTGATTCTGTAGAGGCCTTCAGATTCTGACCTGCCTATGCTGGGGCCTCGCTGCCTCCACACCCCAAACCGGTAAACAGCTCCCCAGGCTCTGACCCCAGAACCCCAGGAAGGTCCAGTAGACACTGAACAGTTGGGCCTTTGTCAGTTGCCATGGCACCTGGCTGGGTGGACAAGGCGGCTCTGTGCTTTGTCTAGAGCTCAGCTTTCCCTCTTCCCATACACCCCATCTCTCTCACTCCCCTACAGTGCAAAGGCCAACTGACCCCCTGCCAGAGGGTAGGAAGGGAAAGAATGTGAGCGAGAAGAAGGCGCCCAAGGGAGACCAGCAGTGTGGGTGTGTGTCTGACACTGGGCACATCTGGCTGCCTCTGTTGGGCAGGTCTGTGGCAGATTAGAATCCCCCACCAGGGCATCTTCTCAGAAGGGAGGCCCCCTTTGAGGGTATCACCAGGCTCTGTATGCTTTCTTGGTGTTTTTTTATTTAAAAAAAAATTATTTATTTATGCATAGCATATGAGAGCTGGGGTGTAGGCCAGAGGTGCAGGGTGGAAGAGGATTTACCAGAAACAGAGTGGGAAGCAGAAAACAGGCAGATGGACTGAAATGCACTGCGAGGGGAACAGCAGGGGGAGACAAGAGAGGTCTGCAGTGCCACATGGATTAGCTCCCTGATGGCCATATCTTGGTAGTGCTGTGTCTTTAACCCCTGCACCACCAGGGAGAGCCTGTATTCCTTTGCATCACCCCCAAGCAACGGTGCATCTCAGCAGCTCCTAAATACCTGACTATGAGTGACCAGGGACCACACCCCTTCCCCAGCTGTCCTGAGCTCATCACAGGCTGTGAGGGGTTTACTGGGTACCATACCATGCATCACTGCCAGCCTCCACTGTGACCACCATACTGACTGGTCTTTGTTCTCTCTTCCTATCTCCAGGGAATCAGAAGCCCAATGATTAGAAAGAGGGACACATTCCCCAGGATCCTACCCCATCCTCTCCTGGGAGTGACTCACATGGCATCATCCCGAGTCTCTGCACACAGGTGCAGGCGGGAGCCCTCCCGAAAGTTCACCGTCAGCAGGCCATCTCGGCTCCGCCCCTCTGGGGGCTGCACATCTAAAGGCAAACACACGTATACAAAGTTTCCACAGGACTCTGTCCCCAATTCCCCTGGCAAACCAAGAATAGGGACTGGCTTTTCTGGCTTCTGTTTTCCGGCCATTACCAACCTCTTCTGGTCCCACATACTTTCTTTGGGATTCTTACCTACCCTTTTAGACCCTTTCAGTCCTTTTCCAATGCTGCCTCCCTAGTTAGGTACATCTATCTCCTATGGGCCCTGTTATAACTGTAGTCTGAGCCTCAGTGGAAATTTGCTGTGTGACTCTGGGCCAGTCACTTAGCTTCTCTGAGCCTCATTTCCTTTTACGTTTTTCTAATTCCTATACCCTAGAAGGGAGAGCAGAAACTGTCTGACTCACTTATGACCGAATCATAGGCCTCAGGCCCAGCACAGTGTAGAAACTCAATTAGGAATTGACTTCTTAATCTATGACTCACAAGAATCAACTTCAACTGGGGCTGACAGAGGCCCAGAAACAATGTCTGTAGGAACCCTCTGAAAGCTACGAATCATCTAGTGTTCTCACACAGACACACACTATGGGTCACGCCCAGAGTCACAGGAAGGGCTTCTGCTCACCACGGCACTCCTGGCCAATCTTTATGTCTCGGACATTGAAGTGGATGAGCACGCGGTCTTCCTCATCCAGGGCAGTCTCATCGTGATAGTAGCCCAGGGTTCCGTCCAGCCAGAGGGCAAACCAGTTCCGCTTCCAGCGGCGGAGGATGGAGCCTGTGTGATATTCCAGATGCACCAGGTAGGCTGATGGCAGAGCCTGCCAGGACAGGAGCCTTCATGGGCTCCAGAGTTCCCTCACCCCCACTCCCACTCCTTCCTTGTCAGTCCACCCCCTTGTCTGTCTTGCTTAGCTGTTGCCTCCCTTTGGACTTTACACAGTGGAGTCTTCGTAAGATTAGTGTTATGGTAAAGGTAAACGAGTGACCAGACCCATCTCTGAGGGGCTTCTAAGGCCAAGACCTGGGCCTCTTTGAGGGCAAAGACATCTCCCCAACCTGAGCATCCATCTCATCTCTTATTTGTCTCTTCTTGGTCCTTGGTGTTGTATCTGCTTCTTACACTAGACAGGGGGCTTCAGCTCCTCATGAGGGTCCTGGCACCCAGCAGGACCAAGCTCATGTTTGCTGAACTGACCAAGGGCTATACAGCATGGGGCTTCTAGTCCAGAGATAATTCTTGTTTAGCTCATGGCTGGTCAGAGCTGGCTCTGGAAACAGAGCCTGGTTTCAGACATCTTGTTACTGGAAATCTCTACAGGAAAGGGCAAGACACAGAGCGCTACTTAGAACTTTATGGATTCCAAACACAGAGGCACTTTTCATTTTGTTCTGAGCCTAGCTCTGTGCTGGCTCTGGACTGTGGTAGCTGTGCAGGATCAAATTCAGTCCCTTTGTTTGACAAGCTCACAATCGGAGGCCAATAGAGAGGGAGGGAGTGATAAGACCCACAGGTAAAGGTCTATTATAGGGTGATCAATGCTAAAACATGGCATTGGGGAACCAAGACGGCAGCCTCTAACTCAACTTGTTGTTACAGGAGGGACCAGGGTGGAGCCTCAGAGTCAGAAAAGTCTCCTCACAGGAAGGGACATCTGAGCTGGGCAGGTAGTTCACCAAGCTGTCTGGAAGGGGAAGGACCATCTAGGCAGAGGGAGGAACATGGACAAAAGGAGGAAAAAGGTCCTGGGTTCTTGGGAGAAGGGCTCACGCCTGAAGATCTGACAAGCCACTTCCCTCACCCTAGACACCCCTGAAGGACAGGTACGGGCTCAGCCCAGGGTCACTCACTCTGTCTCCACAGCCAGCCGCCCCTCACCAGGGCCATTTCTTCAAAAGGACTTTCCAGGGTGAAGTCAGGTGGAACCTGTCAGAGGACACACAGGCCTCATCAGCCGCTCCAGAGCAGCTCCCCAGAGAGAAGCCCCCAGCCCTGTCCTCCCTGGGGGGAGCCACCAACTGTTTAAGGGAGCATAAATAAACAAACAAGGGCAGGCCTGCCTGTCTCCTCCCCGTTCTCTGGCAGAGAATGGGAGCACTGTCCCTGTGGGGTCAACAGGGCAGCCACCCATTGTGCTGGGGTGGGGGTGGGGTGAGAAGCCTGGATTCCAGTCTCTGCTCCATAACCTTAGCCAAATCCCTTCTCCCTGGCCTGCATTTCTAGACCTAGAAAAGTGTGTATGGGGCAGGTAGAAGTTGGAATGAGAAATTCTTAAAATGTTAGACGTCCTGGAACTCTGAAACACTGGTAACAGGTTAGAATTCATAGCAATGAATGGACTTGGAGGATAAGAAAAGCCTTCCTTACAGTTAGACCCTGCTTGAACTGCTCACAAAGTAGGTAAAGTATTATTTACCCACAGCTCTGACTGATTGAGCACTACATGCCTGGTATACTTCTCGGTGCTTTTATCTATTATTTCATAAGCTCTTCACAACAATCGGTTATTCCCAGGAATCTGGGGCCTGGAGAGGTCCACTTGCTCACACACACCCACTTGGTAGGAAGCCAGGATCCACACCCAGTTTGGGCTTTTAACTATTACAGCAGAAAGAGCTTATAAAATTCCCAACACCCAGGTCTTACCCCCATAATAACTAAATCCGAGAATCTGGACAAGCACTGATGATAGTCTCTAACGGTACCCCCGTGATTCCAATGTGTAGCACAGTTTAGGAACCACTTCACACACTATAGGATGGATAGGATCTTTATTCCTATTTTGCAGATGCACAAACCGAGTGATGGCAAAACACATATTCACACATATGACAGAGCTTGTCCAGGCCAGGTGCTTCTGCTTCTGAGGGGATTTACTTTTGAGCAAGTGCCTCTGCCCTTCCCCCACCTGCGCACACCTGTTGCTGCGTAGCAAGGGCTGGCACACCTGGGCTGACGGCCCAGCTTTGTCCCTGTTTCTTTCCTTCCCTCCCCACTGTCAGCCCTAATGCAGATCAGATAAGAGACTGATCAGACAGGCGCAAAGGCCCTCCCCAGCCCCACCCCCACCTTGATGCACCCACCTGTCTACACTTGAGGATGCTGTTGCCAAAACGGCCGCTACTTGATGCTGCTGCCACCCAACCAGCTGCGCCTGCGCTTTGTGGGCCCCAGGGCGCCTCAGGCTTTCCGCTCCCCAGGGGAGCCCTGGGCCTACACCAGCCCTGGGCTCCGCCCCCCAGCTCGCTCCACCCCTTGGGAGGGGGCGTGGTATAAAAGATGTGCTACACAAGGACTTCCGGGACTTGTAGTCTGCCGCGCCAGGTCTGGTTCATACTCCTGGATAGTTGCATTGTGTTGACAGGGAGCACAAAACAGTGGCTGCCCCTGCGATTTATTCTCTAAGACATTTGTTCATTCCTCTATCATGAGATAATTTCTCCTATGAATAGTGAACTCATATTCTAGGAAAAAATTAGTTGCCACAAGAAGCCAGTTTCGTCCTTTGGTTACCTTTTTTCAGTACTCAGTTTGTGTGTGACACTGCATTGGGAGCAAGTGGAAGGCACAAAGAAGCACCTGACAAGGTCCTTCCTCCTTCCTTTCCCAGGTTCCTCTCAGGTAGGAGAGACAATACATAAACAATTAGAGCATGGGGTGTCATTTAACAATGAAAGAGTCTAATTTTACATAAGAGGCCTCCCAAGTAGCTGAAAGGGGTATTGAAGGATGAGTAAGAGTTTTCCCAGGGGGAACGTAGGTAACTCAGATGATCAATTGTCAAGAAATTCAAGAGTATGGAGTATTTCAGTTTGGAAGGTAGGCTGCAATGGCAGGGAGGGCACAGAAGGGGCAAGTGATGAAGCTGTAGGGGTTGCAAAGATATAATCTGAAGGCTTTAGTGACAGGCTTGACTTGGACATCAGGACAGAGCTTAAGGATGGGGGTTTCATCATGAGGATTAGGTTTGTGTGTTGGAAAGGTTCCTTTAGGACATTGTAAAAAATGGATCAAAAGGGGCCTCCCTGGTGGCTCAAGGGTTTGAGTCTCAGCACTATGAAGCTATCCATTTTTGATCCCCAGCCAGGAAGGTGACCCACATGGAACAGCAGACCTCTCCTGTCTCACTTGCTGCTGGCCTCAGCTGTGTATTTCAGACAGTCTGCCTGTTCTGCTTCCCACTCTGTATCTGGTGAATACTCTCACCCTCTGTCGCTCTGGCCTATAAGCCAGTTGTTGTATGCATCGGAGGGGTCGGAGGGGATCCCACTGGAGAAAGAAGACTTCCTTGTCTGTTGCCTCGGTCTGGTTTGCCCCTCTAGGGTCTTCCCTTGAGCAGCTCAGCCCCACAAACCCTCACCACAAGCAGACCTAGGAGGGCATTCAGAGAACAGAACCTAAAAGGTTCTGGCATTTCATCCCCTATTTGAGATGTGAACCCACCCTGTCCAGGGCCCTTCTGCCCCTCTCCCAGAGAGCTCTTCCTTACCGAGGCTGCAGGGCTCATGGCTCTTGGGTGACCAGGGAGCGATTGGCAGAAGGCACCAGTAGGAGAGTGGGAGTCCTTGAGCGCCTTAGAGATAAGGGGATAAAGCAGGTGCTACCAAGTGGTGGCCCGAAGAGGGAGACAACAGGGAGGGAAGGCACATTAGTCCTAGAGAAAGCCATCTCTTCAGTCTCCTCCCCAACCTCCATTATTCACTGGTGGTCTTGGGCTAGAGCTTCATAGCCCCCACTGGGAGGCCAGTCCTCTTCCCTCTGCAGGGGGCAGCACTAAATATTTCTTGAGCAGTTTGTGGGTAGAGGTCACTCCAGATCTGGTTTCTCAGCGTAGCCCTTTAAGCTATCTTCTCACTACTGAATCTTTGTAATCCTGATCTCCAGCCCTTGTGCTGAGCGTGCTTTGCTGAGGGATTGGCAGGGCGGATCTTAATAGCGTCTGAGCTCAATCCCTCCTTGCTGCCCCAGAAACTAGCACTCCCAAACCATGCTGTTTCCAACCATGCCCTTTTCTGTCCATGGAATGTCCCACCCTACCTTCGTTGGGATAAATTTATGGCTCCCATAACAGAAGGAAGGAAAGGAAAGAGGGATGAGAGAGGGGAGGAAAAGAGGAAATAGAAGAAGAGCAGGGAGGAGTGGAGCAGACCCCTATGCCACAGGGGAATGGTGTAGAAACCTGTGTTACTTTCTCTAGATTTAGCAACCAGTTGAAAATGGAAGATTCTCTAGGGGCAGTGTGGAGTTCAGGGGGGAAAATGCCCCGTCCCCAAAGAAGGAATGCTGTGATGAGGAAAAGCTTCTGGGCAAGCCAAAATCACAGATGTAGTGGACTCTATATGCAGTGAGAACTAAAATGTTGATCAACAACCAACATTTTATTGAAGCTAATAATGGGTATAGATTCAGCCAAGGAAGAATGCATTTTTGCATTTAATTCTTGGGAGTTCATAGACCACCCCCTCCTCCCCCAAACCATGATAATTGCTCTTCAGGTTGTTTTTAATCGTGGAGTCTTGTAGACTGGTGGAAAGGGTGGGGATTGACAAGTGAGAAGCACTCAAAGCATGGCTGGAATCCCAGTTCCAGCTTTAAAAAAAAATTTTTTTTTTTATTTAAAGGATACAGGCCAGAGATGGGGGGATGGGTTGTGTGTGTGTGTGTGTGTGTGAGAGAGAGATTCACCAGAAACACAGTGGGGAACAGAACAGGTAGATTGAAAATACACAGCTGAGGGGAGCAGTGGGCGAAGACAGAAGAGGTCTACTGCGCTTGTGGATCACCTCCCTGGTTGGGGATCCAGTTTGTGTTCCAGTGTCTGCAGGTAGCTTCACAGTGCTGCACTTTAACACCTGAGCTACCAGGGAAGCCTCCCAGCAGCTCCATCTTTGAGAAACTTTATTGACTAAAACTTATTGAGACCACCAAACCAACAAGTAACTTTCATATTTCTCTTGTACCTTTAGTACATAGAACACTATTGGCAGAAAGAAGAGTATGTTGCTATTTCAAATATTTCAAGTAGATGAACAACTCATGGATAATATATTGTTTAGAGAACTGTGGACTGACTCATTAAAGTTCACTACTTACATTTTCTAGAGAATATATTATAATGAGAATACATTATCTCAAATGACTAAAAATGCCTACATTACTAAAAAAATGCCTGAAATTTATATCAAGATGCAAATTTTAAGCAATTTGAGTGAAATTATGTTTTTAATACTTTTGGTGAAAGATAATAAACATACTCTAATAGTCACTTGAAGTATACAACTCAGTGTTCTGATATATTCACAGTGTTGTGCAGCCATAACCACTATATAATTGCAGAACATTTTGATTATCCCCCAAAAGAAATCCTCAAACCTTTAGCCATCACTCAATTATTCCCTTTACTCCCAGCCCCTGGCAACCATTATCTACTTCCTCTGGGTGGACCTGCCTATTCTGGACATTTGATAGTTATGCAATATGTAACCTTTTATAAATGGCTTCTTTTACTTAAATTAATGTGTTCAAAGTTCATCACTATGTTGTAGCAATGATGGAACAGTTTTTAGTCTGGGCCTTTTTATTGAAGAAGAATAATGCATTGTATGGATATACCATAGTTCATTTATTCATTCATCACTTCAGGGTCATTGTTGTGATTCCCACTTTTTATTATTATTTTTCACAACTATTATGAATAATGCTGTTGTAATATGTGTGTACAATTTATTTTTAATCATACCTTCTCATTCTTCTTGGATGTCACAGTGCTCTACGTTTAGCATTTTTCAGAACTGTCAAACTATTTACCAAAGTGGATGTACCATTTTGCAGTCCAACAACAACCTATAGCAATTTCAGTGTGTCTGCATCCTTGAAATGTGCCTGACCAAAAGGAGCTTACAGAAACTAGGCTGTTTTAAGTAAGGTTTGGTTGTGCATGTAAAACATTGCATGTAGCTTAAGCAAAAACTATGTTCTCTCTCTTCATCCCTGGTCTCTGTGTGTCTGCTTTATTCTTCTTTATTCTTTCCTCTCTGGTTGGCTCCAGAAGGAAGAAAATTCCAAGAAAGGATTCTGATTGGCCCAACTTCTGTCATGGGCCCATTTAGGGTAGATTCTGTTTGAGAAAGGAAGGGGGAAGGAAAGTAGAGGTGTTAGAAAGACTAAGGCAATAACCAGTGTATTTGGGTGGAGACAGCAAGGCTCTGAGGGACAAAACAATATTCAAGAAGGACTCACTTGCATGGCTCTTTTGGTTAGGTGAATAGGGTAAATACATACCAGTGTTCTGGGTGAAAGGTAACACATGACTCTGACTCTTGAAAAAGACCTCCCCTCTCCACACCCCTTGACTTGGTCCCTGGGGAAAAAGTAGAAAAATGCACATTCCAGCCAAAGAGTCTCCTCAAAGCACAGAGGTCACATTGTTCCAATATCATTGGTTTGTTGAGGTGGCCCTAACTGAGCTCTGCAGCAGGAAAGACCCTGAGGCCCCAAGGCCCCTCGCCAGAGGATGCCAAAGTAGAAGACACTGTTCTATCTCTGGGCCATTGGCCAAAGAACTCAGTGTTCCTACTATGTTTGGGGCACAACCTGCAGGAGGGCCTGAGCTCGGAGGACCCTGTGGCTTGCCAGGAATCTGAATCGGCCTGAGTCTCATGCCAGTGGATCAAGGGGGCCTTGAACTTGGTGAACTTTGGGAGCAGGACCATGCTCTTTGAATTGAATAATATCAGTTACTCAACTGAAGAGTTGGTTCTTGGATGATTCTGGAATTGAGAACAAAAAGAGGTATGCTAAAAACCCTGCTGAGAAACCAGATCATATCAGCTTATGTGGTGGCAGCTTTCCATAGTGAAAGTCTCACTGTGAATAGTCAGGGTCCTCCAGTAAGGTATAATTTCTGTTTGTGATTATCAGTTTTTATAAACTAATAACCCCCTTTGCTTATATTTAAAAATGAGTCTATGGAATTGCAAGGCCTTCCAAATTTATTTATCAAGAACAGAAAAGGCAGCTTCATTGAAATGCACTGCTGAGAGGAGCAGTGTGCCAGACAGGAGGGGACCTCTGCCAAGAATTCCAATTTTAGATCTTTGTGCCCATCAGGAGACCCTGCAGGGCCATACTTGTAGGATGCATATGATGCCACAGAGCACAGATAGCACCTTCCCCAGGAGTGATGGGACACACCGAAATGACCAGGTTTCTTGCCAAAGCACTTGCATTTCCACTGCCTCCTTTCTTTAGGGCTATATCTTGATGTATCCTTCATCAATAATAATAATAACAGCGATTTATTATATAACACATAGTACCCCTGCCAGGCTCTATTCTCATTCCTTAAGCCCTTCATGAACTCCATTGATCCTCACAACAGCTCTCTGAGATAAGTAATATTAGTGTCATTGTGCCTATAGGGAAACTGAGGTGCAATAACTAATTTGTCCAGGGTCACCCAGCCAGTGAGTAGCAGATCTGATCATTACTCTCAGGCAGGTGGGCTCCAGAGCAGGAATTCTTTATCTTTTCTTTATCTTTTCTCCACCACAAACCTCTTATTGTCTGGGAAACTCTGTGGACTCTTACCCAGAATAATGTTTTTAAGGACACAAAATACATAATATTAAAAGGCTACCTGAAATTTAATTACCAGTATATATAAAAATACATAATATTAAAAGGATACCTGAAATTTAATTATCAGTATATCAAAAAAATATGTTTGAGATACAGTTTACCTGAGTTCAGTTCCCAGCCAGGGAGCTCACCCACATGTAAGCACAACAAATGTCTCCTGGCTTGCCTGCTGCCAGTGTATTTCAGTAGATCCACCTGTTCTGCTCCCCACTCTGTCTCTAGTGAATCCTCTCACCCCCCCACCCCACGCCTCTGGCCTGCACTCCAGTTTCTCTATGCAAAAATTATAAATAAATGAAATACCCTTTTCTAGAGTGCATGCTCATAAGTACTAAGGCATCTGCTCCCAATTAGAACAGGTCTCCTAGGTTGTTGGCATCCCAGCTCTCCAGGGGCTACTATACTCAGATCCATTGTTCTGAATATAGTTCAGAGGCCATCAGCTCAGGAAGCTTTCTCTGAACCCTTAGACTGAGCCATGAGCTTCTGATAGTCTCCTGTAGTCAAGGGTTCTCCTCTATTATATGCTGAGTAATGTCACAGCCAGGTTCTCTTAAATGTTCTTTTTTAAAAAGATTGTGTTTATGCATACAGAACTGGGGTGCGGGCCAGAAGAGGTGCGGGGGTGGTGAGAGGATTCACCATAGTCAGAGTGGGGAGCAGAACAAGCAGATTGATGAAGTACACTGCTGTCAGTCAGGAGAAGTCTGCCATGCCACCCCCTGTGGAGCACTCAGGCCTGGGGGTCAAACCCACACTGAAGTGGCTGCAGCTGGCTTGCAGCACTGAGCTTTAACCTGCTGCACCACCAGGGAGGGCCCGGTTCTCTTCAATTGTCTTCATTCAGTCCACGCATATTTATCAAGCCCTGCTAGAGACCAGACATAGCTTCCAGTCTAGGGGATTCATCAATAAAAAGACAAAGTCCTCACACTCTGGAAGGAAGAGCAAGGTAAAACAGAGAAAATGCATAGGAAGAGCAAACAAATACCAAAAGAAATGAACAGCTTGTTTTAATTAAAATATTCGTGTGGATGGGAATGGAAGGGGTGATTACTGAAGTTCTTCTAGAAGAAGTAATGTCTGAACTATGATGAGCCAAACTCCAAGAGAAAGAGCATTCGAGGCTGGAGATTTAATTGGTGCAAAGACCATGCAGCATGAAGAACCTGGTTTATCTGTAAACAAAGAGAAGGGTCTTAGTGAATGAAGAAGGGGAGACTGGTATGACGTTGTTCAGAAAAGAAGATGTAAACACCTGAATGGGAGCCCCTGGCAAGGTTTCAAAAAGGAAACGACATGATGCAGTGTATGTTTTTAAAAGCTCTCTGTTCTTTGGGGTGGAGAGTAGTTTCAAGCGAGAAAAGAGGAAGCAGCAAGATGAATTAAAAGACCATGACAGGCAGGAGATGGAAATAACTTGACTGAGGGAGGTTGCAATAAAGATGATTAGAAGTAAATTTTGCAGACATTTTGATGGTTTTGTTAACTTGCTGATGGATTGAGTGTAGATCACGAATGAAAAGAATTTAGAAAATGCACCCAGATCAAGAAACAACCTTTGCTTCCTTTGAGCACTTCTTAATTGTTATCCATAAAGAATATGTGTTTGAGAGTTTGCAATGATTATTATTTACTTATTATTTATTAGCAAAAAAGTGGTTTATTTCATCCCCATTAAATACATTTGAACAAGTATTTAAATAATGTCACACTGAAGGCACATCAAATTCTTTACCTTCACCAGGGCACCCACAGATCTCCATCTGGTCCTTTTATTTTACTTCTGCAGAATGAAAACATCTTGAGCTTCCTGGTTGAAGCCAAACCTCTGCAATCGGGAAGATGCATTACTGCCCCCGTGTGGCTGTATTTGGTTTCTGCACCCAAGTCAGGTACACAGGACTTTGCTTTAGCCAAGGTGAAGCAGGTAAACTGGGCTCAGTTCTAGGATGGCATTTTAGAGCAAACCTTCTAGCTGAGGTGACCTGATAGTCCCCAGCGTGGGTGGCAACTGTAAAGTTACTCGGGTAGCTGATCAATAATTTCCATCAGCAGCTTGTCCTTCGTGGGGAAGAAATGGGTTTAAATGGACATATGGGAAGACTTGCCAAAGGTCTCTTCTGAAGAACAAACAACTGTTAGAGACTGTAGCCTTGGCATTCTCATAACACAGTACTTGGTCTTCCTGGCCCAAGGCCTCTCCCATAACCATGCCAGATCCTTGGTCAGATCAAGAAGCCTCTAAGCTTGTTCCCTTCTTTCTGTTAATTAGAGCTGGAAGTACTGGAACATCAGTGCATCATGTGGCTTTGTTCAAGCCAGATGTCAGTTGGAATGGAAAGAATGACCCTAGTACAAATTGGGTCCCAATGATCAATACAAATTCTACTTGGTGGTTGTAGATGACAGCAAATTGAAGAAAGAAGGTCCAGACTTCTAAATGAAATGTTCACTTTAAAGCTGTTTAAAGTCTTTCAAAAGCCATATGCACAATTTTTCACTTAATCAGGAAATATTTCCCTTCTACATGCACAGAATCTTATTGGGATTTATACTGGTTAATGAATATCTCAAACTTGAATTAAAAAAGATCAACTCAGTATTTTGGAGGGATTTTGGGCATGTTCAGATGGCAGAAACACCACTTCTCAGCCTTGCCCAGTGGCAGTATAGTAGCCAGTGAGCCTTACCCGAGGTGCAATTATTGCTAATTGAAAACTTTTCCCAATAACCCACCATACCAACTTGAAATATAGTCATCAATGGCAGAAAAGAAAGAAAGAAAAAAACCCACTTCTCTGGAGTGTCTCATGTCCTGTGGGAGAGACATAGTGTGTAGGAACCTTCAATAAAACCAGAAGGCATAGGTGCAGATATCCTGGACCCCAGACCCATCACAGTTTATGACCCATCCCTGAGAGCAAGCTCAGAGAGGAAGATAGAGGGGAACCCATAAAATGCAATAAAAAGTGATCAGAGCATCCATGAAGAAATAACATGGCATGAGTTATATTTTAAAATGCTCACTCTTTGGGGAGGTGAAGATGAGACCTGCAGTGAAGGGCCATAGCAAACAGACCGTGTGGGGAGGGCTCCATGAGCAGATGGCGCTCCTGGAACTACAGGCCTTGCCTCCTTCCTCTGACATCTGGGCTTTATCTGCATGCAGCTCAAGGAGCAGTTTGAGAGGACAGAACCAGTGCAATCAGTAGATACTGACATTGGTTGATTCTAGCCAATGAACACTCTGCTGTCCATATTTTACAGTTTAACCCAGTCATACACAAAGCTCCTGGGACACAGACCCTTAGCCCCACACAGTGGGCAGATATAAAATAGGGTGCAATAGGAGGCGATATACAAGCAGAGAAGTGGGGCACAAGCCATCCGGGAACTCTCATCACCCCTCTGCTCTGTGACCAGTCCTGATAGAAAGCACCCTATTGAAATGATGCTGAAAAGAAGAAGGAACATCATTTGCTGACATGAATGATAGAAAAGCATCTTTGAAATCCAGTGAGTAGGTGGAATAGTTACATGACTATGTCACATTGGGAGCACTGCTGTGTAGGAAACAGAAAGGGGACATTAGAAAGGGAGCCCACAGGAACTCAATGGTCGATAATACTGGATTTATTCAGACATACTGAGCTATCTTAGGGACATGGAATGAGACTCTAAGGTCCCCAGGTATGTCTCTCTTCACACTTAAAACATATTCTGGGGCTTCTCTGGTGGCACAAGGGATTAATTCTCAGTACAGTGAAGCTATCTGAAGCCACTGCAGCACAGCCCAGGACAGGATCTCAGTTCAATCCCCAGCCAGGGAGCTGACCCACATGGTGGCAGCAGACCTCTCCTGTCTTGCCTGCTGCTCCCCTCAGCAGTGTATTTCAGTCAGCCTGTTCTGTTCTTTGTCTCTAGTGAATTCTCTCACTGCCCCCACACCTCTGGCTTACACCTCAGTTCTTGAATGCATAAATAACAATAACAAATCTTAAAAAAAAAACATATTCTGGGACAATTCAGATGGTTTTTGGCTGTAACTGAGTCTTCCTAACTGAAAGTGATTTAAGTCATAGAAGTGTTACGATCTAAATTAGCAGAAACAGCCAATGACTCAGTGTTTTAGTCTCCACCCAGGACCTTGCCACCTCTACCCACAACTACTTTCCTTGACAACATTTCCCTTTGGGTTGCAAGATGCCTCCTGCCTTACCTGACAAGGTCCAAACCCCCGAAACTCCCTTTGTTTCTCTTTATCTTTTCCTTCTGTTATCAGGGAGGGATTTTTTCCCTTATAATTCTGCCCCTTCAGCAGGAGTAGACTTCCCCATTCATCTCACTGGTCAGAACCAGGGCCCATAGATTCTGCTAAGCCTAGTGAAGAGCATGTCTGGCTCGGATCAGTCACCATTCATCCTACCAACAGGGAAGAAAGAAAGAAGCCTTTTGGAGGGTGACCAACTGTGTCTGCCAGGACATTTTTTGCTCTTTTCTCTGGTTACAAAAGTTGAATGTATTCATTGTAGAAAATTTGGGAAATGTAGAGAATGGAGAAAGTAAAATCCACTAATATTCTATGACCTAGGAACAACTACTCTTTTACACATGTTGCTCTGTTTGTTCTTTGTGTGTTTGTGTGTGTGTCTATACTACATTCCTCATAGACGCTTCTGTCTTCATACTGCACTCGCATTTAAATCCACTCAAGCCACCTTCCATTCAGTACATAAGAGTTTACTGTAGGCAAACCCCCAAACTCCTTCGTGCATTTTTTAACAGCCTAAAATATCCCAAGTAGGGCCTGCCTGGTGGCACAAAGTGTTAAGTCTCAGACCTATGAAGTTATCCACAGCCATTGCAGTATGAATTTAATTCCCTGCCAGGGAGCTGACCCACATGGTGCAGCAGAACTCTCCTGTCTCACCTGCTGCTCCCCTCAGCAGTGTGTTTCAGTCAATCCACCTGTTCTGCTCCCCACTCTTGCTCTGGTGAAATCTCTTCTCCCCTCTGTACCTCGGGCCTTTACCCCAGTTATTTTTTTTTT
>NW_004567116.1:38529939-38546547 GCF_000260355.1 Condylura cristata | reverse complement strand
AGGGTAGCCCAGAGTGGACTGGGCCGCCTATCTGTGGGGCCTCACCTGTGCGCTCACAATTCTGTGTATACTGCAGGTACACACAAAAAAGTCAATAACAGGTTTATTTCCACAAACACGTTGCATTTTACCTCAAAACTCAGTGACCATCTCACTCTCACAGCTTATTTTTTCAGTGTCTTTATTGATCTAGGCTGGGCTTGCAGGGTGGATCCCTTGACCTTGGAGTTGATGGGGTTTGGCTCTAGGCTGCAGGGCAGACCCAGGTCAGTGTCAGGTCCACCCTGGTTGCTTATCCTACCTGTATCGGTGTTGGTCTCCTGGCAGCTTACTTCAGTCTGAAAACACAGTGTAAGCATGTGTAAGCCCACTGCTCACATCCTGTCGACTAACATTTACTGGACAGGACAGGTCATATGGCTAAACTGACCTTAGTGGAGTTGGAAAATAAAACTCTTTCCAGAATGGAGGAAAGTACAGTGAACATTTGTAAAATGTAATCCAGATTGTAAAATGTAATCCAGATTATTGTCAATGTGCCTTTGGTCTTCTTCATGTTTATTCCAAATTCAGATGGACCCTCAACTCTCAGTTGTTTTTGTCTTTTCATGAACTTGATATAAATGGATTCAGAGGGATATAGCCTCTCTAATTTACCTGTTCCTGCTTCCACTTTATTTGTTCAAGCCCTATTTTTATCTCTCAGGATACTTGGTTGTGAACACAGACACCACCTAGACTTAATAAATTCTCTGAGAATTGGTGGGAGGCTCAGGTAGTAGAGAGGAAGCATGAAGCAGAGCCAACATTGACTTTGAAGCAATTCTATGATCAGAACTAACTTGGGAATGCTTCTTCACAGGTGTTTGTTCTATGTCCTGAATTTTTATTTATTCATTTATTTTTATTTTATTTATTTATGCATACATACAGACCTGGGTACAGGCCAGAGGTCAGGGGTGGGTGTGAGAGGATTCAGAGGCAGAGGTGAGGAGCAGAACAGGCGACTGACTAAAATACACTGCTGAGGGGAGCAGCAGGTGAGTCAGAAGAGGTCTGCTGTGCCATGAGGGTCACCTCCCTAGCTGGGAATCTAACTGGTGCGGCAGTGGCTGCCATAGCTTCATAGTGCTGCACATCAACTCATTGTACCACCAGGGAGGGCCCAGTCCTGAATTTTTTTTTTCTTTTTAAGATTTATTTATGCATACAGAGCCGGGATGTAGGGGGCTGTGAGAGGCTTCACCAGAGACAGAGTGGGAGCAGAACAGGCAGATTGAAGAAGCACACTGCTGAGGCGAGCAGCGGGCGGGTCAGGGGAGGTCTGCCGCGCCATGTGGATCACCTCCGGGGCTGGAGATTGAACTCACACTGAGGCAGCTGCGGCCAACTTGCAATGCTGTGTCCTAACCTGTTGCACCACCACAGAGGACCCTCAGTCCTGAATTTTAAATGAAAAGTAGATCATATTTGTAGCTGAGTGTTTTTTTTTTCAGACTCTTTTTGTATAAATTCAGAAATCTAAAGGCTTCTTTTCATTTGATATTCTTTTCCCTTTTAAAGGCAGGCATTTTGAGCTTGTGATACATGGTTTAGAGTAAGGTCTTGGAAAACATCAGCAATCTAGACATTCAGTGTGGCCTAAACACTGGGTGTTCCTGGGTTTCTCTCTGTCATATATTCTGTGAGCATACAACACTGAGTTACTGTTCAGTTTTGTATCAATCCTTATTTCCAACTCCGGAAGACTCTAGGGCAGTGCCTACTTCTTCAGGAAATAAAGACAAATCCTCAATTACAGTGGGAGATTTTAGCACAATTCTCTCCATAACTGATAGAATATGCAAATTAAAATATCAACAAAGAAGATTTGAATAACATGCTTAAGAAATTGACCTAATAGTGTATGTAGAACACATACATATAATAATACACATATAATACATATACATAATAGTATATGTAGAACATATAAGTGTAGATCCAATAACTATGGAATATAAAATCAAATTTGCATGGGATATTATTGATATAGTGGGTCAAAATGTAAGTAAATTTCAAAGAACTAAAATATAGAGTATGCTCTATGACCACAGTGTAATTATGCTAATCATAACAAAAAGAAAACAAAAAAATCTGAAAATGTTTGGAAACTGAATTATTACACTACTAAATAATTCCAGGTATCAAAAATAAATCACAATAGAAAATAAAACCATTTTAATCAAACATAATGAAAATATAATCTGTCAAAACCTGTGGAATGTGGCTAAAATCACAATTTTATTTTATTTTAAATATTTATTTATTTATGCATAGAAGAGCTGGGATACAGGCCAGAGGTACAGTAGGTGAGAGGATTCACCAGAGACAGAGTGGGGAGCAGAACAGGCGATTGACAAAGTAGACTGCTGAGGGGAGCACTGGGTGAGACAGGAGAGGTGTGCTGTGCAATGTGGGTAGATCCCTGGCCAGGGATCGAACTTTTGCTGCAGTGGCTTCAGATAGCTTCATAGTGCTGCACTTTAACCCCTTGTGCCACCAGGGAGGGCCCTGAATTTTTATTTAAAAATTTTTTTTTTCCTAATGAAAACTGTGGGTCCAGATGCTTCCACAGAACAGAAAAAGTGGAAGAACTCAATTTATTTTATGTACTCATCATTACCTATAGATATAGCTCAACAAGTACATTATGAGAATATACTTAGACAAAACTAAGATGAAAATTCTTAATAGAATATCAGCAAATATCTGTAGGTAGGAAAATACTACACAACCCAGTATTATTTATTACAGGATTACAAGGTTGATTTGGCTTTTGAAAATTAATATAACCCATATTAAAAGAATAGCACTAAAAAAATCATGGGATCATTTCAAGAGATGTAGAAAAATCATTTGATGAAAATCACTAACCATTTATAAAATTAATTTCAGTATAAGAATAGAAGGGAACATCTGTTGTCAGAAAGGACATGCACATAAATCTTATATTAAAACATCATATTCAGTGATGAACTATGAAGATCTTTCTCCTTGAAATGGGAATGATAATAGGGTGCTTATTACTACCTCTTCTACTCCATATCGTACTATGTGTCCTCCCTAGTAAATAACAAGAAAAAGTGTAGGATTAGAAAAGAAGAGGTAACACTGTCATTATTAGGAGCAGATTTGGCCTGGTACTCTGCCAGGTCTGCCACAAGTAGGGCTGGTTGATAACTGCTGAATAGACAGAGCAAAGAAATGAATAGAGAGTATTAAATAATAGTGGAGTTCCAGACGGGGGCTTTCACTACATGGGCATTAGTCATGACCTAATTGACAAAATAAAATAAAACTTGTAAGCGTAAAATTTTCACACAGTAAAATTTTTTTTTTTAAAGATTTATTTATTTGTGCATACAAAACTGGGTGCAGGCAAGAGGCTCAGGGGCGGTGAGAGGCCTCACCAGAGACAGAGTGGGGAGCAGAACAGGCAGATCGACGAAGTACACTGCTGAGGGGAGCAGCGGGCGGGTCAGGAGAGGTCTGCCACGCCATGTGGTCACCTCCGGGGCAGGCGGGAATCGAACTCATGCCGAAGCAGCTTTAGATTCTCAGTGCTGTGCTTTAACCCGCTGCGCCACCAGGGAGGGCCAGTAAAATTTTTTATTGATGAAAAGTTGACGGAAGAATCACAGAACTCTCGATAATATGCAAATTAGCAAGGCCTAGCTCTGCCTCCATTTCTTTTTCGCTCCAGAAGCTTTGGCACAGAAGTCAGTAGAGTTAGTCCCCTGTTTTGACTCGAAGGATGCTTCTGTTTTGTGTTTACAAATACAGGTTTTTAGATAGAATTATGTTATATGGGTTATTTTTCACTGAGGAAATACTTCCCAGAACAGAATTAGAAGTTCAGTTCAGTATCTTTGATTTTTTTCTAAAGTCTATTGAATCTATTTCCATCTTACCCATTTTCACTTAAATTCCATTACAGTTATCTTCATCTGAGAAATAATTTTCTATACAAATTTTATAATAATCATGTGAATAGCCAGTCAATTTGAAAATCCATGCCACAGTTTGGTAATTATAGTTTCTGCTATTTTAAGTTATCTTTTGTGGTCATCATTTCTATTTTCTATCAAATCCACTTTTCTTGGGACAAATTTTGCAGGTCTACTTTTTGTCAAGCTTTATTTGATTTTTCCATCAATTTTTAGTTAGTGAATAATTTCATTTTGTGCAATTTAGCTGTTATCAGGGCCCCTCCCTCCTTGCCCCCTCCCTCCAAGACTGTGTAGTAGATATATATCCTGCTCCACAATCTTAGAAAAGTAAGAAATGACATATCACTTTACTCAGTTTAAATTAAATTAAGCCCAACTTGGAAATTACATCCTGGTCATTATTTGGGCTTCTTTCTTGGCAAAGGATCAGGTGTACCATAAGGAGAAATAGTTTTTCCAATTGCATAGCTTTTAAATGAGTTGGAATATGAACCCAGATCTGGTCTCCTTATATCTGTGCTATCAGCATTCTTCACCAATTAGAAGCATTGGCATGCCAGGAGACAGGGCAAGAACTAAGAGTGTAAAAATAAAGAGAGAAAAGGCACAGATTCAAAGACAATGGATGTTAACACCAATTTTTCATAGCTGCTGTTAGAGATGACAAATTAAGTAGAACTGATAAACATTTCTCAAAATATCCCCCTCTGACTCTTATTTGAGGTACTTAAAATGTTGATCACTTAGTATCCAGCCTAATTGGTGTATTAATTTCCTAGGGCTGCCTTAACAAATTACCACATGCTGGGTGACTTAACACAACAGAAGTTTATTCCTCACATTTGAGAGGCCAGACGTCTAAAATCAAGGCGTTGGCAGAGTTGGTTCCTTCTGGAGGCTCTGATGGAGAATCCCCTCAATGCCTCTCTAGCTTCTGGAAGCTGATGACAACCCATGGCTTGGTGCTACATGACTTATCTTTACTTCTATCTTCACATGGCCTCCCCCTTGTATCTCAAACCTGCTCTCCTTTCTCCTGCAATGAAAACATTCACTGATTTAGGACCCACCTGAATCCAGAGTTGTTCTGAGATTCTTTACTGCCAAGCCTGTGCTTCCAAATGACATTTATATATAAGGAGGATAGGACTTGGACATTTCTCTTTCATAAACACAATTCAACCCAGTGATACTGGGTGAAACTGCAGGGACATCCAGGGATCCCCAATTGTTAAGAAAAAAATCCATGTTGTCTGTTCCCAAGGTCTGTACCACCCACATGCACACAAAAAGGGTTGTAACCAGACTCCAGTGTGTTCAAAGATTTTTAATAGAGGCAGAGAAGAAGAGTTGTTAAAATACAGACTCCTAATTAAATCCCAAAGTCACCCCATCCCTCATGCCAAGCACTCAGCTAAACAGGCAGGCAAGGCTCAACAGCGCAGTCACCATGAGAACAAGTCCAAGGCACACCCTGGATGGAAGGCCAGGCAGGGCCCAGAGAGACTTGGGGTTCAAGCTGTACCAGCCAGGCTGGATAAACCCTGAAAAGGTCAAACGATGGCTGCCATTGTCTCTGAAGAGAGCTGGATCCAAAGCACAAAAGCTGCAAAGAGCAAAGCCCAAGAGCAGCCTGCCTGCCATGTGTGTTCTGTTCCTCTTCCTGTTCTCTGTGCAATGCCCTCCTTCCCAGCAGCAGCCAACTCATGGCAAGTGTTTCACGGCAAGCTGGGAATCATGATGCCTCTGAGATGTGGTCTACAAGGACATGGGGGTGGAGTTCAGAAAGCTCCACCCTCATGCTATGTTGCCAGCTTGCACTACCATTACTACAATCTGTGCTTTTTTATTTTTTAAGTTTATGACTTTGAACAGCTTTATGTAAAGGGTCTTCCTACAAATAGCTGCTCTTCAAATTCTCTTCTGATTTTTGTCAATAACAACTGTCACCTGTGTCAGCTCTTCATAGTATGATCTGATAAATCTGGCCTGGGAGTTCTGCAAAGGCAGTCATTCTATGAATGAGGAAACATGTACCGGAGGCAAATAACTTGAATGAGGACAGCAGCTAGGAAGTGGCCGAAGCAGAATCTAAACCTAGGTTGTGTTGGTTCTCTCCTTGTCTTGCTGCTTGTACAGGAAAACTTTTGTAGCTGTAATCAATTTGTGCAGATTCATTCGTAATTGACTTTTGCCCTTAGTGATTCACTGTATATTATTCACTTGTCATTTAAGTATCATTTTTTGAAAAAAAAAAAAAAACCAAACAATTCCATACTTTTATTTACTTTTCAATAAGCTTAATTCCTTGAGTACAGCATCATATGGATTCTGTGTACAATGGCCTTAGTGGAAGTTTGCTTTGGAGTTTTGCACAAACCACACTACTGTCCTCATGGGCACCAGTTTCCTTCCTCAGGTCTCTTTTGTTCAATTTGCCACTAGGAAACACTGTGTTGTTTGTTTTTTTGCTTTGTACAAACAAGCACATCTCTTGCCTAAACAGAATTGTTTTATCTCAAACACAAACACCTGCAACTTTAAGAGCTATGTGTTCCTTCTGGTTCTGGAAACTTTGTTATTAACCGGCAAAACCAGCCTTGGACCACAACCTGGCAGACACATTTGCTGTTTGTAGTGGCAAGCTTGTAGGCTGGCAAGGCAAGCAAGGCAAGTAAGGCAGGGGGACCAGGAAACAGGCAGGCAATTGAGCCTTCCAGCTCCCCCAATTATCTTTATTTTTTATCTGGCTCTCTCTGGTGTTCTCTCATGGTCTTGCCTCTTTGTAAGTCACTTATCCTCTTGTAGCGGTCCTCCTAGCACAGGTGTGCACACCTACACATGCACAAACACCCATGCTCAGGTGTCCATCAGATACTTGTGCCCCACACCTACATGCCTTCTATGTTAACTAGATCAAGGCCATATATAATAGCCACAGAGGCCTATGTGGAAAGCCTAATTAACTTCATTTACCCCACTGTGTTTTAAAAGTCCTGTTCCCTGCAGACTTCCAAAAGTCCCAAAATAGTGGAAAGGGCTTTATTTATTCATCAGAGCAGCTCTGGTCTGCATTGACTTGGGTCACAGAGATGAACCAGATGGTGCTTGGTCTTGTGGGCAGTAAACAATGCACACTGAGTGTAAATAATCTGTAGGGGCCCAGAGTGGGCTCCTTACCTAACTGGGGGTCAGGAGAGTCTTCCTGATGTCTGAATTAGGTCTTAAGGATAGTCATAATGCAATATTAGGATAGTTATTTGATGCCCATCCATTTAATGTTAGTAGTTTCTTATTCGTTTTCTAGCACCGTCAAGCCAGCTTAATAGGCTTATATAATAGCCTTCATCATAAATGGCAGTAAATTCCACTTGCCCAGTGTTGGGTCATCTACAAAACACTTATACTCCTTGTCCTACTTGCTATCAGAAAAAGCTCTTCAAAACTGCTTTGTTTATATTCACTTATTTCTTATTTTGTACTTTAGCTAAGCTAAACAGTTTTAATTCTGATTTCTAACAAGATGATTGCAAAGCTTAATAATTAATTTTAGGGCCCTCCCTGGTGGCACAATGGGTTAGGAGGTAGCACTGCAAGCTGGCTGCAGCTGTTTCAATGCGAGTTCGATCCCTGGCCCCGGAGGTGATCCACATGGCACGTGGCCCTGGAGCATCCACATGGCGTGGCAGACCTCTCCTGTCTTGCCTGCTGCTCCCCTCAGCAGTGTACTTTGTTGATCTGCCTGTTCTGCTCCCCACTCTGACTCGGGTGAAGCCTCTCACCACCCCTGCACCTCTGGCCTGTACCCCAGTTCTGTATGCATAAATAAATAAATCTTAAAAAAAAAGAATTAAGCTTAAGAATTAACTTTGGAACTTACTCAAATTGCACTAACAGAGAACTATGTCAAGGCCTGGTTTCTGATCCTAATATTGCCAATATCTTCTTCTCTCTGGATCTCAGCATCCTCTATTATAAAATGGGCATGTGCAGGAAGTTTAGGAAGAGTGGCATGGTAAATCTCTAATATCCATTTCCTGCAATTCTAAAGCAATTCTTAAATTAATACTCCAGCCCATGCCTGTGTGGCAAGGCTCCTAAGCAGATGATTTAGGAATAAGAGCATAAAGCAAGCTCATTAACATAGCTGAGACAAAAACCATTCATTGCCCAAGTTAATCAGGCAGTAGTGGACAAAAGACAGTGTTCTGACATAGTTATTTTGACCCTGATTTTGTTTTGGTTAGTTGCAGGAAAAAATTAGATGTGGTAGAAATAATCAAGACAAGATAATATTGACAATGGTTAAAATTACAAATAAAAAAAACCAAAACCCTACACATAGTAAAATTCTATTATGGATGGAAAATCAAATTGAATTTCCCTATCTTTGTAGGCAGCATTGAACATTGCAAAGTTGATCCACAGGAAAATTCTACTTGGTAGGAATAATCAACACAAAAGTAAAACTGCCAATGTGTAAAAAGGACAGTTGTCTGGTGAAAGAATTGGACTTACAGTGGTAAACTTAATGTAGATGATGCACACCTGAAACTTGTATGTTATAATGCATTACTTCAATTAAAAAAGGCTTACTTATTCAGCCTATAGACAATGCTTTATGTAAATAAAGCTTTGTAAACCCATTTACAGTAACTTTTACCCTCATTTCTGCTCTCAACAGAGATTTCTGGTCTATAAATTAGAAACCAGTGCTTCAAGAATTCAAATATAAGGAGAATCTGTGTACCTAAAATATGTTCTAGGACTTTGATTTGAGTTTCAAGAATAACAAGGAGAAAAGGAGGAAATGAGTGTGGACAGATCAGGTAGAACATTCAGAGAAGAGGCAAAGAAAACTGAGAAAATTCTCCCTATTTACTGTTCTATTATGAATTGGAAGTGACCAGCAGTTTAATTAGTGGAAATGTTGAACTAACAGAGAAACCAGACCTTGTTCTGGACTACCACTGAGGGCAGTAGAAAGCCATGGAATACTTTTAGACAGCGCAGAGAGATTGATGGATTTGGAATTTATATATTTTTGAAAAGTCTTACAGCTTAAGAAATTATATGTCTCTTTTAAACACCTCAGGCAAAATGAGAATAAAAGTTATTTGAAATCTGATACTTTTCTCTCCAAGATAATTAGTAATATTTTCAGGAACCTGTTTTCTAAAATTTCTTTATGCTTACAGAGTTTTGTCTCAAATTTCACATGTATTGGGCTAAACATGTTCTAGATTCATACCCTCACGGTCCCCCAAGAACAAATGTAACTAGCGATTCATGTGGATGGAACTATATCATTACGTTAAATGGCTGCTTAGTACTGCATCGTTTGTATATATAATTATTTAACCAGACCCCTTTAGATGGATATTTACATTTCCCTCTGTAATCAACCTCCTATAACAACCTCGTGCATTCACTGTTTCCAAATGGTCCTCTTATCTTTTAAAGGTAAACTTAAAAGTAATGTAGCTGGGTCAAGAAGTATTCCCTTTTACGTTTGATTTCATGTTGCTATCTTCTCGTATATATATTGGTGCTGGAGTGAAATAATGGTAACGGGATGACGAACAGCGTACAGACTCTCACTTACGCCTATCCTCGGTGTCTTGGCATATCCCTTTCCTTATTCCTCTCTTTCACTTCTTTTTCTTAACATGGAGGAAGAAGTGAGAACTGCATCTCCCAGCATTTTGCAGGGACCACACTCCCTGGGAACTGTAGTATTGGGTCTGAGAAGGGTCCGGAAGAAAGGCAGGAGGTTGTGGAGCATGCTGGGAAATGTAGTCCCGCGGTCGGCAGAGGTGGGAGGGAATGTGGAGGGATTTGTGTGCGTGTGTGAAGAGGTTGAGGACACCGCCAACATCACCACTTGGGGATGGGTCCGCGGGACAACCTAACTTCCATTACAAGTGGTCTTTGAGTCGACAAAACTCGCCCGCGAACGGTTGTCTTTATCCCATTGTCCGTGAACGGCCAGGGCGCGGCCCGTCGCATTGGGCGCGCGGCGGGAGACGCAGGCCTCAGCAAGCAGGGCATGTCGGGAGTTGTAGTCTGGGCGCGCTGAGGCTGTGGGACGTGTCGTGGCGCAGCGCCGGCTCCTCCTTCCCCGCCCTTCTCAGCGGTCCCCCGCCCCCCTCCCTCCGCCTCCTCCTCTCTCGCCCGCAGCCGAGCGTCCCCTCCCCCCACCCGTCGGGCTCTCGGCGGCTACTGCAGAGAATTCAGAACCGAGTAGCTGAAGAGGAGGAGGAGGAGGAGGCTCCCGGTCCCTGCGCGCCATCCGCCACCTTCCTGGACACGGGCGAGGGAACGAGAGCGTCGCCTCTGTAGCCTCGGGAGAAGACAAGGGCATCGCCGCCTGAGCTGCCGACGCCGCGGTTTTCGCTTGCAGCAGCTCGCCGGTGAGAAGACCCTCCTTCCCTTCCCCCCCAGTCGACTCTCCCTGCTCCTGGGCCGGTGATACTGGGGGGAATGAGAGGGGTTGCTGATAGCACCGGGGAGGGTGAGAGGAAGGAGTTGAGGTCACGATGGAACCGCGGACTGGCAGGGGAGACTTGTCCAGATGCGGGGTGGGGTGAGGGTGGGACCCAATCAGGTTGGGGGGGGGGTGCGGCGAAGGAAGGGGACTTTTAATGGGGAATGACCCAACTGGGATTGGAGCGTGGGGTTGAGGGGTCAGGTGGAATTTGGGATGGCTTGGGGCGAGAAGGATGAAGAGATTTGAGTGGAATGGCTCTTAATGGGGGAGGGGACTGAGTGAGGGTGGTGATTTTGGGGTTGGCCTGGAGCAGTTGACAGCTTGGGATCTGAGCTGGGTGCTGGGTAGGAGGATGGTTTCAATAGATGGGATTGCAGGGTGGGTAGGATCCTGGAGGGTGTTAATTCGGGAGCGTGGAATTGGGGGTGCACCTAGGTTAGGCACGTAGAATTAGTAGGAGGTCCAGGTGAGGGGCTTGCTTGGTTTGAGACTTGAGCTTGAAGTGGGTGGTTGCTATCTGGGGGTGGTGGAATTTGTGGAGACTTAAGGAATAGCTGGGGTAGGAGAGCAGAGGAGATAGAATTTGGGGTTTTCGAGGCAAGAGCTTATGGAGGTTGGAATAGGAACTGGGGGGGGTGGGTCTTTCAATGAGGGGAGTGTGATAGTAAGCAGGCAGGAGAGGGCTAAATTAGATGTTAGGCCCAAAATGGGTGAACAAAGATTGAAATGGGGGGGCATAGTGTGACGGATTTAGGGTGACCTTAGAACCATGAAAGGGCATGGTGACTCTTTTGGTTTTGGGGGGGTGTCAAGGCAGAGGGCACAGATGACACCGTTGGGCTGGACTCACTAAAATAGTGACTAAAATAGTAAATGATGGTATCTTGAAGAAAATATTCCTTGGTCAAGGTGGCAGAGGGAGTTTGGAGGACTGTTTGAGGTGAACTGGTAGAAAGGAGAGGTAGTTGGTGATGGTAAGGGAGCAAGGGGCTATTTCAGGAGCAAGAAGGCTGGAGTTATTGTATGATGGGGCAGAGAAGAAGGAGAGTGGCAGTGACCAGTATTGGGAAGAAGTGGTTTGGATGATTCTGGAGAGAAAGGATTGGGGTGGCTTCCAAGAGACACAGAGGGTTAGGGGTTGGACTTAAATGGACAGCTTTGGAGACTGTGGTTTGTTTGTCAGTAATCAGAGGAGACTTTGAAAGGGACAGAAAAGGTACATGAAAGCTTTCATAAAGGATATATTAAGCTGTTAGTTTAATTTTTTGTTTTGTTTTGTTTCATTTCTACTAGTGTTAATATGTGGAAGAAAATCAACCACAGGGGAAAGTTGAAAATGGTTTAGTCAAGGTATAATTAAGGAGGGGAGAGGGGTGTCTTTTATTCTTCATACATTATAAAATCCTCCTATATGATGTCTCTGCCTTCTCCTTTCCATCCTTCCCCACGTGCATTTAAAAATTAGACCTGGAATTTGGAACTTAATAGATTTGAGAGCTTGATGTGGTTAAAGAAGCATTCTTTGCTTTAGAACTGATGAATGATACTGGAAAAGATGAGGCTGAGTTTATTTTTTAGTCAGGCAATGTGCATGTATGCAGAAAGAGCTTAGGCCTTTTTTCCCCTCTTAAAATTGATTGCTTGAAGACTCCATTTATTGGTGTCCTGGTTTGCAGGGCAATTAGGCCCATCATTGTATTGCAGGCTAATAATCCTGAGATGAATCTTGGCACCGCAGCTTTATGTAAACAGAGAGAAGACAGGAAATATGGAAATGTTATAAATATTCATTACTGAGATGGTTTGGTACCAATGGAATTTTTCATTTGATTCTCTTTTGACATTACTTGATGAGATTCAAATAATCGTACTATATTTTATAGATTAAATTTTCTAAAGGAATGCAGGTGGCCAGGAGTCTGTCATATGTGGATAAATAAGGATTATAGAATTAAAAAAAAAATAGGGGATGGTGTGAATGTGTGCACATTGCACTACTACAGAAACAATATCTTCATCTATTCATCAGAAATTTTATTTAAGTCTTAATGATTTCTCTGGAAGGTAGAAGAGATGTGAATGGAGGAAATATCTTTAGGGAACCAGTTTTCTGGATTTAATTGCATTAACTTGATTTATTAAGCATGAAGTGACTGTTGATTCAGAGCTCAGACAACAAATGGGGAGGGACATAAAGAATATCAAACTGGCCCCAAATCATATATTTTTTCTTGTTTACACCTAGGTGTTTAGCTTGTTAACAAACCATTTTCTTTGATTTTCACTGTTAAAAACATACAAATATTCAATACTTAGAATACTCCTTCCTTTTTTTTTATATTTCCAAAATGGGCAGACTGATCCTTGGAACTGAAAGTGTTTCATTATCAGGAAACTTCGTGTATTACAATAAAAATCAGGTTTGAACCGTAATTTGATAGGTGTATAGTCCAACAAATGCAAGCATTTCTCCTCATAACTTTGCTGTGGTCCAGACATTGCTTCTGTGAATCTGCAGATTTGATGTAGAGATAGGATAACTTATATTCAAACCCCAGCTTTTGAAAACTCAAAATAAAAAGTAAATCACCTGGGAGAATTGTTTTGGTGGATTTTCCCCTCTTACAACCATGGTTACCTATGCAGTGGAAATGTGTGTTAAGTGTTTTTGTATCTTTACCTCATTTGATTCTCTACATATTCTGGTAAGAAGGGGAGAGCAGTTGCAGGTATTGTTAAACAGAGACCTGGGTGGAATGCATGTGAATTTAGGGCTTTAGAGTCCTGGGTTGAAATCCCCTATTCACCACTGGTTAACTGTTACTAAAAAAATCTTTCATAGTCATTGAAAGGTGTATTGTAAAATCATTTCATACTCAAGAATCATGTCTTTTAGATCTTGACTCTTTTCAGCACACAACACAGTCATGGGTTCGTAATAGGTAGTCAATCAAATGTTTAGGTAAATAACTTACAGACAAACAGATAAACCCCCAAAACAAAACCTTTCAGACATAGTGGTTATGGTTGCATAACATTGTGAACCTATTTAATTTCATTGAACACTTAAATATGCTTAAATGGTAGCAAAACAAAACCCTTTTATAAATTCACAAAACTGTCAAGGAGAACAAATCAGCTCATGTCTTGAAATTACTCTGTTCTCAAAATGGTATATATACATGAAATATTTGTTCAATATTTATTTACTTAATGCCTGCTACAAGGCAAAGGAATGAACAAAAAACAGTTGTCAAGATGCTTTCAGTGTCATGGGAGAGAGCCAATTTTAATTTATAAGAAAAGTGAGGCAAAACAATTAGTTAAAAGTAAGGTTTCTGGGCCCTCCCTGGTGGTGCAACAGGTTAAAGCACAGCATTAGGAAGTTACCGCAGCCACTGTAGCACAAGTTCAATCCCCAGCCAGGGCAGTGACCCATATGGTGTGGCATACCTCTCCTGGCCCACCTGCTGCTCCCCTCAGCAGTATATTTCAGTACATCTACCTGCCTGTTCTGTTCCCCACTCTGTCTCTGGTGAATCCTTTCACCCCTTGCACCTCTGGCCTGTACCCCAGTTTGTATGCATAAATAAATCGTAAAAAAAAAAAAAGAGTTAAGGATTCTAAAGTCTGTCCCCTGTTTGTTACTAGCTGGTGACCTTGGCATAAATTTGGCATAAGAACTAATCTCATAGGGTTGTTTTGAGGATTAGACAAAATAATTCATGGAAAGCATTAAACACAGTGTGTTACATAGTATAAGTTAGAGACATTTAATTGCCATGATTATATATTTTTACCTTTGCAACTGTATGCAAATAGAACCATGGTAGTATTCTGTGACTTGCTTAATTCTTATTTCTTCTACTTCCTTTTTAAAGCTTTAAAAAAACCTTTATTTTTCCACCATTAAAATAACATAGGATCATAGTAGAAATTTGAAATGATAAAACAGTTAAAGGAAAGCAATTCTGAAATTCCCATTACCCAGCCACATACATCATACATATGCTGAGTATATAGACACTCTAGATAGCAAGAGGAAGATAGTTTGCATATAGAGATGATCATGTTACCTATGATAAGGATCTTTATATTTGGAAATAGGAATGGGAGGGTCACAGGCCACCTTTGTGAACTGTGAAATGGTGCTGTTTCAGTGCATTTATCTCTTAGGCAGAAGTTCTTTATTTACCAGACACTAATAGTTTATTATACCGGCTTAGAGCTTCAAGTCATGTTTAGGCAAGTCACTTAGCTATTTTGCTCAGAACTTTTGTGCATCTTTCTTTTTTGCAGAAAGGTAACGTGGTACACTGGTCCTCACCTGATTGTGCAGGAGGGCTACTATCTGATGTAGAGAGTGCTGCGAATAGAAAATCCTGTTATATATACCTAAACTGTCTAATAGAGATTTGAAGTACAAATGCATTAATAATATGTTATATCTACAAATAAACTTTACTTATCTGTAAAATGGGACCTAAATAAATGTGAAACTACAAAAAATTTAAATTGTAAAGGATTTTATAAATGTTACTTTTTTTTTTCCTTTTTCTAGTTTACAAAACTAAAATCAGGGCCTCTCACAGAGTGGTAAAAAAAACTTGCCCTATTTGATTAATTGCCTTTTTGAAGAGTTCTCCCAGTGGAAGAGGGAATACATGACATCCTTTCACAGTTTCTCCCTTGAAACTTGAAGCTTGTTGGGTATGGTGGTACAGAGAGGGTATTAGAGAACTTTATCTCTCAGTGAATTTATGGAACCTGGTTTCACATTGACTGTTCTGGGTAGCTCAAAATGAACCAGTTGAGGTTTTATTGAAGTGGAGAATGCAGTATACAATTTTGCATTCCATTGTTCTGACAATTATAGTCATTTTTCATCTTAGTTTTCTACATGTAACATTACAGAGACCCTGGAGTGAGATTAATTATTTGTGTGTATGTAGGGGGGTGATAACCCTATTGTTGGGTTGCTGTGTGGCTTAAATGATATAAGAAGTATAAAGAACCTGGAACACTGGCACATGCATAGTTTGTGCCTAATGTGGTTGCTACTAGTACTATTTTTATTTTAGGTTATGAATTGTTTAGAACTAATTATTCCTCCAAGCTCTTCTTTTGCTATTCAGTATTTTCTCACTCATTTTATACTTGGAATATTATCATAAATAAAGCCAAACAAAGAATGTAAATGTGCAGCTATAATACATTCTAAGGCCAAGGCCAGAAGCCAGTAGTCTTACATGTGACAAATTTGTCTAAGACATCTGATCAACAAATATCCATTGAGTGATTATTAAATGACAGTAAAGAGACTCTGGGAGTATGGGAAATTAAAATTCCCTGCTCTCAAAGAACTTTAGTCAATCTAGTGGGAAGTTACATGTCACATGTAACTGTAGCGTACTGTGGTGAATGTTGCAGTGTGTGGGCATGGACAAGGGTCCTGGCAGGATAGAGGTTGACTTGGCCTGACCTAGATCTGTCTAGGGGAGCAGGGACATGCATAGAGGAGTTAATCCTTGAGCTGAGACCTGAAGGTAATCTGGATGTACTGAGGAAGGAGAGTTAAGAATGACTTATGTTGTTATTGACACAGGCTTCCTTGATTGTTCCCTTCCAGTGTTTTATCACTTTTAAAAGGCTTTCTAGCATGTGTTCCTGCTATAAAATCAAATAAGGAAATTCCCAAACATGCTGTACTGTCAAGCAGCTGTTTTTTCCATGCTGTGCCTTCCCCCTGGAAAAACTTCTCCTTATTGAATTCCTTAATCTTTCTTCTGTCCATGAGATAAGTTATACTAATGGACATATTTCATGATTTTAGATCTTTCCAGTTTGATTTTTAGTAGGGAGAAACTAACTGAAATTTAAAAAGAGATCTTAATGTTTCTGCTTTCTCAATAAATGCTGATAAATTCTGATTTCTCAATAAATGCTGATACTCCTTAGAATTGGCCCCTTAGTTCATAGAACTTTTTTTTTAAGATTTATTTATTTGTGCATACAGAACTGGGGTACAGGCCAGAGGCTCAGGGTCAGCGAGAGGATTCACCAGAGCCAGAGTGGGGAGCAGAACAGGCAGATCGACGAAGTACACTGCTGAGGGGAGCAGCGGGC
>NW_004567116.1:38498014-38529520 GCF_000260355.1 Condylura cristata | reverse complement strand
AAAAAAAAAAAGTGGCACTAAGGCCTACAAGACATGGGAAGGGAACAATTAAGGAAGATTGTGCAAATAACATCTTGGGCTTTAACTGCTACCTATATGCTGATACCTCTTAAATCTGTCTCTAGCTTAGTGCTTTCTACTTGAGCTCCAGACTTGCATATCTCACTGGGTACTTGCCACCCATATTCAGTCATTTTGGTGATCTTCAAATTCAGTGATCCAAAAGAGAGTTCATTTTCCCATCTACTTCTGGCCTTGCCCATTTTGGCCTTTCTTCCTTCCCCCCACTAGAGGAGTTAAAACCCTCTATTTCTGCCATTTTGTTCCAACTTAAAACACTATGATTCTATCCATCCTTTCAGTATACAAATCTGTGCCACTGGTCTTTTCTTTACCCTTATCTCTCATAGCCCAAAATAAATCATTTAAAATATTTCTGAAATTCATCTTCTGTTACTTGGCTCAGACCATAATCTCATTTGCTGGTTTTTGTATCACTCTTCTAGTAAACCATTCTTCTATCCAATAGCCAGAACATTTACCCAATAGGTGTATATGTCTGTGTCATTCTTCTCCTTAAATCCCTTCATTGGCTCTAAAGTCTTAAGCTCCTTAGCCTGACATGCTAGGTCTTCTATCACCTGTCTTTATGTCTCCTGCCAGATCTCCTATCACTGGTTATACTACGCAGCTTGCAGTTTCTGTAGATATCTTGCAATTTCAAACTATTGCTTGTGTTGTTTCTTTAACTCATCCCTCTGAGTGGGAAGCATATCCTGTATAAAACTTTTCAGAACCTTTAGGGTTGTCATTAAGTTTCCCCATTTTGTTCTCAGGGAGCATTTTTTGTATGTCTCTTTCATAGTACTTGACCTGTTCTAGGAAAAATTAACTTCTTGTCTGCTCATTCTCTAAGTCTTGGGGGTCTCAGGGATTGTGTCCTAGTCATGTTTATAGTCCTAGCTCCTGGAAGATGCCTTGCAAATAGTGAGTGATTACTTTTAAACTGAACCTAGTAAGACTGGATAACAAACCAGTAGTGTGATATTCTAATGAGGATTAAGACCATATGTATTTTTCTATGTGTGCATTTTTATTTACTTAGCATGGAATTTAGAATTTAATGGGATTGATAAAGACTGGTGATGAAGATGTATAGTATATGGTTCAAAAACAGAAGACAGCAAGATGATGTATTCAAGGGTGACAAATATTTCTGTAAAAATTATTGTAGGCTTTGAAGGCCATATTCAGTCTCTTTTATTTCTTCTCCTTTTCTTTCTCCTCTTCTGCCCCAGCATTCCCTTCTTCCTTCTCCTTGGCCGACTTCCTTCTCCTTCCCCCCACATTTCATTCTGAGACCATAGGCAAGTGGGCCACAGCTTGCCAACCCCTGGTATAGTATCAAAATTAAACTTGTGTTGCAGAATATTGAACAAAGAAACTAAAATAATTTCATATTTTGGATTTATTTATTGTAAAATTTAACTCCTTGGCAACTATGCATATTTTTGGTGTTGAAGACAGAATCTCTTTTTGTCAAACTGCTTCTTTATTATCTAAAAGTTTACCATTTTATTAAATGAGCCATTGAGCACTGTATGAAAATGCTCTGAGGACCTTTTGGTGCATAAAACTCTTAAGTCAGTGACCCTCCGTCCTCCTCTTAAGCAGGTATCTGGGTCCTGTAGTTATGTTGTGGATTGTGCTTTTTCTTTAGATACCAGTATTTTGAAGGAACCCTTGACTGACATATTTTTCACAGTAAATTTAAAGCCTTGTCTAACACAGATTTTGATCTTGATTTGGCTTCTGATCAGGTTCTTCAAGCTTAGCAGTTTCTGCTCATATTTTTTAGCCTGTGTTTTACGACTTTCTACGTGTCCTAGTTTTCTTTCTTTTTTAACATGTCCTAGTTTTTTAATGTTTTTCACTCTTCTATTTATTTTGAGTTGATAGCAAAACCTATCTATAAATATAGTTGCACTATTTATACTTCTGCAAATATTTTATTTGATTTACAATGCCTGGTTTGGCCATGTTGCATTATTTTCATTAAAGATGACGAAGCCAAGTTACTTGAGGGTAATTTGGCCATCAGACTAGAAGGAATGATGGAACAACAAAGAGGATTTGAATGTCTGGGTAGGCAATATATATGTAATGGGTGGTTCTTTCCCTTATAATTTAGTCTTCACATTTACACTACATAGAACGTTGTGTCCATTTACAGAAGAGGAAACTGAAGCAACTGATTCTTGCATTGACTGAGTAGCTTATATTTGATTACATAGCTACTAAGAGAAGAGCAGCTTGTATTAAAAATTTTTATCTTCCTTGGGGCCTCCCTGGTAGCGCAGCAGGTTAAAACTCAGCACTATGAAGCTAGCAGCAGCTGCTTCAGCCCCAGTTTGATCCCTGGCCAGGGAAGTGACCTGCATGGCACAGCAGACCTTTCCTGTCTCACCCACTGCTCCCTCAGCAGTGTACTTCATCAATTTGCCTTTTCTGCTCCCTACTTTGTCTCTGGTGGATTCTCCCACCACTTCTGCACCTCTGGTCTGTACCCCAGTTCTGGATGCATAAATCAATAAATCTTTAAAAACAAACAAAACAAAACTGTTTTCTTCGCTGCTTCAAATTTTTACTATACTATCCATAAAACTCTGATTTTAAACTCTTAGATCAGTATGTTTCAATCTGATTGGACCTGTACTATCTTGACTGAACTATAGAATAACCCAAGAAGCTATTTAAAATGAAAAAAAGACATGCCACAGGTTTATTCTGACTAGTGAGTATACGACAGATGTATATTTATATGGAAAATATAAACTAAAAAGAAATTGCAATAGGATATGTAAAAGAGTACACAACAAGTGTAACCAGCACTCAGATCAAGAAAGGGAACATTACTCTTCCGAAAGTAGCTATATTCTTAACTCTGGTACTATGTTTGTTTTTTTCCCCCTGTTTATGAGCTTTGATTAAGTATTACTACCTTACTGAACTCAACTTTGTGAGATTCATTTATGTTCTGGAGTGTAGCAGTAGTTGATTTTGCTTGTTATTGTATAGGTATAGTTATCAAATATTGTAGTGCTTTTTTTTTTTTTTTAAAGATTTATTTATTTGTACATACAGAACTGGGATACAGGCCAGAGGCTCAGGGGTGGTGAGAGGCTTCACCACAGACAGAGTGGGGAGCAGAACAGGCAGATCCACGAAGTACACTGCTGAGGGGAGCAGCGGGCGGGTCAGGAGAGGTCTGCCCACGCCATGTGGCCACCTCCGGGGCAGGCGGGAATCGAGCTCATGTGGAAGTGGCTTCAGCTTCTCAGTGCAGCGCTTTAACCCGCTGCGCCACCAGGGAGGGCCCTGTAATGCCTTTTTAACTAAACAAAGTGCTCTGTTTATGGATTATAAGTATCACCATTTATTGTATTAAAACTATGAAATGTTAGTATTCATTGATTTATTAAAAACAACTGTATTACCCCAAGCCAAAAAATTGCAATAATAATATTACATATTTTTCCAAGTCTTTTACCCTCTGATTATATACTAGCTTCTTTTTGCATTCAATCTATTGGAATTTGTTGTTTTTTTAGTGGTATATAAAGAAAATCCAGTTCCACATGCATAGAGAAGGAGAAATGTTTTAATTTCCTTTTTGGATTATTGTTGGTAATTTTTGGTAATACACCAAGACTTGACAACTGGTAGCTTTAACGGCCCTTGATCTTATAGAATCTGAAACTGTATCCATAGCCTTTTCATGCTCTTGTTATGAAAAACAATGTTTTTCTATATTAAATCTATGTTAAAATCCATTGGTCCATTTTGTACTTTTGTGGCATTATGCATTGGTCATTTGAAAAGTTTTGGTTCACTGAGTTATGTGGATCTTTAAAATGTTGATATGTTTTATTATACAATGTCAAAAAATGACATTTGTTCGTATTACCACCAATCATCTCAGACAAGTCTTTTCTAATTTTCTCTTGAAAGCTCAAATTTTATCACTGGCAACAAAAACTGACAGTTGTTTTCCTTGAAGTGACAGCCTCACATTGTTCATTTTTGAAAAAACGTTTGCCAAGCAACGAATAATCATAGTTTGTCTGCTAGTCAGTCTTTCAAGTAAAAATGGTGTTTCCTAAAAAAGAGCTCGTTCACCTTGCAACTCAATTGCACAAGTGCTTTAATGCTTTTCCTTGAGACAATTCTTGTACTTTGATATGCAAAAGTGTTTTATGTGCCTTTCCATTTTATTGTGGAATATTAAAAAGATGTGTAGTTAAGTATTGAGATTTAATAGAAATAATGTTATAGCTTCATCAAGAACATTCTTGAATGAAACTGAAACTAATTTTTTTCTTTTGGTGTCACTATGAAGATAGCAATGTCACTACCTTGATTCAATACGAGATGGCATATTTCAATTTATTAATATGATTATGTTTCCAGGATTTACTTTTATTTCTTACTGGGAAAATAAGTGATTTTGTTAAGCCTTTACTAAAAATAGCATTTTGAAAGACAGTGTGGTTTTTCTGTGGTTTAGTAGGACCAAAACACTTTAGAGTTGAGTAGTTTATAACTTTGTCAGGATGTTAGAAATCATTGGGGTTGCTGCTTATTCTTCATTACTTAGTGGTGAAGGAAAGTTATGAAGTAGCCTTCAGAGAGCATGCATCACTGTGTGTAAGGTGGTTTTTTAGGTGTTGTCAGTCTTTCTATCCTTAATCTGGAGCCTTTATAGTAGAAAAAGAAAAGATGCAGATGGAGCCAGTCAAGTAATCTTGTCTGATGACTCATTTTTCACTGTGATTGACAAGAGAATGGAGGATATGAACTAGTAAGCCCTAGTACTGAGCATTATTTTACCTTCTAGCTGCTGTTCTTATATAGCTTGGAACCTTAGTTCTAGGAGGAAGAGAGTTAACATTTTTTTATGTGCTTACCTAGTGCCAGGCCCTTTATGGGTGTTATGTTGTTGAAACTCAGTTGTCCTGTAGGGTGGTCATTGTTACTTTTATTTTACACAGAGAAAACTTAGGTGCAGGATGTGGAGCCAGCTCAGGCCCACCACCAATTAGTAACTGAGCTAGTATTTATCCCCAGACTTTCCTGCCTCTGATGCTTATTAGTGCTCTTTCCTATGTGTTGTACTGCCTTTTAAGCACAGTGTTTCTTGATTACTTGAGTCAAATGAGGTGAGGGCAGTTTTTACAGAGTATGTTAACATAATCTCTTTGAGCTACAGAGTAGATTGATGCTACAGTGTTGCACACTAGGGTCTGGATACCATTTGTTGCTATGTTGCTATGGGAAATGTAAACAATAAAGTCTATAAAATTATTTAAATAATTTGGATATTTAGGAATCTTAAGAGATTTGGTGTAATGAATTTTCCTTGGTTAACAGTCTCCTAACAGGTGGGAAGTAGATCTGTTTTACTCTTCTTTTTCCCTTTACTACTTGTGAGGTTTTTAGGTAGATTACTTCACTATTTTATGCCTCAGTTGTTTTTAATCTTTAAAAAGGAAAGGGCAGTGTGACCAGCACATAATTTTTGAGGATTAGATGAAACAGTTCATATACTTACCACAATGACTGGCATATATTTAAATTACCCAGTAAATGATAGCTACTACTCATATTGTCCTTCTTATAGAATAAAGTGTGTGACATACTGTCTTTTAACATGTGAAGAAGGGACAGTGTTTGGCTTAAAACATTTTTATTAAGGCCTAAAGCATTGTGTTGAGATGAGGCACAGGTTTCTTAATTTCTTGTACAAGGCAGTAAGTTCTGAATCCTCCCCCGTTCTCTCTGCAGCATCATTCATCTTTTCTCTCTCCTTCCAGCTTCCACATGTTACCTGTAGTATTGCTGGTGTACATGCAGCAATAATGCTTGAGATGTGCCTTGCCCCTTTATTTAGTGTCTTTGTACATGCTTTTCTCTGGGCGTGGGTATCTCTTTGTAACTCTTAATTGGACACATGCTCCTCCATCTTTGAGACTTGGCTTAGGAGTTTACCTTTTCTGGAAAGCTTCCCTTAACTTGAGTTGAACTGTCTTATCTCTGGGTTGCTTTATTGTGGTTGATTTATTTGTCTGGTTGGTCTCCACTACTTGCAGTGGGCAGGGATTGTATGTAGTCATTCTTTTATTCTCAAAAGCCCCTTTTGGAACCTGTCACAACATAGTCGACAGAAAGGGCTTGTTGAGTGAATTCATAGGTCCAGACTGTTAGCATCCATAATTCGTTCTTACTCCATATTGTTCTAGGCTAAGTTTAAGAAAAATGGCTTCTCCTTTTTGGCCATTGCCTCCTGCCCACCTCCCTTTTGTTTTCACTCTGCTTCAGTCCATTTTCATGTAGCATCTTCTGTTCTTTACCCATAGCTGGGTCAGTGGAACTATGTATATAGTAGACATGATATTCAGAAAAAACTTGATTTGTGACCAAGCCTGGAAATCTCACTTGGAATGAATTAAAGTCACATTGATCAGCAGAAAAGTTGTTATCTAAAGATTGCTATTATAACTTGTTTCTTTTCTCTGTTTTCAAGTTTCTCTTTGTTAACTTTTTGGTCAACTTTAACTTTTAGATAGTGTAAAGTAGATGCTACAAAACTTTATTTTATCAATAGATAAATATGTCTTGTGCATTTGGCTTTTGAACCTAAGTAGGTTTTGATTTATCTGTTACAATGTATAGCTCAGACTTTTTTAAAATGTGGGTTTTTTTATGACTGCCCTATTAAGACCTTAGTAGTCCTTGACAAGTAATTTAAATTATGACTTTTCAAAAATAATTTGTTGGATAGCCTTCGTAGCAGGCAAAAGTAATCATTTATACATGCATTCATTTAGTTGAGATGGGTGTCAGAAATTCTTAGGTTGGTTCTGATGATGCTGAGAGATGAGTGAGATGTGGCCTGTGTCTCTAAGGAGCTCCCAGGTGCAAGAGAAAAGTATAAGCAAATTTATTACAGTTAAGTGTATTGCAGGGGGTAGGGTGTTAATACCCTTTTTCAGGGAAGAATTCTTGGAGCTGTGCACACCTGACTTTATATGTAACAGCAGATTAGTTAGGTGTATGTAAGATTTTCCATGTCGAGTCAGAGGAACTGGTTTTGAACCTGACTTAACTGTCTTTGGTTAAGATGTTTGAGCACTATATATCTCAGTTTTGTCCCCATGTAAATAAAGTATAATCATGTCTATTTTTGTAAGTAGTTGTTAAGATTTAATACATGAACTCCAAGAATGTGTTATACTATTAACATCTTGCTTTCTGTTATTTTTTTATCCATTGACAATAGTATTTTGACAGATTGGAACATCAGTTTTCTTCCTAAACCTGAAATGAATGAGGAAATACCTAGGTTATAGTAATGCATAGATGTAATTTATAACTACGAACAATGTGAACATCATGCATTAAGGGCAAAGAGTTTTAAGTCCAGAATCTATGAAACTTTGGTTCTGTTCTGTTATGGAAGATAGTGTTTATAATACTTAAGGTATGGTTTCTGAAAAATACTGAGTGTGGTTCTGAGAGGCTTGTTTGGCAACAAGCTGAATTGGTAAAAGTTCTATTTCTTATCAGAAAATTCTGTGCTACTATGAAAAGTTATTTAACATTTCAGAATTGCATTTTCACCATCAATTAAACAACAAAAAAGCTACTTTGTAGACAGAATTAGAGATAAATTGAGTAAACATACTTGATTATATATACTCAAACACACCACTAACCTTAATCAGTTAAAAGTTTCATTTGTATAATATTTAATTTTTTCCTCTTTCACTGCACTAGACTTCTTTAGAGGAACTTGCTTTAAGTAATAGAGGGGGACAGTTTATCACTTGTGCTGTATCAACACCGAATATTTTGCTGAGTTCTTCAAGTTTATTCCACAGAGTTTATTCTTCAAGTTTAAACTCAACTTTCACATTTACTGACTGACTTATGACTTTCAAAGTTAAAAGTTACTCTTTCTCTAATTTACTATAGTCATCTAAGAGATGGAGGTGTAGTATTTATAGTATATAGGCGTTGGGATAATTAAATCAGATAGTTAGGTGACGTGTTTTTTGGGCATGTGATTTTAATAAATGGTAGATTTGTTACATTACTTTCATTTTATCAGTGAGGAATTGAACCCAGATTTAGCAAATTGACTAGATTCACTAGTAAGAACCAAGGATGGGATTCAGTCCAGGGTTGTGTGGTGCTAAAACCTTTACTTTTTATCCTTTTACCAGGATACATTTTGTATACAATTGAATTTGTATGGAAATTACTCTGAAGTGCTGTGGAGTATTTGCAAACAATTTGTTACTCTACAAACTTTCTTGTAGTGATGTTTTACTAATAGTTTACCTAAACTCTGACCTTGCTTCAAGTATGATCAGATAGAATTTAAGGGCAGATATTCTGGGGACATGGTCAGTGGTTAATGGGAAAAAAAATCAAGCAAACTAGTGGGCCACCCCTACTCCTCTCCCTTCCCATAGCTTTATTCAGATAAAATTATTAAGCAATAAATGATACAAATTTAACGTACAGTTTGCTAAGTTATCACACCTTTATACACCTGTAAAACCATCATCACAATTCAGATAGCAAATACATCTATCATATCCCAAAAGTTTCCTGGGGGACCCCTATGCATTATCTTCCTTCTACCTTTTTCTAAGCCTCATCCAAGCAACCATTGCTATTTCTACTACTATAGATTAAAAAGTGGCTGAGTTTGCCATTGCATTAGTTGGATGACTTTGAGAATCTTAATTTACTCATCTATAAAAGTGATTTTATCACTTTTTCAAAGGACCATGAGGAAGATAGGAAGTTTAACAGTGTAATCTAAAAAGGGGGAGGGTCCATGTTCCTCCCCCACCTACTGAAGGGTGGAGCTGAGCATGTAGAAATTAAAAAGGCCTGGGAGAGGAGACTTAAGTCTGCAGGATGCAGATGGAGCATAGAGACATGTGACGACAAAGCCATGACTGCTTCTCAGCCTTGGATTTGCACCAGGTACTTGGGGGAATATTGAAAGGAAATTTCGTGGCATTGAGACAGACACTTGGCGGAAATGTGGGTGAGAGATGGGAGGGGAGGCTGACAGTGGCAACCTAAACCTCAACTTCTATAATACTTGATTTTGCTCCCTTTACTCCAGTCTTGCCTGGCCCCTTCTGCCTCTTTCCTGTGGTTCCCTGAGAAAATCCCTTAGATTTTGGGGAAGCTTTAGGGCCTCAGTGGCTCCATTTGGGCCAACCCTGTTTGGTTGGGCACTTACCCACAAGGAGGTGGGTAACTTTGGGGGTATTATTGGGAAATTATTATCCTCTCTTCTCTCTCTATGCATACTAATTCTACTAAAGTTCTTTTGCACTAAGAATATGCTCTAACCCAGTTAGAGTGTGCAAGTTTCGGGGTCCCAGATGCGCCTCTTTCTGACCAATACCAGGAACAATGAACCTAGCATGGAGCCTGATTAGAGCAGGCCTTCAGTCCCTGGAAGCCAGTATTACTAATCTAGATTTCAGTTGGGGTGCCAAGTACATTGAACAGTACTAAGCTCCAGAATGCTTTCTAATACTGAGACCTCCTTTACTTTCCTACTTTCAGTGTTTTTGAAACAGGAAAGTTTAGATTTAGGCAATCTGAGGCCCTAAAGGATGTTCTGATACTACTTTCTTCCTTCCTCCATGCTTAGTGTTCCATATGCTATTAATTATGAGCAGATGTTCTTCATAAATAAGCAAAGACCTCCACAGCAGATTTTTGAGTTCTTTATGCCTGTGTTTAAGTCTGGCATTGTTATAAAGCTGCATAAGCAATAAGCTTATAGTTAAGAGTTCAGGGTTTTAGTTTCCATGCTGCCTTGGGCAAACCATAACATCTTCTGAATCTTAGTTTTCTCACCTGTAAAGTCAGGAGGGTCATACTACACAAAGTTGTTGAGAATTTTGAAAATGAATTGTGTGATGAAGTCATAGTTCATCTGCATCATCCTGTGACTTCATGCAGTATTAGAATTTTGTAAAAGGTCCAGGTAGCACATTTAAAGTTGATATCTTAGGGTTTTTTTGTTTGTTTGTTTTATTAGGTGTTAGGTATTATGGGTGTGGGGGGAGTAAAAAACACAGGTTCAAAGTGTTAGAATTTAAAGTCAGAAACTAATCTTAGTTTACTAACTGTGGCCTTGGGCAGTTTCTAAACCTTAAATTCTCATTTATCCATAAGGGATATCTAGCCTGCTTCAGAGGGTTGATGTAAAGGTTAGAAAAAATGTGTGTACAGTGTTTAGCATATGACAGATACCCGGTCATAACTAATTTCCTTCCTTTCATTCCCAAAATTGGTAGATTGTGGAGTTACTGAGGATTACTTGCTTATCCCATTCCATGGTTCAGTTTGGCTGAGTTTGTTAGGTAGTGTCTCAAGTTTCCCATTTCAGTGCATAAATGAAGTTTGAAGTTTATGATGTTATTGTAAAGGGATTTTCTTTTTCTAATAATGGTAAGGGCTGATGCCATACTTTCGTACTTCTCATCAATCCTCATTGCTATGGCTGGAGGTAGTTTGCATTGTGGGAGCCAGGGGAACCAGGGACATTTTCATGTCTCATCTGTCTATGTTTATTTGGTTTGGAGAATTGTCTAAAGATTCTTAGTGAATAAAGTACATTTACTGAGTTCAGATTCTTTCTCCCCCCACAAGCCCAAGAATGACCTAATGGGGAAAAAACAAATAGGAAAATGTGGGGATAATTGTTGAGTTCAGCTTTTAAAGTTGTAAACTCAGGTTCTTTGAATTTGGGGGCAGTGGAGAGTTGATTTCTCTTTGCCCCCTTCCCTTCTATAGTGTTTACAGCTCAACACAAAGGAGCTTTAAGATGGAGGTCTGCATTGTAATTTCCTAGAAATTGCTGCTTCTGGTAACTACTCATTCAATTCGCACCTCTTTGCTGTAGTGGATGAAACAATGGGGACAATAAAGCCATTTATCTGATAGCCATAGTCTCAATGGGATGTTTGTTTTAATAATGGTATAATTTGCAGGGCTCATAAATTGTGATTTTTATTCTCATGGAAATAACTGCCCAGTGGTATTTGGATTCTCAGGTCTCCTGTAGTGGATAATTTCACTAACATTCTGGCTGACAATTCCCTTTATTCCAGACTTCATTTTAGATTGTTCAGGCTGGTTGGGTAATTAGCCCAGTGCAGATCCAATTTTCTTTAGTTTGGAGCTAGCAGGTGGTTACTAGGTAACTGAAGATCTTCTGAAGGGGGAAGAAAGTCTGCTTGGGGATTCAAGGCAAAATAGCTAGGTTTGAATTTGATTGTCAGCTGAGATTTTTTTTTTTATAAAATGTTTTTTAAAAGGTTTAGTCAATGCAAAAATACCTGGATGGAAAAAAAATTCAGTCATCTGAATATTTTCCATAGTGTCAAGGATTCTGTTATATTTAGAAAATCATATTTTTGAGTTTTTAAATTTCATGTACATGTTTTTGCTGGTAATAATCTGCAGAAGGCAAAAAGTGATAATAGCTACTATATTTTAGATGTTGCCCCAGGCATTTTAATCTTTAAATCTTAATTAAAATCCTAAGAGGTGGGTATTGTTTCTATTTTGCATAAGCAGAAAGTTATGTTCAGAGAAATAATCAAATAAGATATCTCAGCTATTAAGAGACCATTTAACAGATTCAATGCTTATACTAGGGTTTTTATTTTTTTATTTATTTATTTATTTATTTATTTTTTAAGATTTATTTATTTGTGCATACAGAACTGGGGTACAAGCCAGAGGTGCAGGGGCGGTGAGAGGCTTCACCAGAGACAGAGTGGGGAGCAGAACAGGCAGATCTACGAAGTACACTGCTGAGGGGAGCAGCGGGCGGGTCAGGAGAGGTCTGGCTCGCTATGTGGTCTCCTCCGGGGCAGGCGGCAGGCGGGAATCGAACTCATGCAGAAGTGGCTTCAGATTCTCAGTACTGTGCTTTAACCCGCTGCGCCACCAGGGAGGGCCTATTTTTAAGATTTATTTATGCATGCAAGAACTGGGGTACAGGCCAGAGGTGTGGGGAGGGGGTGGTGAGAGGATTCACCAGAGACAGAGTAGGGAGCTGAACAGTCAGATTAACTGAAATACACTGCTGAGGGGAGCAGCTGGTGGTTCAAGGGAGGTCTGCCATGCCATGGGGGTCACTTTTTTGGCCAGGGATGGAACTTGTGCTACAGTGTCTGTGAATAGCTTTATAGTGCTGTGCTTTTAACCGGTTGTGCCACAAGGGATGGCCTCATGTTAGGCTTGTAACATGTCGTTATTATAAGACATTGTGAAGGTACAGTAAAGTTTCTTTTAAGCTTTAGATACTACAGCAATTGGCTTAGTAATATACGTGAATTAGTACTTATCAAGTGTATATATCTAATTTTTCTTGTCATCTAATTTTATTTTTAAAGATTTATTTATTCATGCATATAGAACTGAGGTACAGGCCAGAGGTGCGGGGGCCATGAGAGGATTCACCAGAGATAGAGTGGGGAGCAGAACAGGTCGACTGACAAGTACACTGCTGAGGGGAGCAGTGGGCGGGTCAGGATAGGTCTGCTGTGCCATGTGGGTCACCTCCGGGGCGGGGATTGAACTCGTGCTGAAGTGGCTTTAGCTTCTTAGTGCTGTGCTTTAACCTGCTGCGCCACCAGGGAGGGCCTTGTCATCTAATTTTGCATTATATCAGTAAGATACATGGAGCATTTTCATTATCTTATAACAATTGTGGGCTCTCTGTTTTAAGAAGCCTTTAAAAGGCACCAAACCATGGTAGTATAGTCACCAGAAGTAACCTCAGGCTTGGAGTTTGGGGGCTGGGATTTAAAATCCTTTTTACTACAATTTACTGGGTGATCTTGGGTAAGCCTTTAAACCCTCATTGACTAACATTTAGACCTTGGAGAACCCTCATTGTGCTCATCTGCAAAACAGGAATTTGATACCCATGTAGGTTAATGTATGTAATAGTGTTTAGTGTTTAAGCCTATAACATAATAGAGTGTCAATAAATGTTGCTTCCTTCCCTCCCTGCCCCCCCACCCTTGTTTTTCTATATTAGCAGAGTAAATGGTTTTACTAGAAGTTGGAGACTTTTCTTAGTAGTAATCATAGGGAAGCTGCTGGTTGTAATCATGTTGTCTATGTTGCTGGGGCTAGTAGGATTCTTGTCTGGGTGGTGGGTTATTGTTACCCAGGATCATCCATCCCATTGATTGGATTGCCACTTGGCCACTTTCCAGCTGCCATCCCAACCTCTAAACTGTTATCTTGCAATCAGTTGCCTTTGTTTGTTTCCCCCCAGTCTGTTCCATTCCTTGACACTTGGAGGGTTAGACTCAGCAGTGTATTTTAGAAGCATCAATCAGTCCAAAATCCCCAGGGCTTAGAGGCAGCTGTACCAGTTTACATTTAGGCTGTAAATTCCCTTCAGATCTCTTCAAGGGAATGGAGCAGAGATCAATCACACCTTTGCCCACTTTCCTTCCTAACTAACTCAACTACTGGTGAACTCTCAGGATAATTTGATGCCTCTTTCATCATTGGTCTTAGGACTTATTAAAAGATGACCTGCTTCTAATGTCATGCTACTTGCATTTGATACTATTAAAACACGGTAATTAATTTTTCCCCAGGAACTTGTGCCCAAACGAAGTAATTTGTTTAAGGGATATTTAGACAGTTCATTGTTTACACTCTTGGTCAAGAGAGTCAGTGCTTATGTGGCAAGGACATTGGATTTGTGATCATACAAACTTGGTTGAACTTCCAGTTTTGCTGCTTACTAGTTGAGTTTTTGGGGAAAAAACTGGCTGAGATGTGGGATAGAGAATAATAGCTATTGTGATTAAAAGAAAATGAATGAAAATACCTTTTAAATCGAACAATTCTAGGAGAGAGATCATTGAGGGGTTAAGTGAGAATTTACTATCATTTTAAGATAGAAATTTAAATTTTCACTTGAATCTGCATAAAGGAGATGTTTAGATGAGGTATTTTTTTGTTGTTCTTGATCCATAAAGCAAAGAAAAGGGACACTGATTTAGAAAAACCCAGTGTGTGAAGGATAGGTTCTAAGAATAAGAATGAAGAGTAACAACAATAGCTTCTCTCATGAGTACACTGCACTTGAAATCTGAATAATATATACAGAAGTTACATTCCTAACGCCCTCTACCTACCCAACAGCCAAGTGTGTCCACTTTGGGAGAGAAGTTCCAGGTGAATCTTGTGTTTACTCTACATGAATCCATTGGTGAGCATTTGGCATATTTTCATTTGAAGATGTGCAGGTGGCTGGCAAGCAGGGGCTCTGCTTTCACAGACTAGAAAGCTTAATTTTATGCAAGTCAGGTTATCTTTTCCCTGAAAATTGGTTTTGTTTACATTTCAGTAATGCAGATGGCATTTTTTCCTAAATGAAACATCAACCAAAAAACTTAATGTGTTTAATTATTGATGTATCTGAATGCTACAGTATATTGGTTTAAGTTTTTTCATATATAAAAAGTGTTCCGGCTTTGGATTTTGGAACTATACCAGTTTATTAATTTTTCATTCAGGAGGGTGTCATTCTTTACTACAAATGACTGCATTATATTGTTTGGATCATTGCCTTCTTTGTTGTGTGTTGAAATAGAATAATTTATAGGACAATTTCAAAGTTTCTATTTTATTTGACTATAAGAACATATTCAGGCTTGCTTCTACCTCCTTTGCTAGCATGAAGGTATTACAATGATTATATAGGAGATAGATTTCCATAACCCTATTTAGAATCAGTCTGAGTTACTTTATCTTATTTTACTTACCTTTAATTTATATATCTTATAATATGTAATAATGTCAACTGATATTTCCAGAATTCTTTGTGAAGTACAGATCTTAACTGTAGTGAGTGGTGTGGCTAGCACTGTAGTGTGTCAGGCATTATGTCAAGTGCAACATTTGCTTTAATTCTCACTTGCCATTTTATAGAAAACTGAGACTCAGAAAGAAAATATCTTGCTTGGTTTCACAAGTAACTAAAGTTTGAGAGTTGAACTTAGGTAAGAATCCAAGCTGTCTGACTTCAGAACATACATGACTTAGCCCTTACCCCCCTTTTTTTTCTTAAACAGCTTGTAAGACTATATATATTCCATCTTATTTGAGCCTTAAAACTCTGTGAAGGAGAGCTCTAACCTCATCATATTTTAGCTGTTGGTATAGCTAGAAGTACACATTTGTTTTTTAGGAATGTACAGTAACAAAATTTTTAAAGATTTATTTATTTATGCATAGAACTGGGGTCTAGGCCAGAAGTATGAGGGGTGAGAGGATTTACCAGAGACAGTGGGGAGTAGAATAGGCAAGTCTACTGAAATATACTGCTGGGGGGGGGCAGTGGGCAAGATAGGAGAGGTCTGCTGTGCCATGTGGGTTAGCTTCCTAGCTGGAGATTGAACTGAGACTTTAATCTCTGCTCCACCAGGGACACCCTACAATAATCTTTTTAGATATAGAAAATAGACCCTTTTATTTAGACTAACTGAAGATAAGATACAGCCTTTTTCAAATTCAAGGAGCAAAATTCTCTGGCAGCTAAACAGTCAGAGTTCCTTGGAGGGGTTGGGGTAGGGAGGAGAGAGAAAGAAACAGAGCCCATACATGAGTGCTAATGTTTTCTGATTTTTTGAAAGAGTTTATGCTGAGTTTAGTATTATTAAAGAGTAATGATGCTTAAATGATCATCTTTAAAATGATGCTTCTTTTATATTCTGTGCTTTTCTCCTGTTTGCTACATTCTTGGTCCCTATTTGATTGTGTTTGAAAATTACAGTAACACTAATTACAGTGTTACACTATTGAGCCGGTGTGGTAATTATACATAAAGGACCCTTTACATGAGAGATTGCAGTTATGCATATGTAATAAAGAAACAATTTTTCTGACATATGGCAAAACTTAATTGTACTGGACTCTTTTATTGCCTTGTCAGATTTTTTTTTTTTAATTTCTAGGAAGACAATAGGACAGTGGCAAATTAGTTTTCCAGTATTTCTATTAAGTACACATGTTAAGTACATTAAAGTGATGTGGCTTCTCTTTATCACATTGAAATGTTATAATTCAAACAATAGGGCAACTAAATTTTGGAATGTCAGAGTTGAAAGATCATCATCTGCTCCCTTCTCTCTCTTTTATATTACAGATAAGTAATTTAAAGTCCAGAAAAGTCAGTTGATTTGTTGAAGGTCATACAGTTCTAAAATGGAGAAACTAGGACTAGAACTTATTTGCCATACGACACATTTTTTCTTTTTGAAAACTATTTTCTTACATAGTATTTTGAAGGAATATGTGCCATAAAGATAATATCGCCTGACCAGAGTTTCAAGCTTAAGAGTTTTGGCTTATATGTCCTATAGGCAGATATTTTGTGTCTTTTGAAAGGAATGTCTTAGCAGTATCAAGCAGGAGCTAATTCCATGATTAACCTTCTTCCAGGACCTTGAGAAGAAGAAACTAATTTTGCATCATTCAGCTTCTAGGCAAGACAACTTTCAAATACAACCTAGGTACTTGGTTTTTTAGGGGCATTTCTGGGCATTATTTATGTCTTTGATTATAATTTCAAATGTTTGAGAATTCCTAAGTCCCTCTTAATATAGTGACATTATGGTTATGTTCATGTAAATTGCCCCTTTCCTAGTAGTGACAAATTGATTCCATATCTACATACTAATCTGCATACTACTGGGTCTTTTAAGGATTAGTTGTTTTAATGTGCAAACTGCAGGAGGTCAGACATTAGAATTTTCATTTTTGGTTATGGACCTGGTCCTGCTTTGTCATCACACACATAGCACACATCATTGCAACTTAATTTCTCACTTTATGTGCATATTTACTCATGGATATTCCCTTCTCTAATATTGAATAACTAGATTTTTAGGGCACCCTGAAATTTATCTTGCAGTTTCCACAAATGTAGACAGCATATAGTTATAGGGAAGATGCTGAAACACAGAGACTCTAAATTTCAGTGGCTCAAACAAGACAGATGTTTACCTCTTAAGAGGTAGGTCCATTCTGACTAAGGTTGTCAGGTTTTGCTCCATGAAGTCAATCAAGTATCTTCTTGTTCTTTCAGGACAATTTCCTTTTTCTATGTGCTCAAAGATGACTTTAACACGTTCACCTTCTAGTCTACCAGAATGGAGAAGAGAATACACATAGTTAAAAAACCAAGCTTGAAGTTGCAAATAGCTCTCCTCCTGTCATCTCTTTGATTATACTTAGTTACAACGAGGTGTGCCATGTTTCTAACACTGATGGATGTAGTTTCCAGTTGGTTTGCAAGTGCCTCAGTTAAATCTTGGGAGAGTGTACTAAAAGCGAAAATGCATACTATTCACTATCTCTTCCATAATTCTAAGAATAGACTAATAACAATATTAATTCTATCAATTTCTCTAAGACTCATCCTCCATCCATTAATCTGTTTAATACCGCAACCCTTGAAGTGTATGATATTACAGCCATTCTGCTAAATCTGATTTTGAGGCATTGTGTGCATGTGCGTGTGTGTGTAGAAGAGCTAGAGTGTAGGTGAGTGGTGCAAGGGGTGAGTAGATTCACCAGAGACAGAATGGTGAGCAGAACAGATAGATTTACTTACTGAAATACATTGCTTAGGGGAACAGTGGGTGGGACAGGATCTCCATGGGGAATTGAACTTAGGCCATAATGGTGATAGTGCTGAGACTTAACCATAGCCCACCAGAGAGGCCCATTAAGTGCTTGCTTTTAAGTTGACTCAAAAGTGATTTCATTATCTGTTTGCCAAGCCTTTTCCTATGTTTCTTATTTCATTGAGGAACCACCTCCATTTTCTGTGACTCAAGCTGAAACTTTGAAATATAAAAATTTTTGCATAGTCCTATGGTCACTAAAATGTATAGGTACTATCGCTTTAATATTTCTCAAATCGACGCCTCTCGCTCCATTCCCACAGCTGTCACTTCAGCTAATTTTCTCTGCATCTCTTGCCCAGACAGTAGCCTTCATTCTTCCCTTTGCTGCCAGGGTCACCTCCAGTGACCCCCACCCCTCATCTCAGCCTGACCCTGCCAAACTACTTGCAACCTCTGGGATTTACTGTAATCTGTTATACTGCCAAACCTTTATTCATGTTGTTTCTTTTGCTTAAATGAGCCTTCTATTCTCAACCTGGCAAGTGTTTTACACCACTTTATTTTTAAAAGTTTAGTGTCAACATCACTTCCTCTATAAAGTTGTTGATTCCTGCCCAGGTAGAATTGACTGTCTTCTCTTCGTGCTGCTTCTATGTGGACACCAGTCATAAAAGTTAAAATGTGATGTCTTTCTTGTACCATCAATACTCAGTACTGTGACTGGTAGAGAATAGCTACTAAATAATTGCCTGAATGAATGGAGTATGTGACAGACTGGTACTTGAATCCAAATACCGTGTTTTGTTATAATGACTCATTCTATATGAGTGTGTGCATATTTCTTTCAAGTTCTTTGCCAACACTGCATTTGGAGATCTGCCTTTCCAGGACCTCCTTTCTTTGGCAGTAACCTTGTTTGAATAGAGCTATTTCAACAAATCAGTGCTTTTGTGGCATCATCATTGCCCTTCATGTCTGTAAGGCTCGTACAAGCAGCTTAATTTTTAAGAGTCCATCTCTTTGAGAACCATGCTTTGACCCTGGAATAATCAAACTTGTGGGAAAGTATTTTTCATTCAGATTTTGAGAATATGATTTATTTGACTTTTTGTGCAGGTTCTGCTTAAACCATTGTAACCTGCAAAATAAGTATTGACTGTTTAATTTTTGTGGATTACATTAAGGGATACATTTGGAAAGAAAGGTAGGCAAATCAGAAAAACAGTATCTCCTTATAGGTAATCTGTCCTTAAGGTTATTTACAAACTATGTGAAAATGAAAAACTTTTTTAAAAAATATTTTCTTACATCATTGTTAGTTTTTGTAAAGTATTTGATTTCTCCTCTCAGGTGTAGTAGTCCCTGTACTTCTCCCACCACAACACCCATGATCCATTACCACAGTGCCTTGTGCTCTTCCCTCCCGTTTTGATCTCTCCCCATCCCTTTTCCCACGTACACCTCAGTTTTGTCTTTTTCCTAACCCTTTGTTTTTCTTTATACTCCACATAATTGTGAAACTATCCAGTATTTACCTTTCTCCCTCTATTTCATTTAGCATAATCCAAAAAGATACAACTTTAATATTCAATAGTTGCAATTTAGGGAAACATGGTAAAATCTCAGCGATTATAAAATCAGCTTGATCATTATCGTTTTATCACTGGTGCACACTGTGCATTTAAAACCATCTGTTTTGGTGTTCATCCTTAAAACTCAATTGGTGGATGTTAATGTGATAAAGGATAATAAAACTTAAAATATGGCATTCATTTTGTTGTGTTTACTTTTCAACTAATTACATGCAAACTTTGGGAAAAGGAATGGGGTGGGGGTAGGGTTAATGCTGTAGTCAACTATTTTGATCTCAGTTTGAATCCTGCACACCTGTCACTGGCTTGTGGAAGTTTTCCTTCATAATTGAGAGTTCCCTTCTCATATTATTACTTAGTTGAATGCCACAGGAGTCTGGTGAAACAGCAGAATCCTCTTAATTGCATACCAGCTTTTAAAACAAATCACTATTGTTTAATGTGGTATTGTTTTTATAAGCTTTCCCTGGAAACAGTTTTGACCATCTTCAAGTCCAAAAGGAAATAGAGTTCCTTTGTTTTGGAGCATTGGGGATTCTACTTTTTATAAAGTAGAAGTCATATAATACTTGAAGGCATTTTTCTTCAAAGAGTTAAAAGAACATAGTAACTTGTACATGATGCTTTACAATTTGACCACATATTTTCCTTGCTTTATATATCTATATATCTATATCTATATCTATTTTTTATTGCAATTACTCCATCAAGAATGGTGTTAATAGTATTGTTCTCCACTTTACAGGTGAGGAAATTGAAGGTCAGAAAAATGACTTTCCCATGGTTGCACAGTTAATGTGATAGAGACAGATGCAGGCTCTAGATCTACCTCCTTTTTGGCCCAGCATATACTCTCAGTGAGCATAAACTACATGTATGGAAGTGTGTTTTTGTGGGATTTACTTTCAGGTGGTCTCAACTTAGTGTGTTTGGTACTTTTCTTTTGGAACATTCAGTCTTTAAATACATAATCTAGGGGCCCTCCCTGGTGACACAGCCTGTTAAAGCACTATGAAGCTATCGCAGCCACTGCAGCACAAGTTCGATCCCCGACCAGGGAGGTGACCCACATGATGTTGCAGACCTCTCCTGGCCCGCCTACTGCTACCTGCCGCAGTGTACTTAGTTGATCTGCCTGTTCTGACCCTACTCTGTCTTGGTGAATCTTCTTCACCCCCCGGCCTGTACCCCAGTTCTTATATGCATAAATAAATAAATCTTAAATTATATATACGCCTATATCCCAAAGAGGAAACATGGTAGTAGATAAATTGCAGGGAAGTAATGGATTACCTAGTTTCATGTTTGGGCCATGCTATATATAGCTGAAACATCTTTCTGTAGGGTTGGCAGGGCTTTTGTTGTCCTGCTGACTTTGCATTGTATGTATGTGCTGAGTAGTACTGGATAACTGACTTAAATGAACCCTTGTGGCAATATGTTGATACCTACATAATCACTTTCCTCTTCTACATCTCTTTAATGGAAAGACCTCATCACAGGGAATCAGAAAACCTTGGTTCTACTTTTTTAAAGATTTATTTATGCATGGAGAACTGGGGTACAGGCCAAAGGTACAGGGGCTGTCAGGATTTAACAGACAGAGTGGGGAGCAGAACAGGCTGACTGATAAAGTACACTGCTGAGGGGAGCCTCAGGCAGGCCAGGAGAGGTCTGCCACACCATGTGGATCACCTCCAGGGCGGGATTGAACTCATATGAAGTGGCTTTAGCTTCTTAGTGCTGTGCTTTAACCCGCTGCACCAACAGGGAGGGCCCAACCTTGGTTCTACTTTAGCTGGGTGATTTGCTACTTAGTCTGTTCTCTTTAGAAGTAAGTTTAGTTGTTACTAGCTTTATGAAGACTTTCCTGAGTGCCCAAGTTGGTATTGTTTTATTGTTTGTTTTGTTTGTGGAGGTTGTGATACTTTGTTCACATAGCCATTGTAATATTTGCTACTTTGTGCTGTACTTATGTGGCTTTTTCCCCAACTAGAACTTATATTTACATGTATATTACAGGTTTCTTGTACTAGACATTGTGGTTTGCTTCCTAGCTTTCCTCTTATCTTTGTGGTGGTGCCAGATGTTGGTTTTAGGAACCACACTTCCTCTCTGTTTGGTCCTGTGCTGTTTTCATAGGAATTTCTTAGCTTTGGGTACCTGAATCACATTCAACCTAACTAGCATATTACATCTTTCTGGTTACATTGATTTGCTTAGGGGTAAATGTTTGTTCAAAGCTGGTTTAAACTGGGTGTTTGAGATTTTTGTTGGAGTCACTACAAAAATCCTATAAACAATTCCACTGGACTAGAAGGACCTGTAGGTGAAACTACTAAGTCATTTGATACATTAAGAGGAGGCTCTGACTTATGATAGAACCAACATAAGGAAGCAAGACTAAAGAAATGGAGATGTTGACTTTGAGTTCTGAATTGAGGTTCCTTGCTAGTCTTCCCTAATCCTGGACTTCAGTTAATTAAGTCAGCAGTTGGACTGTTTGCTTAAACTAATGTGGATTAAATTTTCTGTCATTTTCAATGGAAAGCATCCTAAGTGATCTGTTCTTCTATACCTAGCAAAGTACATGACAGAATTTGTCAAGCGCACAAATGAAATATCTCTATGAATATAAATAGGGATTTATTTTAGTCTCATTTTCTTTTCCTATAAAATGGGGATAATAATTTTAACCCTTCCTGACTCAAATTTTGTAAGTTAATGGAAGAAAAAAATTTCTGATCTCTTTCAGCATTTAGCCTATGCTAAATAATACATTTACTTATATAATATACAATGGTTAGCTGTATTCTTTCAACTAGATTGTTATACCCTAAAAGTGGGACATCATCTATATCATTTCCCCTAAGTGCTCAGCACAAGGTTGGGAGAATATTGACTAATGATGACAATAGCAGCTAAAATTAATGGCATCTTTCTTTAGACCAGACGTTGTACAAGCTCTCTACATAAATTATCTCTAAACCTTATTTAGCTAATAGCAGTACCTGTTAGAGAACTATTAGATAAGTAGTGTTATCTTTAGAGACTAGGTCATACAGATGATGGTAAGAGAACTAAAGTTGTTGGTTAAGTGATTGAATTTTCCAGAGCATACATATACTAGGAATATTTGAGGGTCTGGCTTAGGTGAATCATAGGGACTAATTTGATAGAGTTGAATTCTTGTATAGAATTGCTTGAATAACCACCATTGAGTCTTTCTTAGAATACTTTCGTTGATTTTACAACACATTGCATAAATGTTAAATAAAGATATAGAGTAGTGGCATTAGAAATTCTTTTCATAAGGGTAGTGTATGGTGATGCCCTATTGAATAGCTCAATATCTGCCCCCTCTTTGGGCCTCTTGTGAACTTAAAACCTTGCTGAAATGTTTGATACCAGCCCAAGGAATAGTTTCCTCAGATTCTGGCAAAATCATCCTGTTTATTGGTAACCTTTAGTTCTTTATTGAACTTTAAAGTCAGAAACTAAATTGAGCAAGAAATCAAATGGAAAAGCAGAATAAACTTCATTCTATGATGGAAAACACTTTTGCCTCGAAGCAAAACATCTGGGTTGTAGACTAAGGTCTGAATCAGATGATACTATTTACTGAGGACCTCTTAGATGACTTTGTATTGTCATACATACTCTCCAAAAGAGTAACTACTACCCCCACTTTGATGAGGGTTAGAGATGAAAAGAGAGATCATACAGCTATAAATACTGTCCTGTAGTGTTTTGACTCACAGTTCTTAAGATTGCAACACGGAACCTCAAGATCAAGAATTATATAGAAGAGGATACTCAAATTACCCAAAACTATTATTTTTATTGTTTAAAGTGAGTGAAGTATCACATATAACCTTAAATGATATAGATATGAGATACAGTCATTTCAATGCTGGAAAGAGGTCTTTATCAGACTTTGTTTTATGACATTGATGACCTGCCATTTCTAGTCCTATATGCCATAATTTTAATATACTTATTAGAAATGTAACAGGGTTAACTAAATTTGCTTGGTCTTTGGCATATTTATTCCTCATAGGACTTAGGGCAGCTACTGTCACAATAAAGAAATGGAACTGTTCTGTCACCATAAAGGACAGTTACCTGTGTACTGTCTCTTTCGTATTTGTGCATATACTTCCTTCTTGCTCACCCTTCTTCTGTGTGTGTCCCTTGGCAATGACTAATCTGTTCTCCATCTGTGTAATTTTGTGACTTTGCTATATAAATGAAATCACATAGTATGTAATCTTTTGAGATTGTAAGCACAGTGCCCTTGAGAAACATCTAGCTTGTTGCACATATATTGCTATTTTGCTCTCTTTTCCTGAGTAAAAATCTATATTAGATGTACCAGAGTTTGCTTAACCATTCACCTATTGAAAGATATTTGGGTTGTTTCCAGTTTTTTTCTCTATTACAAATAAAGTTATGAGCATTTTGGAAAGGTTTTTGTGTGTTTATTTCTCTGGGATAAATTCCCAAGAGTATAGTTGCTGGATTGTATGTTTAGTTTTATAAAAACTGCCCAGCCATTTCCCAGGTGGCTGTACCATTTCACATTCCTACCAGCAATGTATGGGAAATACTTTTTTCTCCATTATTGCCAACATTTAGTATTATCATTGTGTTTTAATAGATACAGTGTTTATTTCACTACATTTGTTTTTAGCACATGGCAGGTTGGTAGTCTTAGTCAACCCTAGACTTCTCAGACTTGCTTTTTGTATTCACTGTGTTTTTCTTTAAACATACTTTACATTTTGAAAGCTTACAAGACTATTTAAAACAGTTTCCAATTTTTAAATTTTTTCTTTGTCTTTATGTGTCTCATAGGTTGTAGCAAGAGCTGTCTTAGTGTAAGTACCTTTGTTGGGTTTCTTGAAACGAGACTAACCATGGGCTTAATGGTAGAGTTTTTGGTGGATAGTCATTTGGACTGCTTTATGTGGCAAGAGTGCTATTGATGATTTTGTTTATATTCTTCTCATTTGCAGCAGCAACTTCCTAAGGCTTTTTTTTTTTTTTTTTCCTGATGAGAATAAGAAATATACTCTCAAATATATAAAATTTGAATCATGGAAAGAAAAAGCAGTAACTCAGTTTGGGGGTGTGTTTGTGAAGGGAAAGTTCTCTTAATCTAATTGATTGAGTGAAAGTCACAAAACATGAAATGAGCCATTTTAAAATGAACAATCAAGTGACATTTATTGTAATCACGGTCTTGTGCAACCATCTTTGTCTAAAACTTTGTACTCATTAAATAGCCATTCCCTATTCCTTTCCTATTTCCTATTCAGCCTTTGGCATCTACTAGTTTGTTTCTGTCTTAGTGAATTTACTTTTTTTTTTTGATATTTAACATAAGAGAAATCAAGCACTATGTGACCTGTGCTTGGTTTCTTTCTCCACATTCTGGCAACACTTGTTATATGTTTCTTTTTGGAAGAAAAAACAAAAAAACATGGCATTTTAGTGTGTGTGTCACATGGTATCTTATGGTTTTGATTTGCATTTTCCCAAAGACTAATGATGTTGACCCTTTTCATGTCTTTGGAGAAATATCTATGTAAACGGGCTCACATATTCTAAATTTGGAAAGTAGTACTTTGCTGTTTAAGAATTGATTACAGAAGAGGAATCAATTCTTATTTGAGAAGAGGAGTCAATGTAGGAATACTCTTTGCACAGATAAAGTCTATGTGAGCAAAAAGATCAGTTGAACAAAGTGGATAATGGGTGGAGATTGGGAGGTATGAGAAATTCAGAATGTTGAATTGATAGGTCACATGATATATTGGACATAAAAGAGAAGGATGTCATAAGAATGACTCCAAGTTCTTGGCTCAGTAATTAGGAGGTAGGTAGCAATTCTGTTCACTCAAATGGGTATATTGAGAAAGGACAGTTTGAGATAGAATATTATGGGTTCATTATGAACATGCTGAATTTGAGGTGACGAAGACATCCAAGGGATGATTTTGAATAGGCATTGAGATAAACATCTAGAACTTAGAGAAAGGTAAGGTCAGAGGAAAACTGGTTGCCATGTTTAGCATTTAGGTGGTAAAGTCTAACTACTTTCCAAATTCATAATATGTGATTCCCCTTTATATAGATATTTCTCCAATATGGATTAGATTATTTGGGGGAAGGGGAAAGACAATAGAGTGAGGGAAAAATAGACTATTATAGTCTTGCACATTTAATTACTGAACAGAAGATAGTAACCTTGGGAAGTACACAGAGAAGGGGCAGACAGAGAGAGGTAAGGGGAAAATTTGGAGAATGTAGAATTCAGAAGTCAGACATTCAATTCAAAGAGAAGAAAGAACAACAGTGCTAACCCATACCAGCCAATCAAAAATAAGACAATGTATGTTCATTAGATTTGTCTTTATGAATGAGGGTCATTCATGACTTTAGTGAAATGATTAATAGGGGATTGTTCAACTGATACCTGCTGTTTCACTGAAAAATAGAATGTTAACTTGGAAGAGATACTACTGATAATCTAGTTTAGTAAATTAGCAATTTTTAAAGTACCGGGATCCTTTTCTTACTAAATGTTACTGGAGGCTCAGTACAAAGAGTTTAAATGCAACCTGCTTTGATTGAAATAGGTCTGTACTACTCCTTTGTGTCCCTTTTCTATTTGCTGGGAGATGAATTTAAAAACACTGATGTAAGTGATCTCTTATTACTGAAGGGGACATTGCAGGTTAGGTACAGTTAGTCCCTTAACAGCTTATAGCAGGCTTTAAGGTTAGAACTAGTATGAGCATAGCATTATTGTCATAACCAAGTCAGCATATCACCTTCAGAATGTTTCCCAGAATCTTCATACTCTACAGTGTCTTTTTTTCTTTTTTGCCAGGTCAACAACTCTGACTCCTTGCGTCTTCAGGGTCTATATAACATGAAAGAAACATACTAAAAGGAGTCTGGAGATAATCTCCCTCCCTTTCATGTCAGTGTCCTAGAGGTGATGGACAATGTATCTGTGTATTTGCCATTTTCCATTCTCCTCCTCAGATTTAAGTCCATTAGTCATGGTAATCCCATGTTCCTTGCCACCGAATGATGAAGGAATGAGTATGCTCCCAAAATCTGGCTAGTGAGATATGATAAGAATGCTACTGGAAATTGAGAAAGTTTCTTGATTTAAAAAAACAAAAAAAGGTGGTAGATTCTTTCTGGAGGGTATATGCTTATTTACTCCGAATAAACTGAGCTAGTTTGGTCAAATGGAGATTTTTTTTTTTAAAGATTTATTTATTTGTGCATACAGAACTGGGGTACAGGCCAGAGGCTCAGGTAATCCCATGTTCCTTGCCATCGAATGATGAAGGAATGAGTATGCTCCCAAAATCTGGCTAAAAAAAAAAAAAAAGAATGCTACTGGAAATTGAGAAAGTTTCTTGATTTAAAAAAACAAAAAAAGGTGGTAGATTCTTTCTGGAGGGTATATGCTTATTTACTCAGAATAAACTGAGCTAGTTTGGTCAAATGGAGATTTTTTTTTTAAAGATTTATTTGTGCATACAGAACTGGGGTACAGGCCAGAGGCTCAGGGGTGGTGAGAGACAGAGTGGGGAACAGAACAGGCAGATGGACGAAGTACACTGCTGAGGGGAGCAGCGGGCGGGTCAGGAGAGGTCTGCCACACCATGTGGCCACCTCCGGGGCAGGCGGGAATTGAACTCATGAGGAAGCAGCTTTAGATTCTCAGTGCTGTGCCTTAACCCGCTGCGCCACCAGGGAGGGCCCAAATGGAGATTTTAATGCCTATTTCTGAGAGTTTTAATAAGGACTAAATATTTTTTTATAACATAATAGTTTATTATTTTTACATCATTTTTGTGCCTTTTTCTATGTCAATTGTAATCCCTGTGGATTTCCCATCACCAAATCACTTATGTGCTATCACCATAGTCCTGTCCTCTGCCCACTGTTTTTCATCCCATTCCACCCCCGGAAAATGTCTCTGGCATATAGTTGTTCATTATTATTATTATTTTCTCCCCAGTCCTTTATACTCCTGCTATGAGTGAAACCATCCGGTATTTTTACTTTTCTTTCTGGCTTATTTCACTAAGCATGATCCTTTCCAGCAGGGAGTAAATCATTTAATGTGTTCTGAAGTCCCTGAAAACTAAACAGTTTGCTTATGTGAATGAAAATGTCATCTATACAGTTGGGTAAAGGAATGGGATACATGATTGTAAAGTTTTAAATAGGTGATAGGTAGGGAAAATAAGATCTTCCCTTTGATTAACCTTGAATTTAATGGTACTGGAGGGGTGGCAGAAGGAAACAGAATCAAAAGTAGATTTGCTGGTAAGGATTTCTAGGGCTGTATGGGGGAGTAAAGGGAGTGAGAGCTATTTCATCAGTTTAGTATTAGGAAGCAGTAATATCTTAGTCTGTGTCAGGAGAGTTAGTATCCTTCTAGAAGGAACATTGTTGCAAATGTCACTAGTGTCTATGTTCTGCTTGGCCAACTTGCAGAGTCTGAAAGACCTGTGGAGAACCGACTTTATCTTCTGCCAGTGGGTCAGTGCTCATAGTATCCCCAAATCAGAAGTGTGTGGATTTCCTGGAAAGGTCTTTGATATTGACTCAATATAGGTACTACCAACTGTTAAGTCTAGGAGAGCTGGAGGGCAGAGGAGGAAAATCAGGGACCTAGGTCAAAATAGTAGCAGAAAGGTAGCTGGTTGGAACTGAGGAAGATAACCATTTCCTTTGAGACAACATCATTCCTCGTGGGTTCTGGAATTAGATAGTACTGGCTTCATATTTCAGCTTTATCTTTGCCCTCCTGTACAAGTCAATGTGAAAGTAGAATTGTAACAATTACCTTGGTTACTGTTTGAATTAGAGGTAAATTCCAACTACAGTGTCCTCCATATACTGTGTTCAGATAAATAATAGTTTTTTGGGTTGTGTGTGTGTGATTTGTTTTGGTTTTTGTTCTTATTAACAAGTAGGTAAAGTGACTGAGTTTCCTTTCAGAACACACCTCTCCTATTACCTGTGGATTTGCATGTTTGTGACCCCTGGACGAGTTCCATGCTTGATATTTGTTTTGTGACTCATTTGCTTGTAAAATTACTAAATTAAATGTGGATAAAAATGACAGTTGAGGGATTGATGGAGGAGACATTGCTATTTGTCTTTGGTTCCAAATCCTACAGGTGGGCCTTCAGAGTTAAACACACTTACTTTATCCTTTTCTCTGTTTTATTTACTTTCTCCATTGCTTACTTGCTTTTTAAACATTGTTTTGTTATTTTTTTAGAAGTTGTGATCAGATATAAATTTTACCACTTTAAATTATAGAATTCAGTGACATTAAGTACATATACCTTGTGCAGTCACCTTCCATCTCCAGTACTTTTTCATGTTGCACAACTGAAACTCTGCTCATTAAATAACTCCTCAGTTTGCTCTCTATTCAACCCCCGCAGCCATCATTCTACTTTCTGTCATTATGAATTTGACTACTTAAGTTTCTCATGAGTGGAATCTTGTCCTTTTTATGACTGACTTGTTTCTTATGTGTCAGAATTTCCTTTTTAAGACTGAATAACATCCTGTTATTTGTATAAACAGCTTTCTTTTGTCCGCTAATCTGTTGGTGAATGCACTTACGTTGATTCTACTTTATTGGCTATTGCTTTTTTATATAACAGCAAGTCCACCTCCTTTTTCTTTACAATTGTATGTAGAGCAGCTTCTTTTCTTATTTCAGAATTGAAAACCCAGCTAGTGGGAAAGACAGGGTTTTCAGCGCTTATGTTCTGGTGATGAGAATAGTTCCACCATTGGAAGTCTTGCAAAGACTGGTTCCTGATTTGTGGAGTTCATTTCAGTTCAGGTATTAATAGTGTGCTATATAGTCTTTGATGTCTTGGGCTTTAGCCATATTTTTCCTTTGTGTCTAAACTTTGGAATTTTGTCTAAGGCCTTTATTAGCCCTCAGGTGGTAGTGGTCACTCTTTTTCTATGCTAACCATCCTTCATTTATCTTTTCATCATCTATCTTTTACCATCCTTCATGTTCTTCCTCTCGTCTGCTGGAATGAACTCCTTCTGGACTAGTGCCCTTATTGATTGATTCATGTGCAGCTGCTTGACTAACATTAGACCAGGCTTTCAAGTCCTCTGAGACAGTCCCCTTCTGACTTCTGCAATCACCTCTTTCACTGCTGCCTACTTTGCACTTTGCACTAACACTAAAATGAAAGTCATTGCTCCAGTCATGTTAAAATGTTTCTATTCTCTGGACTGTCCCTTTTTCCTAGAATGCCCTTCTCTCCTTTCTCCAGATTCACACCTTTCTCCTTAAATGAATCATCTTCAATGGAAACCTTCCCTGGTATTCTGTACACTGTTTTGCTACAAATTTTGCTACTATCTTTGGCTGGTCTTTACCACAGGGGATGGGTCTGTGTTTTCAGAGAACTCACAGATTTTAGATTTAGATCGTAGCCTGATTTCTGCCATCTTTTTCACCATTAAGCTTCATTCTTCACCTAATTTATTAAACTTGGCGTTACTGTTACCAGACATTCTAGGGTGAAATTGACCTGGGAATCTGATTGGATTTCCTTTTATAGCTCTCTCTTTGTGTTTCACTTTTGCAGTTGTTAGTTTTCACAAGGATTAACATAATCCTTTTATGTAAATATAATATATGCCTTTTATATTTTCCCATCTAGCAGATTCCAGTGATCTTGTTCAACCCCGATGGCATTTAATATCTTCATTTTTCTTTTGTAAATCTCTTCTTTTAGTTCTTTGAAAAGTGCCTGTTATGGAAAATTTGAAAATTTGGCATTTATCTCCTTATAGTCTATCCTGCTTTATGTCTTTCCTATAACCTACTATGTAAAATTTAACTTTTAAAACTTATGGCATTTTTTGTTATTTTAAAGTTTTTTCCTACTTATTTGCTATAAAGATCATATGATAGAGTTTGTGGAATGCTTTTAACTTTCACATCATAAGCATTTTCCAGTATTACTAACATTTTTTATGAGGCATTAATTTTAATGACTGCTATTGAGTTGCATGACATGATTTACTTAATCATAAACCTCTTGAGCATTTAGGTTACTTTTTTTGATATTTACAAGTAGCACTATGATAAGCATCTTTGATGCTTAAATAACTGTATTTTTAAATAACTTTCTCTTGAGAAAAATTTAGGAATGAGGTAATTGGAATAAAGGTGTAAGAGTTTGAAAACTTTTGCTTTCTATCAGAGGGTATGAATATTTGTAGCCTCAATATTGTCCTGCATATTTTGTCATCTAATAGTCATCTTTCTTCAATTTGTTCAGTTAGCACTTTATTCTCTTGTTAGCTTCAGATTTAATTATAACCTGTATGTTAGATCAAATTACAACAAGTTTTTACTCCTTTTGTATCAAAGAAGAGACATTGGCATTTCCTTCTTTGGTTGTATGTCTTTTCCTTTTTTTTTCTCCCCCTTTTATCATTGACTGGTAGTTACCTTCTGACTCAGGTCTCTTTGTGCAGCCACACAGATTTGGAAACACTTGACAGATTCCCTAGTTAAAGCTAGGGAAAGAAAGAACAAGACCTGGAAAAATAAAGCTAGAACAAGCCCTATTAGAAAAAAAATGTAGTTTCTGAGAGACCAAAGGGGGATCCTAGTTTCTACCTTAGGTGAATGATATTAATCTTTCTCTTGGACTTTGTTTCTTGTAAAAGGGCTCACAAAAAATTTTTAAATTACCACATGGTCTGGATAGGATTAATCAATTCATAAAACAATATATTCTTTTTGCATGCTACCATGTCAAGGTTGTGTGATGAATTTAGAGAGGTATTTTGTTACAGAATTATATCTTCAGATAATTTATTCAACCATCCATTATTTATTCGGGTGGTCAACAGATTTTGTTGAAGTTTCATGCTAAAAACTGGATGGGAGGAAGACAACAAAAAATTTTGCTTCATTGTAAAACATGCTATCATAGTGACATAATAGTAACAACAACTAATACAATGATTGCCTATTATGTATTAGGCACTGTTGCACACAGTTTACCTGTATTTATTTAATACAATAAACTTTTTTTTTT